>NC_067168.1:35532642-35841489 GCF_903995435.1 Acomys russatus | reverse complement strand
CAAAAAACAAGAGCGCTGGGGAGATGGTTGGCTAAGCAAAGAACTTGGCATGCAAGCCTACTGACCTAAGTTTGGATCCTCAGAATCTACATAAAGGTGGACTTAGTAGTACACACGCCTAGGATCCCAGGGCTCCCAACAGAGAAATTCGAGGTAGAGATTACCCTGACTGAAACAAGATGAAAGGTGAAAACTCACACCTGAGACTGTCTTCTGACCTCCACACATATGACTACAAAACAAATACGTTCGTGTGTACATGCATGATCTCACTCAAGCGCACACATGAACACAAGCCTTAAAAGACCACAAATTTAGGCCAGGCGGTGGTGGCGCACGCCTTTAATCCCAGCAGTTGGGAGGCAGAGGCAGGTGGATCTCTGTGAGTTCAAGGCCAGCCTGGACTACAGAGCAAGTTCCAAGACAACCAGAGCAGTTACACAGAGAAACCCTGTCTCGAAAACAAAACAAAACAAAACAAAACAAGACCATAAATTTGAAAAGGACTTACATGCAGAAAAGGTTTAATTCAATTGTAACTTAATTTAATAATGGACATTTCAATAAACTATATACAGTGGTACTACACATAGGAAAGCAGCTCGTTATTACTAATCCTTAGGAAAATGAAATTAAAATGGGAATGAGGAGCCACACTATTAAATATTAAAAAGTCTATAATCAGCTAGGGTATAACTGAATGGTACAGCACTTGGCTAGTATGCACAAGGCCCTAAATTAAATCCCAAGCACTGGGGAAAGAGTGAAGACTGGAGAGATGGCTCAGTGGTTAAAAGCGAGAGGATACAAATTTGGCTCCCAGCACCCATGCTAGGTGGCTCACAACCACCTGTAACTCCAGCTCTAGAGCATCTGCTACACCAGGCCTCTGTGGATATCTGTACTCACATACAAATACTCACACCTAATCCCAGCACTCAGGAGGCAGAGGCACACAGATCTGTGTGATTATTTCTTTTTTTTTTTTTTTTTTCAAGACAGGGTTTCTCTGCATAGCCTTGGCTGTCCTGAACTCGCTTTCTACACCAGGCTGACCTTGAACTCACAGCAATCTGCCTGCCTCTGCCTCCCGAGTGCTGGAATTAAAGGCGTGCACCACCACCGCCCGGCCTGTGTGATTATTAATATTTGGGAAACTTGGAAACTTCCTGTTAAGAATGTAAAATGGATGGGACTGGAGAGATGGCACAGTGGTTAAGAGTGCTGCCTGTTCTTCCAGAGGTCCTGAGTTCAATTCCCAGCAACCACATGATACCCTCTTCTGCAGATAAATCACTCATATGCAATATATAAAATAAATAAATCTTAAAAAAAAAAAAAAAAAAAAAGAGTGGAAAATGGGCTGGGTGGTGGTGCCATATGCCTTTGATCCTGACACTGTGGGAAGCAGAGGTAGATCTCTGTGAGGCCAGCAAGTTGCAGGACAGACAGCCAAGGCTACAGATAAACCCTGTCTTAAAACAAATAAACAACAACAAAAATATAAAATGGCACAGGGAAATCTGGCAACACTTGATGGTTTCCTTTTGTTGATTTCAATATTTATTTGAGAGTGTTTGAGTGAGAGGGGAGTGTGAGTCTATCTGTGGAGGTCAGGGTCTGTTCTCTTCTTCAACCATGTGGTATTGAACTCAATCATCAAGTTTGGCAGCAAGCGCCTTTACCAGCTTGCTGAGCCACTTTGCCAGATTTCTTTTCATTGTTTAATAATATATTAATTGAGGTATAATTCACATCAGTGAAGTTCATCCTTTTTAAGTGCAGGATTTGGGGAGTTTGCATGTTGACAGACCTCTGTCAGATCTTCCTTTGGAACATTCTCAAAGAGAAATTCTATAACCTTCTTTTGCCCAGGTCTACCCAGGCCCTGGCATTAACTATGTTTCTATGGACTTACTTGTATCATATACTTGATAGCAGCAATTGACCTCTTTCATTGATAGTAATGATTTCAAGGTTCTGTTGTACCCTCACTCAGAATTTCCTTCCTTTCCAAATAATACAGACAAATGGGTACTCTATTGCGTGATTACCTCACACTTTCATTCATTACAAAGGTGAGGTTTGGTAGTTTTCACTTTTTGGCTACTATAAATAATCCATGAACACCTAAAACTTTTATTTTTAGATAGATTCTACAAGCAAGACTTGTGGGGTCACATAGCAATTTCATGGGGAAGCCTTCCTAAAATAGTCAAACCCTGTATGATTCCAACAATACATAATTTGGCTTTATTTTCACCATGTCTTCATTGGTGCCCATCATATTTTTAGTTGTCCCAGATCTGGCTGTGGTACAAAGTATTATATTCTTTTTTCCTTTAAAGATTTTTTTTCCTGGGGACTAGAGAGCTGACTCGGTGGTTAAGAGCGCATTATCCTTTTGCAGCAGACCTGGTACCAGTTCCCAGCACCCATGTGCAGTGGCTACAACCACCTGGAACCACAGTTCCCAAGGAATCAAAAACCTTTGAGACACAGGAACTCACCAACACACAAAATACACACCCCTCAACAGTAAACTAACTTTTTTCTCTTTTTCCTCTCCTCTTTACTACTTTTCCTTTGTTGTTTAGATCTGCCCCTCCCTACAAACCAACTGTGTTAAGCACCTTTAGTATAGAAAGAGTGGGTTTCGTTGTGGCATTGTTTGCACATCCACAACACCCTTTAGTCACATTTGTCCATCCTAGCATCCCCTGTACCTTCCTCTTCTCAGATATTTCCCAGCTTTTGTATTTATTTATCTTCCCTAGTATCTGAGTACAATAAAGACAGCGTGTAATGATTTGGGGGGACTGGCTTATTTTACCCCATACCAGGCGGAGGTGGGGGAGTAGCCACAGGAATTTTTTTTCTAGACTGAATGTTTTGTACTAATACATTCACACTACACACCAAACTGCTTGGAAAGTGGTCTGCATTGAGAATGATTTTTGTTTTGTTTGTTTTTCAAGACCGGGTTTCTCTGTGTAGCCTTGGCTGTCCTGGACTAACTTTGTAGACCAGGCTGGCCTCGAACTCATTAGAATGAAAATTGTATTTTCAGAGATCATTTCTACAATTCTTTAGAATGAGAAGCATTTAAGGAATCAAAAATAAATAAATAAATAAATAAATAGATAGATAGATAGATAAATAGATAAATAAATAAATAGCAGCTTCTCATGGATACAATACACACTAAAGGGCCTGGTGATTCTGCATATATTTCTTGTTCTTTAAAAAGGACCTAGAGTTGTAAATTAGAGGCATGGGTACACTTTCCTCACACTTTCTGGAAAAGACACATCCAAGTGTGGTTCCAGAGGGAGCTGCAGCACAGCCTGGAGCAGCTTGCAGGAGCCCCATTCAGAACAGGCAGCCTCTACCTGTCAGTGTTATTAATGAGCGGCTTGACCAGAAGTGCACTCCCACATCTTCAGCAGTCGCTGCTGACCTAGATTTCCTTCTTAGAACTCTGCTAAGGAGGCAAACTCCCCTGCAGGAATAATGGCATTTGGACCAAATATAACTTTCTTCCCCCAGGTTTTGTTTTGTTTTGTTGTTTTTCGAGACAGGGTTTCTCTGTGTAGCCTTGGCTGTCCTGGACTCACTTTGTAGACCAGGATGGCCTCGAACTCACAGCTATCTGCCTGCCTCTGCCCCCCCCCCCCCCCCCCGAGTGCTGGGATTAAAGGCGTGCGCTACCACGCCCGGCTCTTCCCCCAGGTTTTTTGAGACAGGATTCCTCTGTGTTAGCCCTGGCTGTCCTGGACTTGCTTTATCGACCAGGCTGGCCTCAAACTCACAGCGATCTTCCTGCCTCTGCCTCCCAAATGCTGGTATTAAAAGCATGCACCACTACACCTGGCTTTTTTTTTTTTTTTTTTTTTTTTTTTAAAGATTTATTTGCTTATTGTATATGAGTGCTTTATCTGCAGAAGAGGGCATCAGACCATGCTACAGATGGTTGTAAGCCACCATGTGGTTGCTGGGAATTGAACTCAGGACGTCTAGAAGAGCAGGCAGCACTCTTAACTTCTGAGCCATCTCTCCAGCCCCACCCCCCACCCTTTTTTTTTTTTTAAAGGACAGCATCTTACTCTACAGTTTAGGCTGGTCTCAACCTCCTTGCCTCAAGACCCCTGAATATTGATTGGTTTGGATTACATTATGTCTAGCTTTTGGGTTTTTTGTCTTTATAGTATAACTGTAATCTACTCAGAGCCTATTTCAGTAAAAGAATGTAAACTAAAACTGTAAAGAATCAATTTACATGAGGAAATGGAAATGACCTTATCCCCATTTGTTAGTCACCTTTAGAAACCCTGGTTTTTCTATTGCAGTAAACTGGTTGGGTCCAATGAGATAGCTCAGTAGGCAAAGGCACAACCATGGTGACCTGGCTGGGTAGAGCGCTGGAATTCAAGGGAGGAGTACTGGCTCCATAAAGCTGTCCTCTGATCTCCAGACATGTATTGTGACACTCGTACCCACTCCCATGCACATGCAATAGTTATACTAAAACTTTGAACAAAATGAGCCAAAGAGGTAAGACGTGGCTAAGAGCAAGCACTTTACTGCTCTTACAGAGGACCCCAGTTCTGTTCCCAGAACCCACTAACAGCTCACAACTAACTCCAGTTCCAGGGGCCTGGGTGTCTTTTTCTAAAATGCAAGGTTACTGCATGCATGTACTGGACATACATACAACCAGACAAAAGACTCAAGACACATAAAATAAAAATATAGAATTAACAAAATAAAATAGACTAGTAGATGACAGGAGTCAATTTCCATGAAACTGGGCATTTACAGAAAAAGCAAGTGACTAAATATTAGTAAACATTAATTAGTCAAATATCCCATCTTTGTATCAAAGCCAGATTAATTCTATATGATAACATCAGGCTCAAGTGTATATAGACCCTGGATCTTATTTTTATGTTACTTTTGGTTTTTGAATCAAGATTTTCTTATGTAGCCCTGGCTAACCTAGATCTAACTCTGTTGACCAGGCTGGTCTCTGCTTGAAATAAAGGTGTGCACCACCACACCCAGCTTAGACCCTGGATTTTAATACAATAGGATAAAAAATTTCACTGCTATGGTTTCCTATATATATTGCAAATAACCTTTAAGAAATTACTACTTGTCAAGCTTTCATACCAAATCAAAGAATGTATAGTTACCTGGAGAAAGAAGACCCAATACTCCATCTACCAAGCATTTATATGTGTGAAACAGTTCTTCATTCAACCCAAACAGCAGACTGAATGCAGTGCCTACTACATATCTTACCTGGCACCTAACCAGTGCCCAGAAAATGGTATTAAATAAACATGTATTTTAGTTACAAGCAACTGGAATTTGCAAGGGGGTAAATTATCTGGAGAAAATACTGACTGGCATGCTTTAACCGCTAAGATACCTCTCAAGCCAGTTGACTCATAAGCATTTTCTTGTCTGTCTCCCTCTGTTGTTTTGTCAGCACCTCACATATCCCATGGACTTAAACCATGTTCCCAAAAATGACTTTGAACTTCTGATAGTCCCACCGCTACTTTCCACGTACTGGAAACACAGTCATGTGCCATCATGCCAGGTTTACATGATACTAGAAATATAAGTTTGCCTCCCTGCATGCTAGGCTGGCACTCTGCTGATCCTGTCCAGGCCTTTCTTATAGGTTGTTTCACTTAGAAATATAATGTATTGATTAAGATTCTCTTCCTTAATAACTTTAACTCCCAGTGAAAATAAGCATCTGGGGGCTGGAGAGATGGCTGTATACATAATGAGTAAATAAACCTTAAAGGAGAAAGAAAGAAAGAAAAGAAAAGAAAAGAAAAGAAACGAGGCTGGAGACATGGCTCAGAAGTTAAGGACACTGTCAGTTCTTCCAAAGGTCCTGAGTTCAATTCCCAGTAACCACATGGTAGCTCACAACCATCTACAATGAGATCTGGTGCTCTCTTCTGGTGGGCAGGCACACATGCAGGCAGAATATGTATAAATAATAAATAAATCTGAGAAAGAAAGAAAGAAAGAAAGAAAGAAAGAAAGAAAGAAAGAAAGAAAGAAAGAAAAGAAGCATCTGTAGCCCAAAAGAGCAAACAAAAACCTAACCCAAGCCCCCTTAGAGGAAATGGAGTGTAGCTCTCTTAAGGTTTTTCCAGCTGATTTGGGGCCAAGATAGGAAAGATGTGTTCTTCAAGTGTGCCAAATACAAATAGCCAAATCACTATGAATCTAACATTTATATAATTCCTGATTGTTTCGTGGTTCTTCTTGCTGTATGTAGTTTGTTTCATTTATGTGTAATAATATAAATATATATTTAAAAAGAAATATAATAAAAGAATGATTCTCTTCCTTAAAAACCAAAAAAAAAAAATCTTCTGCCCGTTAAATTTCATTTTTGCTAAAAATGAAACTATTATAATTAGTGTATAGTTTAACTTCCCTACATATACAACACAAGAAGATTTACATTAAACTAGGCCAATTCATTAAATAAATTAAATCTTCCAGGTCATAGGGTGATAGACATAGGAGAATAAAAGAAGTGACTACAATCAGGTCAGGAAAACAGGCCTAATAAGCCAGAACTGTCATCTTTGACATGATGTATAGCCATCCTAATCAGAGGAAAATAGAAACCAGCTCTTTTCTTTTTCAGACAAAACAGGGATTAAAATATTTCCTTAATGAGCCAGTACTTCATAATGAGCCCCATTTCTGTTTTTACATTCCCTTAAGCAAGTTATATGCATTGAAATTAAGAAATTAACAGAATTTGGCAAAAAGTCAGAAATTTTATTTATACATATTACACAAAATTCATCTGTGCTAACCACATATGAACATTAAACTTTATTTTTGCATATACTCCATTTTCAATGGCTTCTATTATTTCTAGAAGTGTTTTCCAGGCAACTACAAATAACTGGCCATTTGTGCTCTGTAACATCATCATCAAACCCTCTCCCCAAAGTGGGGCAAATTATCCAAGGATATCTGCTATTTTCATTATAAAAGCTTACCGGACCAATGTGATTGTGCACACCAGAGAGGCAGAGGCAGGTAGATCTCTGTGAACTGCTGAAACCAGCCTGCTCTATATAGTGAGTTCCAGGAAAGCTAGGGTTGCATAGTCTGAAAATATAAATAAAAACCTTGGAAACTCATTGGACACAAAATCAAGTATGAAATTAACATTCAAGTATTAACTCTCTTCTTGTTCCTAGTCATCTCAGATTGTACTATGTTAGTATGTCAGCTGAGGACTGGCTTTGTTCCCGCCCTTCCCCGTCCCTTCTTTGTGGTACAGAGCTGGGCATGTGGCCTGATAGTCTGAACGTGGCAGCAAATAGAAGTTTTCAGCCTTTAATCCTAGCACTTGTGTGGCAGAGGCAGGTGTATCCCTACAAAGAGACTTCCAGGCAAACCAGGAGAGTGAGACTGGCACAAGTATGTCAGGTCATGCTCAAACTATGTAGCCAAGGATGCTTCTGAATGTCTGTTTGCCTCTCCCTCCCAAAATGACAGGCTTTTGTCATCTGGCCTGGTTTAGACCCAGAGCCCCCTTAGCAGGTACTCTACCAATTGAGCTATCATCCCCAGCCCTGTTTTTAACCCCTGGTCGCTCACTCAACCCACAATCTTAAACATATTGCTTTCCTAAGACACAATAACTGAGATAAAGCAAGAATTCTAGATGATAAAATTCTGCTTCCTTGTTCTACTAGTGCCCACTAAAAACATTATTGCACACTGTGTGTACCTGTAAAGCAGTTTTTTTCCCCTTTGAAGACTGTAATAATAACACAAACACTATCTTTTTCATGCATATTTGTTGTAATCACAACCTACTACACCTGCTGCTCAAAGTTGTCTTCTGACCTTCACACCTGCACACACACTTACATGAGAACATAAACAATTAATTTTGAGAGAGAATTTCACTATGTAGCCCAGGCCGTCCTCAAACTTTTGAGTTCTCCTAAAATACAACACATACACACACATACACAAGCACACAGGCATGCACCCTCACTGGTAATTGAACCAAGGGCCTGGCTCATTAAAGGCAAGTATTCTACCACTTAGCAACACATCTAGCCTTTAAAAGCTTTTACTTTAGAAGATGATAATAGTGCAGGCAAATATACACCAAGTTTTGTTTTGTGGTTTTGTTTCTCTGTGTAACCTTGGCTGCCCTGGACTTGCTTTGTAGACCAGGCTACCTCAAACTTGCAGAGATCCACCTCCCTCTAGCTCCCTGAGTGCCAGGATTACAGGCTTGTGCTACCACACCTGGCCTTATACAAAAGAAATTAATTATTTCCCTAACCGGTGAACATTTTTCTTTAACAAAATGTAACCGAGGTCTAATGACATGCAGGACTTGTGAGGTAGCTCTAACGCCAAAAGTTCAGGTCAACACAGACTACATATGAATGCTGAAGCCAGCTTGTCTGAAAATGAAATAGAATAGAATAAAGGTGAAAAATAAAGAAGGCATCTTTTAACTCAACCATTCCGAATTTATTTATTTATTTTTATGTGTTTGTCTGTTTATGTATTTTGGGCCGTGTGTGTATGTGCGTGAGAGGAGAGGGGAGGGGAGAACACACAAATTAAAGAAAACAGTTCTCTCCACCATCTGGGATCTGGAAATAAACTCAGGTCATCAGGCTTGCCAGTGAAACCTTTTCCTGCTGAGCCATCTCAAAGGCCCTGAGGATCATCTTGAATGTCCTCTTCCTGCCTTCACCTCGAAGTCCTAGGATTACAGGTATACATTATCATGCCCATCTTCTTTCTATTGGCTTCCAGTGGAGACCAAATGCTTAACCATGAAACCTAACCATCATAAAATAATATGACCCTGTAGTCTAGTCTCTCATCATGGCCCACTGACCTACCCTCTCTAGCTAGGCATGGACAGTACCCATCTACTATAAAGTAGAAACAATAAATTCAAGGAGATCCAAAGAAATGAGTAAACTTCACAGCAGAAGATCACATTTGTTCACTGCTGTCTTCTTTTGCTTCCTCCTCAACCCATGCCAATGGCCTCCCCAGAGTTACACATGGCCAACGATTAAGGAAGGCAAGAAACCTGTGATTTATAGATGTTTATACCTGGTCATACTGGATTTCTTCCAAAATGGGAGAGAAACGGAAATTTTTTTACTAATCACATAGCTCTGTGGAGAATGGGTGCTTTAACAGCAATGAATTGCAGAATGGAGCTTCTATCTGTGGGAGTCACCGGGTTCAACCTATCCAATCACCTAGAAGGCCTACTTTAGAGACAGAACTGCTCACTATTCATAGTTAAGAGACAACACTCTGAAAGGACTGTCAATGCACTGAATCGGAAACCTTACATGGTGCTGTCTCCCCTACTGCCACATTTAGAACCAAGAAAAAAGGCAGGTGGGCCTCACACATGCTAAGCACACACTCTACCTCTGAGCCATACCCTTTTCCCCCTGACAATCATTCTATACTCTAATAATCCACCAGAAAAAAAAAATGTTGCTTCACTCTGCCAATTGAGTTCTACTAATTTGGACATTTTAGTTTCCAACGAGGAAAATAATCTACCAGCCTATACAACTAATGATGCAATTAAATTAGAAGATGGGACTGACTGCCAATGTGGTCAATTGGGAATCTTTATGCACTGAACCTATGTGCTAAAATGACTGAGTCCAATTTTAAAGGAGAAGTTACTATACAATGAAAGCCAGAAAGATTCTATCTGAAGCCCAGGGGATCCTTTGAAGCACCTCTTCACATTTCCTTGCCAAAAATACTGGAAAACTACAGGAACCAAAACCAGGATAGACTAGGGAATGAAAGCTTGAGTCATTTCACAAGGCAAAGAAATTCAATTAGCTTAAGTTCTGCCTGAAGAAAGGAAAATATAAAACTGGGAATTTAGAAAGTCAAGGCATAGTGATACACATTTAATCCCAGCACTTAGGAAGCAGAGGTGCGTGGATCTTTCTGAGTTTGAGACCAGCATGATCTACACAGCAAAATTTGGGGGAAGCAAAAATGGTCACTGAAATCAGCAATGGCTTCTGACTACTTAATTGCACAAATGAGAACTACAGGACAGATTTTTCTGTTCGCTTTGTTTTGTTTTGAGACAAAGTCTCTTTCTGTCACCCTGGCTGACCTTTAACTATGTAGACTATGTAGGCTTCAGACTCAGTGAGGCCCAGCCCCGTCTCCTGAGTGCTGAGTTACAGACGTGTGCCACTACACTCAGCTGAAAACTATAACTGTTTCATATAATTCTTCTTTCATATACGTATTTTGTTTTTTAGAAAGATTTTTGTGTGTTCAGGATAGTCTCAAATTTGCAATGTAGCTGGAGATGGCTCTAATCACCCTTCTAGCACCACCTCTACAGTACTAGTAATCGGGGTGTGCTACCTTAATCAGGATTGTCTGTTTTGTTTGAGATAGGTTCTCATGTATCCAGGCTGATCTTGAATTTGCTTTGTAGCCAAAGATGATGACCTTGAATTCCTCATCCTCCTGCCTCCACCTACTGAGTGCTGGGATTACAGATTTAAATCACCAAGCCTGGTTTATGTATGTACTCAACCATTTTCTTCTTCCCATTATTATGAATTACTGAAGATTAATTTACGGGCTTAGCATGGTAGTTCATGATTGTAATCTCAGCAGTATGTAGGAAGTAGACACAAGAGTATTTCAAAAAGTATAGGCTAGCCTAGCCTATACAGCAACCACAGTATTACATAGCAAGACTGCCTCAAAAAATAACAAGGCCTAGGGACATAGCTCAGTTGGTAAAGTGCTTTCCTAGCATGGACAAAGTCCTAGGTTCAGTCCCAAAACCAAGTAAGCCAGACGAGGTGAGGCACACCTATGCTACTAACTCTCAGACAGGAGATCCTGAATTCCACCTCCCACCGACCCCCATACCCAGACAGGGTTTATCTGTGTAGCCTTAGCTGTCCTGGACTTTGTAGACCAGACTGCCTCTGCCTCCCCAGTGCTGGGATTAAAGCCATGCGCCACTACCCCTGTCCAAGACTCTGGCCTGGCCAAGACCCTGTGTTTAAAAACAGAGACAGCAGGGGGGGATTGATGGTTTAGTTAGTAAAAGTACTTACTCTCAAGCTTGATGACCTAAATTCAATCCCTAGGCTCCATGTCTTAAAGGAGAGACCCAACTCCAGCACATTTTCCTCTGACCTACACAAGTATGCCTATGTATAATCCACCGCCAAAGCACACAAGAGAAATTAAACATGTAATTAAAAATTTTTTAATTATCAGACCCACCAGACTAGTGCACAATTTTAATCCCTTCATTTGGGATGTAGAGGCAGGCAGATCTCTGTGACTTTGAGGCTAGCATGATTTACAGAGTGAGTTCTAGACAGCCAGGACTACACAGAGAAACCCTGTCTCAAAAAGCCAAGGAGGGAGGGAATGTGAGTGTGTGTGTATGTGTGTTTTATGTAGAAAAGAGCATATAAAAGCTAAGTAGCCAAAAAGGTATACTGTCAGTCATCCATTTACTGAATCTCAGCTCCAAATGTACTTATTGGATCCTCCTAACATTTCCTTTGGCAGCCAAGTGCACAGGATGTACTTGGAAGGGTGCCTCTTCTTGATGCCAGCGTGCTTTCTAATTCTCTTCCTCTTCCATAGTGTTCTTCTGGTTTGAAGAACACCAAGCAGTACTCATGCTGATAGAAAGTTTTGGTAAGCACCACTGTGAGCATCTTCTTGGACATTTCCCCAGAATTCCATGATAACTTCACTTCCAAGTAACCTGGTAGCAACCCGTAGCCTGAAGGAACTCGGCAACATCAATGAAGCCAAGTAAATGCAGGAAGACTAAAAATATGGTCAGAGAGATGACGAGAATGACAAACAAACAAACAAAAAGCCCCAAACATGGTCTATGTACAGGGTCATATCAGATATATATTTACAACTTCTGTGTACTATGTAAGTGCCTGGTGACCTCAGAGGTCAAAGGAGCGCCTAAGATCCCCAGGAAGTAGGATTGCTGCCAGTTGTGAACCACTATGTGAGTGCTGTGCGACACACCGGAGTTCTCTGGAAGAGCACTCTCTAGCCCCACATTGGCTACTTTTAAAAATACACACTACAGGAAAAAAAGCAGAAGCTAGGAGACTAATTCAGTAGACCAAAGTGTAAGAAGCAGTCAGGTTCCATCTGTTTTTCTGAAAAACTAGATGTGGATGAGAGAGGACAGGGGCTGGAGAGATGCCTCAGAGGTTAAGAGCACTGGCTGCTCTTCAGAGGTGCTGAGTTCAATTCCCAGCAACCACATGGTAGCTCACAAGCCCTCTTATGGTGTGCAGTTGTACATGCAGATATAACATTGTATACATAATAATAAATGAATAAATCTAGGGGGAGGTTTCAACCTGCTTGCTAAAAAGGCAGAGTTTGCTTTTAATGAGATGGGAGCAGGTATTTTATTTAGTTCTTTTTCTTTTGCAGGTGCTAATGAGTTCAGTTTAGGACATCTCAAACTTGATGTGTGAATTCTACATCCAAATGGTGATTTTAATTTCTAATCTTCATGAAATGTTCTACAACTGTCTAGCATTTAGATAGTATTTACATATTTGTGTATTTCTCTCTACATCTTTTTCATTTTGCAAAACTAAAGTTCTGTATCCAAAGACTAACTCCTCAGCTCCTCGGAGCTGCCATTTTATTTTCCATTTCTATGGACTCTTTCAGGTATCTGATATAAATGTTACGATATGAAATATGTTTTCTGTGACTGGTCTGTTTTCTTTGAAGTGCTAGAGACTTGAACACATGATCTTGAGAATGCCAGGCAAGCACTCTGTCTCTATTGATATACTCCCCAGTACTTAAAAGGGGCCCTCTGGGGCTGGAGAGATGGCTTGGGGGTTAGGAGCACTGGCTGCTCTTCCAGAGGTCCTGGTAGATAGGCACATGTGCAGGCAGCCTGTGGTATACAAATAAGTAAATAATCTTTTTTAAAAGTGGGGGGGAGCTTTCAATTAACATAAAGTCTCATCATATGGTTCATCAAGTTGTAGTCATATCAGAAGCTCATATACCACAGTTTTTTTTTTTTTTAAATTTACTCCTCTGTAAATGGGATACCCGATTTTCTTCCATCCTTTGGGTAATGTAAAATAGTAGGTCTATAAATATGGGTGAACAAAAGTCTGGTCAAGCCCCTAGTTTAGTTTTATTGGTGAGTCAGATAATCTTTCCAATTGTTATTTTATGTTTAAGATGAGATAAAGGTCTCACTATGTAGCCCAGGCTAACCTCAAATTCGGCATAATCTCTTGCTGCCTCAGAGTCCTAAATGCTGTAATTATGAAGTCAATAAATTATTTTTTTTTTCAAGACAGGGTCTCTCTGTCTTGGCTGTCCTGGGCTAACTTTGTAGACCAGGCTGGCCTTGAACTCACAGCGATCCGCCTGCCCCTGCCTCTGCCTCCTGAGTGCTGGGATTAAAGGCGTGCGCCACCACCGCCCGGCTCAATAAATCTATTTTTAAATGGTTTCTTATTTCTTGTAAAGGCAGGGTTCTCCATGTATGCTGGGTTGGCAACAAACACAGTATGTAGCCAAGCCAAAGATTGATCTTGAAATTTCTGATCCACCTGTACTATATCCTAGCCCCCAATATAGCCTACCACCTGCCCCACCCCATGATATTTGAAAAGAGTTGTTTATTTTTGTGGTGTGCTTTGTTTTTTAAGAGCTCCATCTCCCTCTGACTCTACTGTGATCCCCAGACCTACTTCTGCATCCTAAGTACTGAGAACACAGGCACAAATCCATTTTTAACTAGTTCTTGTATATGGTATTAAAAAAACAAAAACAAAAAACAATTTTTTGAGATTTGCTTTTATTTATGTGTATGGGTATTTTGTCTACATGTATGTGAGTTTCTGGTACCCCAGGAGTCCAAAAGAGGATATCACATCAGATCCCCTAGAACTAGGGTTCCAGATGGTTGTGTAAGCCAACAAGTAAATGCTGAGGATTGAACCCAGGTCATCTGGAAGAGCAGTCAGTGCTCTTAATTGCTCAGCCATCTCTCCAGCCCCACAGTTCCTTATATATGAATATCCAAATTTCCCAACCCCATTTGTTGAAAAGTCTGTACTTTCCCTAACAAGTTATCTTGTCATCCTTGTCTACAACCATCTCACCATTTGTACAAAGATTTACTTCTTGGCTTTGCCTTTGCCTCCCGAGTGCTGGGATTAAAAGGCATGTGCCACCACTGCCTGGCTGAAAGCTCTTTCTAAAATGGCATAAATGTAACATTTTACTGCCATTTGGAAGCTCCTTTCAGAACTTTATACCCACAGGATTTCTTTATACCCATTATCCTTCTTATACAGACTCCAGCACCTTTTTTGTAACAGGTTGTGTTGGTAGTGGTTGATGAGGACACCCTCAGATGTCATTATCAAGAATGGTCTCCAGCCAGGAGTGATAGATAGTACATGTCTTTCGGGAGGCAAGAGGCAGGTACTCAAGGCCAGCATGGTCTACATAGTGAATTCCAGGACAGTCAGAGTTAGGCAGTATAACCCTGCCTCCAAATAAACAGATAGGTAGGTAGGTAGGTTGGTCCCTCTACCTCCTTTGAACAAGGTCTCTCAATGGCCTGGCGCCCATCACTCAGAGTGGCTAAGTAGCGAGCTCCAGGGATCTGCCTCTTCAGTGGCCCTGGCCTGTTGTATAACAAGTAATCCAATAGTAAAATATTGCCTTCACAGAAAAGAAGGCTAACAAGCCTCAGGAGGGTAAAAGGTCACACATACAGGAGGACACAAACTTGAAACCCCTATCAACAGTTGCTGTGAGTGGAGACTCTAACCGGCTGGAAGATAGACATATTGGAAGTTGCCTACGAGCCATAGGGTTGCAGGTTTCCAAAGCCACATTGTCGTGGGCTTTCTGGTGATGTGGCTACTTTTGAGTTGTCCTTGTAAAGAACCCCTCACCTGTTAGTAATCCCAATAAAAAGCTCACTGGACATTACTTTGGTCTGTTAGAAGCTTTCTTCTTGGGTGAGGACATATGCGTGGTTCCCTCTGCCTAGGAAAAGTCTGCCAACCCCCAACCCCAACCCGCAGACAGGGTTTCTTTGTATAGCCTTGGCTGCCCTGAACTCCCTTTGTAGACCAGGTGAACAGGCAGGGAGATCTGCCCATTGCTGCCTCTGCTGGAATTATGGGCTTGCACCACTGCATCTGGCCATACTCTCAGCTTTTTACACAGGTACTGAGGACTGAAAACAGGTCCTCACGTTTGTAAGACAAGCATGTTACTGACTTAGCTATTTCCCCAGCCCATGAGCTATTTTTAAAGGGCCTTAAGAAGTTCCTTCTCATTTTTCCATAATAAATCTACATTTTCAAAAAACAAACAAACAAAACCCCAAAACAAAACAAACAAAAAACCATAGAAATTTACAAAGTTAATTTTATAAATTAAAGATAATTGTATATGTAGAATTTCCTGAGAAGAAATTTATTTATGCCAGAAAACCATTAAAAAACAACAACAAAGGCCAGGCGGTGGTGGCGCACACCTTTAATCCCAGCATTCAGGAGGCAGAGGTAGGTGGATCACTGTGAATTCGAAGCCAGCTTGATCTACAAAGTGAGTCCAGGACAGCCAAGGCTACACAGAAAAACCCTGTCTCAAAAAACAAAACAAAACCCAAAAACAGCCGGGCGTGGTGGCGCACACCTTTAATCCCAGCACTTGGGAGGCAGAGGCAGGCGGATCGCTGTGAGTTCGAGGCCAGCCTGGTCTACAAAGTGAGTCTAGGACAGCCAAGGCTACACAGAGAAACCCAGTCTCGAAAAACAACAACAACAACAACAAACCCAAAAACAACAACAACAAAAAATCTGCGTGTATGCATACCTGAATATTCACGTACATTCACAGAGAACATGTGTCTGTGTGTACATACACACACACACACACACACACACACACACACATACACACAGGAACTTTTAAGGAAATCTACCATTTCCAATTACATTTTAAATAGCCAGCAACACTGCTGGCTAGTTTTACATATAGTAGCACTCTGTATTTGTCCATTATATACTATATTTTTGCTTAGAACAATCTCTAACCTCCTGGTCTCGCCATATTCTCATGGTAAATGAGAAGGAAGAGCCAAATCATAGCTAAGTTTCCATTTCCATCAAGAATTGCTCCTGGAAAACATTGCGGCACACACCTGTAATCGAGTCAGAGAGGCTGAGGCATAACTTCTGTGCATTCAAAGCCAGCCTGGGCTACATGCGTATTCAGCAAGGGCTGCATAGACCCCTTCTCAAACAAAGTAGCAGCAGGAGTAGTAGCAGCAGTACTAATAGTAACTATCATTATTTTCCAAATCATCCTTAGAGCGTTTAAGTTCTATAATAAGAGCCAGTATGGTGGCATATGCCGACAATCTCAGCACTCAGAAAGCTAAGTCAAGAGGATCACCATAAATTCAAGGCCATCCTGGACTACATGGCTAGACCCTGTCTCAAAACAAAATGAAAATCTATATTGAGCTTTCCCTTTCCTGCCTCATTTTGAGACAAAGTCTTTCTGTGCCATGTCAAGATGGCTTTTAACTTTCAATCTTCCTGCCTATGGCTTCTTACATGCTGGGGATTACAAACATATACCACCATCCCTAGACTCCTTTTCAGTGTCTTTATTCAGTCAACACACATTTACAACCTTATTTATTGTATAGGTACAAAATTCTACACTCTATACTTTATTACAGTCACCATATTAAATATTACTGAACATAACAAGCTTTATTAGATAAACCCAGACGGTACAAGAACACTGTGGATATAATTTTTATAATATGGTGCCATAAATTAACAATTAATAAGCCACAGACACTGCCTTTAAGACCCCTCTGCCATCTGCCAACTCAGCAGGTGTTACTAACAATCAATAGTTAACTAAGCTTTCTACCACTCAGATCAGAGTAACATAAGTGTTTAAGTGCATACAGTTACAGAATTGTTATGAGCGAGACCCAAAGCTTTGTTAGACTAATAACTCAGACCTCAAAGCACCGTTAGTTGTACACTTCAATAATTAAGACCGCAGCCAAAATGCAGTTCATAAGGTGTTAATGTACGATGTTTATTAGTTTAATTTATTTAGCACAATGACACAGTAAAATGTCCCATAATACAAACTGTTAAAAGTCTAAAGTCACAAAAAAATACAAATGAAGCTATAAATTTGTAAAAAATAAATAAATAAACTTCTACATCTTCATTATTGAGACAGGGGTGGAGGAAAAAATGAGACACATTTAAGTAGAGATGCTCCATCTAGTCTGTGACCATCACAGTAACAGCGCTTTTTCTTTTTTCAAGGGAACAGGCTACTTCCTAAGTAGCTATATATGAAATATTACCTTATTGCCTTCAAAATAAAATATCCAAATGCAACAAATGGAGCTAACAAACTATATCAAATTTTACCTGGCTAGTAGCACAAAATAACATTTATTTAAACTCACAAAGAAAAACATAAAAATTTTAAACAAAATAAACATAACAAAATAGAAATAAAAGTGGACTAAGCCAATGTCAATTATGAAGTATGAGGAGATGTGACCATTTGTTGCCTGGCATTTCTACCTACCTGTCACTTAAAAAAAGCTATACACAGAGACTGGTTTTAAAAACATAAAGCAACAGAAACATACTAAACATGATTTTAAAGAAGCAAATGCTAGCGCTAGCCAGGCATAGTGGCGGACGCCCGTAATCTCAACACTCGGGGAGGAAGAGGCAGACAGAGCTCTGAGTTCAAGGCTAGCCCAGTCTACAAAGTGAGTCTAGGACAGCCAAGGCTACACAGAAAAACTGTCTTGAAAAACAAAGCAAATGCTACTACTATTTTTAAAAGTTCACCATCCCCCAATAAAAAGGAGGGGAAAAAATAAATAAAAGAACTATGTTCTACTTGGTGATGTGCTCCCCTCTAAGAGTTTCCATACTGTTACCAGCATCTTGGAAGATGACCTGTACCAACCCCAGGCCCTGCCTAGACCTGCAGACACAGCCCTGTGCTCACATCCTGTGGAAGGCAGTGCTGCTTCAACTGCAGTCATTGCAAGAGCTTTCCTAAATCTTCAAGTCATTCTGATTTTACCTTTCAAAAGTACATTTTTGGGGGCTTTGTTTGTTTGTTTTTGAGACACAGCTTCATGCAGCTCAAGGTATAGCCTTGAATTCACTATATAGCTCAGGCTGGCCTCCTACTTCTCAGAATCCCTGACTCTTCTTACCCAGTCTGAAATCTCAAATGTAAGCTAGTACAGCCAGGTTTCAAAAGTAGTTTTGTGTCAGAAGATTTTAATGTCTAGTAAGCAGTAGCTCAGAGGCTGAAACACTCTCTGTAACCAAAAGGACAGAAATAAAAAGCATGTTTCACACTTCAGTTCTTCTATCAGAATTCCTGTAAGATCTCAAATATGGCCTGCCATTTATGTTCTACTCCTAAAAACCCAAAGCTTAATCACGGCCCCGTAGTACTTCTCCTAAATGGTTCTAGGTTTTACGTTGTTTTGTTTAACTTGTTTCTTTGGAAAAATGAACAAAAAAGTACCAATGAGACAGATTAAGAATGAAAATTCTTATTTCATGATAAAAGATTTTACGCATAGGACTTCACATGTGATCCATCAATTCTACTACAACGTTGCAGAAAAAAGTTCTTCAGAACTCAAACAGACCCTAATCCCAAACACATTTCCTGAGTAACCTGATATTTCACCACAAGCCAAGCACAGTGACATGTGCCAGTAGTCTCAGCTAGTAAAAGAATGCTTGAGCCCAGAAGTTCAAGGCCAGCCTGAGTAGCACGGTTAAGAAGGTGGCTGCAGGGTCAGGGGCGTGCAGGAGGCCTTGGCTTGGTTGTTCTAGAAGCTTGCTAAGTTTGTGGTGCCTCTCAGGTGTTCTGAGGCTTGCTTCTCTGTTGTTCACGAGAGATTGCTTTTAATCCTATCACTGCCCTTTTGTCCTTCTACAGCAGTCAAGAACATTACAACTGGGTTCCAGTTTAACTTCCTAAGTTTTACTTTGATACTTTATGATTATGTTCAAAAAGTAACTTATGATTATTTTTAAAAATCAATACATAATAACTGTGTTGTCAATTTTTCAGAAGAATTTAAGTTTAGATAAATAGGTAATATAGTTTATGACAATAAAATTTTGGGCCCACCTTGCAGATAATAAAAAAAGACAGGGTGTCGCTCTGCTGCCCTGGCTGGGTGACCTCTGAGTGCTGGGACTGAAAGTAGTCACCACAACACCCAACACAAATAACAACCTCATTCAGAGAAACAATTTTTCAACTAGAAAACTTAGTTCAGAACCTTTGCTAAAAGCAAGCTCACAGAGGGAAAACGGGATGAGCAGGAAAGGGAAAGTCATTGCAGCTCGGTGGCCTCAACCCCTTTATGAAAGCACACATTCACATCGAATAAGCAAAAAAAAAAAGAAAAGGCCAACTAAAAATGTTTAAAGAAAAATGTAAGACTGAATTAAATGATAAAATCAATCTAAAAGAGAATAAGGAAAAGAAATGACATTTGATGACCTTTATAAAAATACTAAAATCAAAAGAATTTCATTTTGCACATTGTGCTCACAAAGGGAAAGGAGGTTCCATCAAGCCCTGCAGAACGCAAGAGGCAGGTGGCTTGCTCAGGCATCAGCAGAAATAGGCCCCGAAGAACTACCCTCAGCTTCTTCTACATGGTGTCCAGGAAGGAAAAGCAAAGCTGCAAAATGCTGAAGGTTTTAGAAGTATAACGGTGCTTAGGAAAGATCACTGGTCTGGTGTTGCAGCAGCCCCAGTGTTGAGAGACCCTCTAGGCTTCTAGGAGGAGAAAAATAGAAAGGGAGGAAGAAACAGGAAGGGGAAGGAAAGGGCAGAAAAGCACAGGTCATTAGTAAACAGCAAGTTCAATACAGCAAGATGCTTATACGCACCCACTATGCTATTAGTGGAGCTGCTCTTCTCTCAGCTCTACAGACAAAATTCTGAGGAAACTGAAAGGGGAGTTTTTCATAGGGCTCTCAGCCAGATGCTCTAGTTAGTGATGGCCAAATGAGAAGCAAGTCACAGCATGCTCCCCGAAACATGCACTCTCCACCCACTCTTATTTCTCCCCTCCTTCAACGAAATACATATACTCAGCAAAACACTTGTTTTTAAAAGCAGTTGAAGAAGTCAAGCTCAGGAGCCTAACTATCCAAACATGAACACCGAGTTTTACCTATGGAAAGAAAGTTATCCAAAAGCAGAAAGATCTGCTTTTTATGGTGCCAAGGACAAGTCACAAAAGAGTTGGGTTCCCCCTTTGTCATCAGGAAATTCAAGACTGTGTGTTTACTGAGTGCACAGCCCTGCCTCACCCACTGTACTATTAAGTTTGAACAAAACAAAACAAACAAACAAACAAACAAACAAAAAAAAAAACCGCTATGTCTCAGGGCTGGAAAGATGGCTCAGTGGCTAAGAGCTCTTGCTATTCTTCCAGAGGACCTAAGTTTGGTTCCCAGCATCCACATGAGATGATTTACAACTGCCTGTAACCACAGCTCCGGGAGATCCCATGCTATCTCCCCACACCCCAACACACACATAAACATTTTACTTTAAAAAATCTTAAAAAACAAAACAACAACAAAACCCACTAAGTCGGGCCGGGCGTGATGGCACATGCCTTTAATCCCAGTACTCGGGAGGCAAAGGCAAGTGGATCACTTTGAGTTCAAAATGAGTCCAGGACAGCCAAGGCTACACAGAGAAACCCTGTCTCAAAAAAACCAAAAACCAAAACAAAACAAAAACAAAAAAACCCACTCAGTATTTTCTGGTCAGGTTTGACATCCTGTTGGAAAAGATGTCTAGCCTAGATTGACAGCTGTTTTCCTTCCTATGTTAAAAACAATACCCATTTGTTCCAAACAGCTATCCATATAGATTTGGTACAACCTTTCCTTCTTCTAGCACTAACTCCAGGTTAAAAATGCTGGATTTATGTTTTTGACTTTGTTTTGTTAAAAGATTTACTTTTGTTCTTAATTATGTATAAAAAGTGTGTGTGTGTGAGTGTGTGTGAGTGTGTGAGAGTGTGTGAGAGAGAGAGAGAGAGAGAGTGTGTGTGTGTGTGTGTGTGTGTGTGTGTGTGTGTGTGTGTGTGTGTGTGTGTGTGTGTGTGTGTGTGTGTGTGTGTAGGGTGCCCTAAAGACAGAAGCATATTCCCTGGGGCTGAGGTGACTAATGGTTGTTACCCAACCAACATGGCTGGCCCTGCTGGAAATTAAATCTGGGACCCTGCAAGCACAACACAGCTCTTAACCACTGAGTTGTCTTTCCAGACCTCACTTGTTTTGAAAAAAGGACCTGCCAAGTGCTGGACTTACAGGTGTGAGTCACCACACCTCATGTTTAAACTGCTTTTCCTTTAATCATAGGAATATTTACCAACCTTATCTTTTCTTTCAAAGCAGTAGCCCAACTGTCATGCACACCTGTAATCCCAGCACTCAGAGGCAGAGGCAGACAGATTTCTGTGAGCTAGTGGCCAGCCTGGTCTACAAAGTGAGACCAGGACAGCCAGGGCAGTCTACACAGAGAAACCAGAGAAGTCAATTCACAAAACTGGAAGATAACATGACACTTGTTTCTAGTCTTCCAAGGACAATTTATAAATTGTAAGCCTTAATTAATTAATTAAATAAATAGAACCTAGACTCCAATTACTCCGAAGTATACAGATATGTACATTTTTCTTTTTCGGGGGTGGTACTGGAAGTTGAACCTAGGATCTTATACAATGAATGTTAGGCAAGTTGCTCTATCACTAAGTTGCATCCCTGGGTCTTTTATTTTGATTTTTTTAAAGATTTGTTTATTTTATTTATTGCATATGAGTGCTTTATCTGCAGAAGAGGGTATCAGATTATCAGATTACATTATAGATGGTTGTGAGCTACCATGTGGTTGCTGGGAATTGAACTCAGGACTTCTGGAAGAGCAGGTGGCAGTCTTAACCACTGAGCCATCTCTCCTGCCCAAGGGTCTTTTATTTTGAAACAAGATCTTAATAAATTAGCCAGGCAGGTCTACTGTGGTTCACTCTATAGAGAAGGCCACAAACTTGTTCCTCTGCCTCTCAAAGTAACTGGGATTATAGGCCTAAGCCACTAAATTTAACTTACAACATTTCCTAAAGTTAGAAAGTAAAGAGACTAGGCTGGAAAAAAATGGATCTTCCAGAGGACAAGTTCAATTCCCAGCACCAACATGTTGGCTCACAACTTTCTGTGACTCCAGTTCCAAAGGATCCAATACATTCTTCTGGCTTTCCCAGGCTCCTGTACACAAGTACATTCATGCAAGCACATACATATAACAAATGAGTTTAAAAAATAGAGTACATTTTAAGGAAATTGCTATTGCTAACCAAAGGCTTTTTGAAAAGATTTGGAACTAAACAACTCTATGATGGCTAAAGGGAAGGCTTTTCATGACTGACATATACAAAAACTGAAACAAAAAAGTACATCTTGTGCTTGCCTCAAATGTACTGATGAGAAACAAATGCTGCACCCCAGAGCTGAAAGTTTCCTGATGTAAAGAACAATGTACTCTGCTTGAGCACTAAAAGCCAAACTCACTCGGGCCAACTGCATCAGCCTAATCACAAGTGCAAATTAAGTGCAGTTATTTACAAAAATATAGTTCATGGTTCTCACACAGGCGACCTAAGAAAAGCGTTATATAATACAAACATCCCATGTGGGCAAACCCCTGCTAAGGCTCTGGCATTGTTGCTCATATAAACACACCAGGGGTAGGGGGTAGGTGGTTTGTGCTAGTTATGAGGTAAAACCCTGAAGGAACTCAGTGCTGAAAGACTATCAAAGCCCTAGTCTGGGCTAGAAGTTAAAGTTAGAATCAATTCCCAAAAGCAACTGTTAAGGGTAAAGATAAAAGGGAAAGAAAATAATTGAAGACAAAACACAAAGCAAAGCACTATAACTTACAGCTGTGGGTTTCCAATTCCGACTTTTGAAGAGGAAACTAAGTGCAGAGCACATACAGGTTAGAGAACTGCTTCTCAGGGTGCAGAGAGCAAAGAAAGGTCTCTCATCTGGCAATGTGATGGCTTTTTTGCATCTCTAAGAGTTATTTTAATACTGATCCTTTTTTTCTTTTTCTTTCTTTCTTGTTTGGTTTGGTTTGGTTTGTTGTTTTTCAAGACAGGGTTTCTCTATGTAGGTAGCTCTGGCTATCCTGGACTCAATTTGTAGACCAGGCCAGCCTTGAACTCAGAGATCCTCATGCACCTGCCTCTGCCTCCGAGTGCTGGGATTACAGGTGTGCACCACTCCACTAGGCTTATTGATCCAATTCTTTTTTTCTTTCTTTTTTTTTTAAGATTTATTTATTTGTTATGTATACAGTGCTCTGCCTGCACATACACCTGTGTGCCAGAAGAGAGCATTAGATCACATTATAAATGGTTGTGAGCCACCATGTGATTGTTGGGAATTGAACTTAAGACCTTTGGAAGGGCAGACAGTGCTCTTAACCACTGAGTTACCTCTCCATGCTTTGATCCAATTCTTTTTTGGGGGGGGGGGCTGTCCTGGACTTGCTTTGTAGACCAGGCTGGCCTCGAACTCACAGTGATCCGCCTGCCTCTGCCTCCCGAGTGCTGGGATTAAAGGCGTGCGCCACCACGCCCCGCTCTTGATCCAATTCTTATGTGGTCACTTCCAATAAATATTCACAGACTATCAAAACAAACTCATTTCTCTTTCTATTGTTGAGAGATGCCCTGGGTTTAAACACATCCTACAAAAACAGCAATGTTCTCAGAAATAACTTATACACTTATTAATAATACTCAAAGGAGCTTGCCAAGATGTTTACTATGGAAACTTTCACATTAGAAATCCCAGAGACCACTTACCTGTTGTGTTATTCCCTTCCCTTCCATGATCACCATTGGCTAGAAGTGTTGGCTTAGAAGATGGAATACCTGCAACGGTTACAAAGAATAATTACTAATTGTAGCACAAAGCTTAAAAAAAAAAAGAAACCACTGACTATGGATTTTTTTTACTCTTTGTAGTATTAGCAGTACAAAGCATATTAAAACTGTCAATCTTCAGGAAAAGCAAACACATCAATTCCTGTCCCACTCACATCTTCAGCACTATCACCACAAGAAAGGTCCTTTTTTTTTTTTCCAGATTTATTTTCTATACATGAGAGTTTTACCTGTATGTATGTGTGTATGTGTGTGTCTAGTGCTCAAGGAGTTCAGACAAGGTCTCCTGGGGCTGGGATTGTGGATGTTCGTTGTAAAGCCACCAAGTGTGAGAGTTCTGGGAACCAAACCAAGGGCTACTTCTAGAGCAACAACAGCTCTTAGCTACCGAGCTCTCTCTTCACCCTGAGGAAGGCCTAAGTGGTTTGTTTGTTTGTTTGTTTTCAGGGTGGCACTTGCTCTAGACCAGGCTGGCCTGGAACTCTACCTGCTTCAACCTCCCAAGGGGTAGGATTGAAGGTGTGTATCACCACCACCCTAGCTCGGTGCTTTTTTCCCTATAAATTGTCAAAGATTACTAACAAATTCTGTATTTTAAAAAAAAAGCCACAAAACACCTCAGGTAAAATAGGCATGTTTCACTTGAAATAATCCAAATGCATGGGTATGTAATTATACCTCAAGGTTACTAAAAGAAGCAACAAAACACCCATATTAGACTGGGGTTTGATCCCAAAAAGGTATTTGCCCACTGTATCTTAAGTCTAACACTTTAACCACTCGGCTGTCCTAGTGCTGTGACACCCCTCCAATAGGAGCACCAAGAGACCATCACTGCTCCTGGACACAGAGGACTACATGGAGACTAGGAATCTCTGCTGTTTTGAGACAGCATTTCATATGGCCCAGTTTAGCCTCAAGCTTGTTTGTATATGATGTGTGTATGTGAAGTCTTTGAGTATTGCATAAAACTGGGCATGGTTGGCACGCGCCTTTAATCCCAGCACTGGGGAGGCAGAGGCAGGTGGATCGCTGGAGTTCAAGGCCAGCCTGGTCTACAAAGAAAGTTCAGGACAGCCAAGGCTACACAGAGAAACCCTGTCTTGAAAAAAAAGAAAAGAAAAGAAAAGAAAAAAAACAATTAAGAGATGTACATTTTCTCAAAGGTTCTGACTAGAGTTAGCTCAGCAATCTGCATAGTTTGCCACTTGGCCCAAGTTTTCAGTCCAGGTTTAGTGTTTCACCATGTTGTTACCTTCTGGGTGTATTACACTCTGGAGAGTGGGACCAGTAACTGCTTAGATATACCAAGCTAAGGTCATCCCCTTTCAGGGATTCTTCTGAATTTATTTGAAAGGGTTCGTGAGAGGGTTCAGGCAAGAAAGGCAGTGTAGAATTTATTTTATTTGTTTGTTTGTTTGGGTGGGTGGGTGAGTAGGTGGGTTTGGGTGGTTGGTTGGTTTTTCAAGACAGGGTTTCTATGTATCCCTGGCTGTCCTGGACTCACTCTGTAGACCAGGCTGGCCTGAAACTCACAGAGATCTGCCTGCCTCTGGCTAACTAGTGCTGGGATTGTGTGCCACCACACCCAGCTGTAAAGAAATTCTTACAGAGAGATATATTTCAATATCTCAACCATTTTATTTGAAGAATATGGCACACCATCCTGTTTGGTAGTTAGAAAATACACAGCCTTGGAGGCCACAGAAAATGAACTTCTCCCTCACCACCAGCTTTGAACCCATCTCCCTGGTAGCACACTAATATTAAGAAAGGAAAATACTCAGAGGTATTTTTCACAGATACTTTGTAAAGACAAAGGAAAATCTAGAAGTTGCACTCTAAAATGCAAATGCAGGCTCTTCCTTTGGAAGGTAACAAACAGTTGAGCCCCTGCATCCAGAGCAGAAACCCTTGATAACAATGTTTAACCAAAAGACTGCTCTGTTACCTCAGAAGACCAAAGAGAAGCAAGGTATATCAGAGCACTAATTAGAAAAGTAAGATAAAGCCAGACACGGCACACTCAGGGAAGCAAAAGCAGGTGGATTGCCCTGGGTTCAAGGCCAGCCTGGTCTACAAAGTAAGTCCAAGACACCCATAGCTACACAGAGAAAGCATGTCTCAAAATCCAAGGGGGGGGGGGGGGAAGAGAGAGAGAGATTGAGAGGGAAAAGGAGGGAGGAAGGGAAGGAGGGAGGGAGGGAGGGAGGGAGGGAAGGAAAAAAAGCTTATACTAACTATGGACACATAACATGCAGCCTGCTCATCTTCACACAGTGTACCGTCCTTATACAAAGCAGTGCCAGATATGTCCCACCCGCGCTTGGCATAAATTCCTTCTCCTCAGACAATCAGCACTTAAGATTCATCATCCCTAGCTTAAGGAAGAGTACATATTTTTTAAAAATCTGTCTTGTTTTAAAATGTAAATTATAAGAAAATGGAAAATTTACAAAAAAATGGGGTCTTGAGGAGGAGGGGTTGTGTGTGTGGTTTTTGGCCAAAAAGGTGGTGAAGCTATTTTATAATATGATAAAAGTTAGTGTGACCAAAGGGAAGGAAAACAGAAAATCTCATTTAAATGACTGAAACACACCTTCTGTATCATCAATTTATCAATTGAGAAATACTAAATACTTTATCAGTATTTGGTTTATGAAATAAAATTATAATAATAAACATAAAATGAATATAAACAGACAGATGTTGACATCATTTAAAATTAGCAAATGTAAGCCAGGTGGTGGTGGTGCATGCCTTTAATCCCAAAGAGAGTCCAGGACAGCCAAGGCTACAAAGAAACCCTGTCTTGGAGGCTGGGGGGGCGGGGGCGGGGGCACGGCAAAATGTCCACAAAAAGATTCACCATGGAGAAAAAAAATACCACTGAGAAGCCAGGACATGTGAGTGTGGGGGGGGGGGGAGGATAATACAGCAAAATAAGCAGTACATATATTCTCATCTTCCATTTTTCCTCTCTCAAATAATGTGAAACTAGCCGGGCGTGGTAGCGCCCGCCTTTAATCCCAGCACTCTGGAAGCAGAGGCAGGCGGATCGCTGTGAGTTAGAGGCCAGCCTGGTCTACAAAGTGAGTCTGGGACAGTCGAGGCTAACACAGAGAAACCCTGTCTCAAAAAACCACAAAAAAAAATAATAATAATAATGTGAAACTAACATCACTAGCAAATGTTAATGAAAAGGATAGGACACAGGGAGTACGCAGAAATACTTTTACAAAATCTCATCTCAGAAAAGCACATTAAAGAGGCTAAAGATGGCAAACTAGGGGCTAGAGAGATGGTTCAGTGGTTAAGAGTGCCATCTGCTCTTCCAAAGGTTTCGAGTTCAATTCCCAGCAACCACATGGTCGTTCACAACCATCTGTAATATAATCTGATGCACTCTACTGGCGTGCAGGTGTACATACAGGCAGAATGCTGTACACATAATAAATAAATCTTTAAAAAATAAAAAGATAGCAAACTAAAGTATATGCCAACTTCAACATACTAGCACAAGTATTAAAAGCAGCAGAGGGCTGGAGAAAGGTTTCATTGGTCTAATGCCCTCTACTGGCACCCATCAGGTGCCACGCGGTTCTGGTACTCAGACATAGGCAAGCAACACTCATGTACATAAAAAATAAAATTAAATGAATCTTTAAAAAACAAAAAACAAAAAAGACCAGGATGGTGGTGGAGCAAGCCTTTGATCCCAGGAAAGGCAAAGAGAGGCAGAGGCAAGGGGATCTCTGTGAGTTCAGACCAGCCTGGTCCACAGAGCCAGTTCCAGGATAGTCAGAGAGAAACCCTATCTCAGAAAACAAAAACAAAAACAAAAACAAAAACAAAAACAAACAAACAAAACAAAGCTGCAGACTGGGTGTAATGGTACATATCTAAAAGTGATTAAGGAAAGAGGGCTGAAAATTCAAGGTCAACCTTGGCTAACCAATAAGACAGTAACTAAAAAGAAAGTAATTATCTAGAAATTAACAAAGAAAGGCAGTCTTGGGACTGGAGAAACAGGGCACACTGTTATTCCAGGGGACCTGTCCGGGTCGAGGGGGTGTCACAACTGTGTTTGAGGTAGACAGGCCTATAACGTTAGCACTTGGTTAGTAGAGACAGAAGGATCATGAGTTAAGGTCATCTCCAGTTACATCTGTGTTACATGAGGAGGGAAACTGCATCTGTAACTGCTAATTAGCCAATAACTTGTAAAGTAACTTTGTAAGAATACTTTAATTGGGACTGGGCAGATGGCTCAGTGCTGTCTGCTCTTCCAGAAGTCCTGAGTTCAATTCCCAGCAACCATCTAGAATGAGATCTGGTGCCCTCCTCTGGCGTTCAGGGGAACAGGCAGGTAAAAACACAATAAATATACAAGTAAATCTTTAAAAAAACAAAACAAACACTTTGATTTAATTTGATTAAGGAACAAACAATGAAACACACCTTTAATCCCAGCATTTGGTAAGCAGAGGCAGGTGGATTTCTGTGAATTCAAGGCCAGCCTTGTCTACAGAGCAAGTTCCAGGACAGCCAGGAATACAGAGAAACCTCACCATACTTAATACAAACAAAATAACAACAAAGCTCTTGATTAAGGGGTTGGGGTGGTTCAGCAGTTAGGAGTGTGCACAGCTCTTGAACAGAATCTAGGTTAAGAGCACAGCAACAACACTGGGCTCCAGGATCCACAATTCTTCTGATTCCCACAGGCACTGGTGCACATGGAACACAGGCAAATGTTCAAACACATGAAATAAATAAATAAATAAAACCTTAAACATATAATAAATCTAAAGTGACAGTACCATATTTGTAAGAGATAACAGAAAACATTCGCTGAATTAAAACAGATTAAACAGGAAGAAGAGAGGTGGCTCTACCATGCATGCACTACACAAGAGCTTCAGCCTAGCGCTTCAGCTGGAGAGATGGCTCAAGGTTAAGAGCACTGACTGCTCTTCCAGAGGTCCTGAGTTCAATTCCCAGCAACCACATGGTGGCTCACAACCATTTACAATGAAATCTACTGCCCTCTTCAGGCCTGCATTTGTACATGCAGACAGAGTACTGTATACAAAATAATAAATAGGCCAATCTTTAAAAACATTCTCCTACCAGCAAGAAAAAATAAAATCCTCACCTAGGACTCCAGAGAGTAGGAAAAAGGCTTGAAAACTTCAGATAAGCTAAGTACTGTACAGCAGTAGGAAAATCTTCAATCAAGATGCTGTACCCGGCAGGGCAGTGGTGGCACATGCCTTTAATCCCAGCACTAGAGAGGCAGAGGCAGGTAGATCACTGTGAGTTCAAGGCCAGCCTGGTCTACAAAGCGAGTCCAGGACAGACAACGCTATACCTGTCTCGAAAAACCAAAAGAAAAAAAAAAAAATGCTATATGCCCCTCCCCCCCAAAAAAAGCCAGGCAAGGTGGTACATGCCTGTATTCTCAGTACTCAGGAGGTAAAGGCAAGAGGATCTCTGTGAGTTCAAGGTCAGCATGGTCTACAAATTGAGTCCATAAAGAAGCCCTGTCTCCAGAAAGAAAATGAAGATGCCATATACTACCTTCTCATTGAATTCCACAGAAGATTTTCATTTAGTGAAATAAACTCTCAGTTCAACATAGACAGCACTGAAAATAGCACACATTTTTAAAATTAATCATATTCTTTAAAAGCCTCCAACCACCTCTCCCCCAAGACAACAGGGTTTCTCTGTTTAGCCCTGGCTGTCCTGGAACTCACTCTGTAGACCAGACTGACCTTAAACTCACAAATCTGCCTGCCTGTGCCTCCCTGTGCTGAGATTAAAGGTGCGTACCACCACACCCAGCTAAAAATTAATCATATTCTTAGAGATATAGAGATATGCAAAGTTGGCCTTTTTTTTTTTTTTTTAAATCCCTCTCCCCACCAGATTTCGGACTCCCAAAGGTGGCAAATAAATCTCGAAAAGAAAGGGGGTAAAAAGCTTAGAGGCAGGTAATGTGAGGAAGAGAGCCATGAGTAAGCTTTAGGCCAAACAGACTCAAGGGTATGCAATTCTGCACTGTCAGACTCTTGCCAACATCACCCTCTTGTGGCAAATTGGGCACACTGCACATTTCATTAAGGGCAAGTCACAGGAACAAAGTCCTCTGCAGTATGTCTAGTAAGCAGCCTTTCCAGACTGACTTACATTCCCTAACCTAGGAGGATCTGTTAAGACATTGCTAGGCCCCAGGCTGTCCACTTCGCTTTGCACAAGCTCCACATGATCTAAATTGCTAGTTCAAAGGTCCACCCGTGAGGAGCACTGTCCTAGACTAATTTCTTTCTTTCTTTTTTTAAAAGCAGTCTCACTCTGTAGCTCAGCTCAGGCTGCCTTATGTCAACCACTATATATACCAAGAAGGCTGACCTGAAAACTCAAAGATCCACCTGCCTCTACCTCCCAAAAGCTAAGATACAAGGTATGTGCCACCACCTAACTCTGTATTCTAAATAACACTGGCCTCAAAGAACTCCTAGAGAGCTAAGTAGAAACCATCAACTTCAATCTTTCAAACAGAACACAGGAAAGTCTAAGTGACCTGCCTGTAAACTTACTAACCACTTAATAGAAGCCAAACACGTATGAGATGGTTACTAGCATGAAGCCATCACAGAATCTTTGACTCTAGTATTTGAGACTTTGCTTTGTCACTAGCATTAAAAAATTGGTGCAGCCGGGCGTGGTGGCCTTTAATCCCAGCACTCGGGAGGCAGAGGCAGGCGGATCACTGTGAGTTCGAGGCCAGCCTGGTCTACAAAGCGAGTCCAGGACAGCCAAGGCTATACAAAGAAACCCTGTCTCAAAAAAACAAAACAAAACAAAACAAAAAAGGTGCAGCAGCCAGGCACACAGTGCTCATAATGAACTCCCGGGCATTAGGAGTAAGCAGAGAAGAGCATCCCAAGAACAAACAACAAATGCAGCAAGCAACAACAACAAGCCACTGTACCCAGTCACAAGCTGATATACATCCTCACTTTAGCAGAAAAGGATTCTTAGAGAGATTGGTGCAATTAAGTTTGTTACAATAAGTGTCCTCATGGGGGCTGGAGAGATGGCTCAGAGGTTAAGAGCACTAACTGCTCTTCCAGAGGTCTTGAGTTCAATTCCCAGCAACCACATGGTGGCTTGTAACCATCTATAATGTGATCTGATGCCCTCTTCTGGCATGCAGGTGTACATGCAGCAGAGCGCTGTATTAATAATAAATAAAATCTTTTTTTTAATCAATTTATTCTTGTTACATCTCAATGGTTATCCCATCCCTTGTATCCTCCCGTTTTTCCCTCCCTCCCATTTTCCCCTTATTCCCTTCCCCTATGACTGTTCCTGAGGGGGATTACCTCCCCCTGTATATGCTCATAGGGTATCAAGTCTCTTCTTGGTAAAATCTTTTTTTTTTTTCAGTGTCCTCAAGACAAAAATATTACTTTCTTTTCAACCTCATTTCATCAACTACTTTTATTTGTGTTTTGAGGTAAGGTTTCTTGTAGCCTAGGTCAGACTTGAATGCCCTAAGTAACCACCTTGTCTTCCTTATATTCCTTCCAGGAGCTAGGTAGGATCTCATGTGGACACCATCGCATGATTTACGCTTCACTTTTTAGTTGAAGGCAATTAAGGTGGTCATTTAAGACGTAAAAGAGGAGCCAGGCATGGTGGCACACACCTTTAATCCCAGCACTTGGGAGGCAGAGGCAGGAGGATCTCTGTGAGTTCCAGGCCAGCCTGGTCTACTAACAGTCCAGTACAGCCAAGGCTACACACACAGAGAAATCCTGTCTCAAGAAACAAAAGAATTAAAAACAACCATTGTCCAAAAAGTCCTATTATATATAGCTCATTCAGCTGCTCCTTCTATATATGGATACGGCACAGTGGTTTAACCTGCCCTTGATTGGCCTGAGTCTACAACCAAATAGAGTCTATCAAGCATGTTCCAAAAACAAAACAAATTTAAGTGTGTAGCTCACGTCTGAGGACACGCACAAAACATAAAGTAAAACATAAAAATATTGAGGCACATGCTTATAATCCCAACACTGAGGAAGTGGAAGCAAGAGGATCAAAGCTCCAGGGTAACTAGGCTACATCTTAGGACCTTATATCAAAAACCGAAAGTAACAATAACTAAGTGTTCAGAGCTCTTCCACAATGTCTGAAGAAACGTTCAAAAGAACTTACAGGGTGTCAAAGTGATGGCTCAGCAGTTAAGAGCACTTACCACTCTAGCAGAGCATCCAAATTCAGTTCTGAGAACCCATAGACGGCAGCTTACAACTGCCTGTAACTCCAGGGGATCCAGCACCTTCTTCTGGCCTCCATGGGCCAGCATACAGCATAACTCATACAAACACATCAACATAGATAAAAATAAAACAAATCATTTTCATTTTCTTTTTCCTCCCTCACCTGTCCTGGCTGTCCTAGAACTAGCTCTGTAATTCAGGCTGGCCTCCAACTCACGGAGATCCACCTGCTGCTACCTCCTGAGTGCTGGGATTAAAGGCATGTGGACTACCAATTGGTTATAACTTTTTCCTTTTTCTTTTCCTTCCTTTCTTTCTTTCTTTTTTTTTTTTAATATTTATTTATTATTACTATGTATACAGTGCAGAAGAGGGCATCAGATCACATTATAGCCACCATGGGTTACTCCTTCTTTACCAAGATAGGGTTTCTCTGTGTGGCCTTGGATGCCCTGGACTTGCTTTATAGACCAGGCTAATCTCGAACTCACAGAGATCTGACTGCCTCTGCCTCCAGAGTGCTGGGATTAAAGACATGTGCCACCACGCCCAACTCTATAAACCTTTTTCTTAAAATATATTGGTTCTTGGGGCTGAGAGATGATTAAGTGCTTAAAAGCACTTGTTGCTTTTACAAAAGACTCAGGTTCAGTTGCAAGTGCCAACAGAGGAGCTTCAACCACCCTCAACTCCAGTTCCAGGAGGGATCTGGCACCTCTCCTGGCCGCTACAGGCGTCAGGCATGCATACAGTACTTTTACATACTAGCAGGCAAAACGGTAAATACACATAAATAAAATTTTTAACGGATGGGTGGGGCTGGAGAAATGGCTCAGAGATAAAAGCACTTATGCTCTTACAGAAAACCCAGTTTCAGCTCCCAGCACCTGTATATAGAGACTCACAAACATCTGTAGTGAGAACATGTGGTACGGGCATTGAACTCATGACCTCTGCAAGAGCAGTCAGTGCTCTTAACCACTGAGCCATCTCTCCAGCCCCTTAATTCTCATTTTTAAGCAAGATTTATTTATTATATTCCATGTGTGAGTGTTTGGCCTGCATGTATGTTTATGCACCACATAGAGAGGCCATATTGTATACCATGGTGCTGGAATTACATACAATTGTGAAACATCAGGTGACTGTTAGGAACTGAAATCAGGTCCTCCAGAACAGGCCCCATTTAATAAAATTAAAAACATTTTAAAATGTTCTCAAGGAAACGCTCACTGCTAAGCATGGCATCCTGAGTTCAGTCTTTCAGAACCTGTGGTAGGAGGGAAGACCTGACTCCCACACAATGACCTCTGAATTCCATATATGCGTTATATTACGTGCATAAACACAATAAACAAACAAGTGTAAAATTTAAAAAACAAGTTCAAGACCAGTCTAAGGCCCTGGTTCAATCCTCATTCCTGAAAAACTGGGAAGAGATTCTAAAAACCTTCCTCTTCTTGAGGCGAGGCAGGAGCAGGGCGATCTTTGTGAGATGGGATCTATAGAGTGCCAGGACAGCAAGGACTACTGACATAGAGACACCCTGGCCCAACAACCCCATGCCCTACAAAAAAAGATTAAACACAACATGAAAACCTATTTCTACTACTTCCCTGCCTTTACCTATCTAAATCAATCCTCAACTGTGAAAGCATCAAACAGGTATAAGAAAACAAAATGAAAAGAAGTAAGCTTCTTCAGTCAAACTCTGATGAACATCAGCTAACGGGTGGGAGAAGCAAAGCTCTGCTACCATTGACTAACACAGTAGTTAACTCCTTACCATTTCCTTTCTTTCTACTGAATTTCCTTTATTTTCATGTGAGTCAGTAAAGGACCGTTGTGAATTATCTTCCACTAAGAAATCCAAATTTTTCCTTGGAGCAAATATTTATGTAAATATGGTAAGATCTTACACTCCCAGTTCTTCGCCTAACGAGGGGTTTGTCTCCCCATAAAATATGCACAAAGGCAGCACGCTTTCCACTTTGGTTATAGAAAGTCACTCCTACTTCAGCAATACAAAAAGAGCTGAAAGTTAGGGGGCTAGGGAGACATCTCGGCTGGTAATATGCTTGACTTGTAAGCAAGCACCTGAGTTAGACACCCAGAACCAGTGTACAGTGCAGGCATGGTGGGTGAAGCCTGTAACCCCACGGCTAGGGAGGGAGGTAGAAATAGGCAAACTCCAGGGCTTACCAGTCTAGCCTATTTATTTGGTGAGTCTCAAGCCAGTGAAGGACCGTATCTCAAAAACTAAAACTAAAAATAACAAAAACTGGCCCAGTGACACAGCTAAGTGGGGAAAGGTACCTGCCACAACACGTAATGCCCTAAATTCAAAAGAAAAGAAAAAAACCGCCCTGTAAATCATCCTCCTGCGTGGTATGCACAAAGGTGCCAAGGTGCTAGAGAAGCACCATCACCCACCACTGTTCCCTGGCCTCCACGTGCAGTGAACACACATACCTACCTCAAATGAAAACAAACAGAACCCAACTAGGGCTGTTTCGTTTCCCCCCACCCACCCCCCCCCCCACCCCCTCCCGCCACATGTAGCTCAGTCTTAGAACCTGACAAGGGAAGCAAAATCTTTAAACCCTGAAGTTCTCTGTGCTCACCTCCAAGTGCTAGTATTACGGGCGTGTGTACTACCATGCTAGTTATGTGGGGTTCAAACCCAACCCAGAGCATCACCGACTATACACTAAGCTACATCCCCAGTCCTTTATTAGCTCATGAAGAAATTTAATCCCTAGGATTATTGATAAATTCAACCAAACACTGAAAAAGAAAACATCAATTTTCCATAACTACTCTAGGAGACAGACATAAAGGGAACACTCAACACTCCCTCATGTTTTGTTCCTGGTCTGGTATGGGGGGCTTTGTTTTATTGCTGCATTCCATTTTCCGACACAGCCAACTCATTGTTGAGGCCTGCATTTAAACTCAATGCAATGTGCAGCATGGTGACTCACACTACAGTGTCAGCTCCACAAAGGAGTGAGGCTGAAGCCATGACTTCAAGGCCGAAATGGGGTGGACAATGATTTACAGGACAGCTTGGGTTACAGAGTGAGATTGTCTCAAAATCCCAAGCTAACCAAATATACATGCAAATGACTAGACAACTAAAGATCAATATCCCTCTTAAATACAGACACGAAAATCCAGAGTCAAGTATTAACAAAGCTTATTCAGGAATAAAAATTTTGAAAACAAAAACGTTAAACTTTTCTTAAAGGCTTTAACTGTGTTTTACTCCAGATTACTCCAACAATCTGGTTCCAACAAAAGCTGTAATATAAGCACAAACGTGATGTGTTTAACTTTACAAAGCTATGTTCAAGTAAAAGAAACAACAGAGATGCTGGGTGTGGTGGCGCACGCCTTTAATCCCAGCACTGGGGAGGCAGAGGCAGGCAGATCGCTGTGAGTTTGAGGCCAGCCTGGTCTACAAAGTGAGTCCAGGACAGCCAAGACTACACAGAGAAACCCTGTCTCGAAAACCAAAAAAAGAAAAAGAAAGAAAGAAACAACAGAGATTTTAATAGAGAAAATTATGATGCAGGTTAGAAAGTGGATGAAACATTTCAGAAGACACTAGGATCAAGTCATCTCCAGCTTTATCAGCACTGATCTGACTAAAGAGCAATGTGTCTGTCCTTCTCCTTCAGTTTCCTTTTCTCTTTTTCTTTTGTTTGTTTCAAGACAAAGTTCCCTGTGTATAGCTCTGATTGCCTTGAAACTTACAGAGTCAGAGATCTGCCCACCTCTGCCTTTAGTGCTGGGACTAAAGGCATACACCGCCACTGTCTGGCTATCCTTCATTTTTGTTTAATTTATTTATTTGTTCTTTTAACAACCTGATCATAGCCCCCTCTACCTCCCCTCTTCCTAGTGCCACCTTCCCTCCCTCTTCACCCATCCCTACTGTGGTGAGTTGGAGAGATGGATTGGAGGTTAAGAGCACTGTCTGCTCTACCAGGGGTCCTGAGTTCAATTCCCAGCAACCACATGGTGGCTCACAGCCATCTATAATGTGATCTCATGCCCTCTTCTGGTAAGCCGGTGTACGTGCAGGCAGAGCATGTATACACAATAATAAATAAATAAGACCTCAGTGGTGACAAGTCATGACCTCCAATCTGCACTCTGAACACATGCATCCCTTTTAGCTTGAACACTTACCTTCAACCTGGCTAGTGTCTGTGCATGATTTCTTTTTGGACTCTGAGTTCCCCGTTTTCTCATCACCATCCAGGAGAGGAATATATTCAGTTTTCTCCACAGTTTCCCCTACAATGTCATCATAGGGCTCTGCCTCCAGCGTGGCAATGAAGTCTCGCTTTATCTCTCCCTCAATCTCTGGAGGTGGCTCTGTCAATGCATCTACAAGACTAAGGTCCGCCATTCTGCACCACTGGAACTGCCTGTTAGGGGGCAAAGAGAAGTTTCACATGAACACTGCAAATGAAAAATGAGTAAACACTTTTAAGGAGTCTCAGTTGTCTTCAAGAGAACCAAAATCTACAACTTTAGATCCAGTCAACACCTTTTAGATGATGGGAAAATAAAAGCTCAGGACCAATCACGCTAGGGGAGTTAATGCTGTTCATCTCTCTCCAGGGCAGAAAAGCCAAGGACTATTTTGTTCTTTTTACTTATTTGAAATAGGCTCTTCAGCCAGGCGTGGTGGTGCATGCCTTTAATCCCAGCACTTGGGAGGCAGACGGAGGCGGATCACTGTGAGTTTGAGGCCAGCCTGCTCTACACAAAGCGAGTCCAGGACAGCTAAGGCTACATAGAGAAACCCTGCCTTGAAAAAAATGTAAATAAATAAATAAAATAAAACAGGATCTTGCTATATATGTGCCAAGCTAGCCTAACTCACAATGACTCTTCTGCCTCAGCCCCCAGAATACTGGGATTATAGGAATGTACAGTCAAACACAGAAAATAAAACACAAGCCAGGCAATAGTGGTACACACCTTTAATCTCTGCAGTCAGGAGGCAGAGGCATGTGGATTTGAGTTTAAGGCCAGCCTAGTCTACAGAATGCGTTCCAGGACAACCGGGTCTACACAGAAAAACCAATCCTCTCCCCGCCTCTTCCGCCTCCTTCTCAAAGCCCCTGGCCAAAAAAATATTTTTTCAGAATTATAGCCAGCAACATTTAAATTGGGTCTTTCAGGAAAAGATTTCTTTTTACTTTATGTATATAAGTATTTTGCCTGCATGTACATGCCTGTTGACTGTGGTGGCCAGGAGGGTATTAGATAGCCCGGAGTTACAAAAATGAGTGCTAACTCAAGTCCTCTCGAAGAGGAGATGGTGCTCTTAACTACTGAGCCATCTCTCCAGCCTTTCAATGAGGTCCTTTAAAGGGATCATAATATATTAGCCCATATGTAATGGAAATTTGGTCACTTTGTAAACTCAGTTATATAACGTAAATATGTTTTTTGTTTTAATCTCAAGTGTGGGGTTTTAGTTTGGACTTTAGTGTGTCTTTGCCAGCTAGTAACGGCCTGCCTTATTGTGGCACAGAGGGTGGCATGGTCTAGGACTCTGAGGGAAATACAAAGAAGAGCCTGAAGAGAGAAAGTGTGGTGTGTGGTGTGTAGCAGTTTGGAGCTAGCTGCATTTGCTATTGATAGAGACTGGTATTGCCCCAAAATAACTCATTGACTGACCCTAAAGAGTCAAGAGAAGTAAAGGTATCTGTGCCCCCTATCTCACCACTAACCTTCTTTCTTTTTCTTTTATCTTTTGGGGGGGGGGGTGAGACAGGGTTTCTCTATGTTATCTTAGCTGTCCTGGACTCACTTTGTAGACCAGGCTGGCCTCCAACTCACAGCAATCCGCCTGCCTCTATCTCTTGAGTACTGAGATTAAAGGCGTGTGTCACCATGCCTGGCTTAACCTTCTTTCTTATATCCACAGTTTAAGGGGTTAGTGGAAGGGAGGTAGAGGCTTCAATACCCTAAATAAAATAGAATTTAAAAAAAGAACATCAACGCCCATGTCTTCATTTCCACATCAGGTCACAGAATAAATTTTTAAAAGAACATACACAGAATAAGTTTTTTTAAAGAACATAGAATATTTCTATGAAAAAGTCTGCATATTATGGAGCAAACAAAATCATCTTATCATGGCCAGGCATGGTGTCACATGCCTTTAATCACAGCACTTAAGAGGCAGGGCAGGCGGGTCTCTGTGAGTTCGAGGCTGTTATTTTAATAAATAGACATCCTGTACCTGTCAAACTGCCTTCTAAATATTTGTCAGAGAAGCTTCTTTTTCCAATGGTTAGCCATTACTGCAGAGACTCACACTGGCCAGAATAAGTGACTGCTGAATGTTCAGTCCAAAATACGGCATCTATCAACCCCACAAGGCTCAGGGAACATCAAGGAAGAAAGAAGGGGTAGAAAGAATGAAAGAACTGGGCCAGGCGGTGGTGGCGCACACCTTTAATCCCAGCACTCAGGAGGCAGAGGCAGATGGATCTTTGTGAGTTCGAGGCCAGCCTGGTCTACAAAGTGAGTCTGGGACAGTCAAGGGTTGTGAAAGTGCTGTCTTCCAGGCATGACATGGCTGGTGGCTATTTCCTTCTCGCTCTCGCTCTCTCTCTTTGCTCCTCCAGCCCAGCTGCTGTGATTTCCTGCAGAAGACTTGTACAATACTGAACCTGTTAATACTCATAAGAAGCCAGGCACAGTATAATGCCAGCACTTGGGGAGAGAGGGGCAAATCGAGTCTAAGACTATGAGAACCATGTCTCTAAACTACGCCCCACCCCCTCCCAAAAAAAACCTAACCCAACAACAACAAAAAAACAACAACAAACCAAAGCCATAGAGGCTAGATTGGCACCTAGTGAAGCCCAGGGATCTTCCTGTTCCCCAGCGCAAAGGTTACAGCCATGTACAACCATGCCTAGCTTTTTACATAGGTGCTTTGTTTTGTTTGGTTTGGTTTTTTGTTTGTTTGTTTGCTTTTAGAGACAAGGTTTCTCTGTGTAGCCCTGGCTGTCTTGGACTCCCTTTGTAGACCAGGCTGGCCTTGAACTCACATCGATCCACCTGCCTCTGCTGCCCGAGTTCTGGGATTAAAGGTGTGCGCCACCACGCCCGGCATAAAAACTATTCTTACCAGTTAGTCTTTTAGAGCTATTATGTACTTTACTAACAAAGACCCAGAGCATGATGGCACACATCCATAATCCCAGTAACAGGCAGCTAAGGCACAAAGGTCTTAATCTTGAGATTATAAACATGAGCCACCACATCTGTGTAAATGGTTGTTGTTGCTGTTGCGGTTACTCTTGTTGTTGTTGTTGTTTAAGGTTTATTTATTACATATACAGTGTTCTGCCTACATGTGTGCCTGCACACCAGAAGACGGCACCAGATCTCATTATACATGGTTGTGAGCCACCATGTGGTTGCTGGGAATTAAACTCAGGACCTTTGGAAGGGCAAGCAGTGTTCTTAACTGCTGAACCATCTCTCCAGCCTCCCTGCGTACATGTTTTAAGAATAACTAAACTAAGCCAAGGGTGGTGGTGCATGTCTGTAATCCAGCACTCAAGGAGGCAGAGGCAGGCACATCTCTGTGAGTTCGAGGCCAGCCTAGTCTACAAAGCAAGTCCAAGACAGCCAAGGCTACACAGAGAAACCCTGTCTTGGAAAAAAAAAAACCAATTTTCTAGTTTATTATAAAATTGTACATATAACAGCCTTTTTAAGTGTTTCTTGGTTCTGTCTGGCAGATACAGTGGTTTAATTTGATGCTGAATGAACTCAAGTAAGACTTGAGTACTGTGGCCCATGCTTTAATCCTGGGTGATGTCTTGTGAGTTCCAGGATATCCTAATGTACAGAGTGAGTTCCAAGACAGCCAGAGGTACATAGTAACACTGTCTCAAAAAATAAAAATAAAAAAATAAAAATATTGTGTCTATCAGAAATAACAAGGGAAATTATTACCCATGATACCTTAGTAATATGGCTGCCTAGATAAGACCTGAACAATGACAATATACTGATAGACATGCTGACACAGAAGGCTGAAATCTCAGAAGTTCCATCAGCACACAAAGAACTACAGGCAACTAGTAAACTGTTAAAAGAAAAAGAATCAGGGGGAGGGGGTTGGAGAGATGTCTCAGAGAAACCCTGTCTTGAAAAAGAAGAAAAGAAAAAGAATCCCCTTAATTTAGCCAATACAAAGCGGACAGCCCTGAAACCACATACACACAAGCAACACTGAACAGATCCAGCAAGTTAAATTTATATATTTAGACATGTGTGTGTGCCTGTGTGTGTATAAATAGTAATAAAGAAAAATAGATCAATGTGAGAGGAAGTGTTGGGGAAACATAGGAAGAGTTAAAGGGAAGAAATGGAAGAAGGGAATAATTTTAACTTTTCTTTTATTGTGGTGGTTGTGGTTTTGGGTTTGGTTTTTTTGGGGGGTTTTTTGTTTTGTTTTGTTTTGTTTTTGTTTTTGTTTTTTCCTCCTGAGATAAGGTCTCTCTACATAGCCCTGGCTATCATGGAGCTCACTATGTAGACCAGGTTGACTTCAAACTCAAGGGTGCATCTTGTCTCTGCCTTCCAAAGCCCTAGGATTTAAGGCATGTGCCACCATCTTTGGCAAAATACATTTTAAAAAGTTAAAATTGGCTTTCCAAATCAAAAGCTTTACAAAATGTATTCTTAGTTATATGGCTTACTATAAGGTCAAAACTTTGAATAGAGAAGGAAGGAATTAAAAACTCAGAGCACCTTGCACTTCTTGAACCCATCTGACTGGAGCTTACGACAGTCCACCTACCTCTGGCCAACAACATCAACAGAGACCTGATACAGCACCGTCAGAAAACATGCCCATCCACTCTAAGCAGGCGTGAAGCACACATGTTCCCAAGCACAGCAATTTGGAATTCTGATCTTTCCTTCTGACCACATGTCTGGGGTGAGGTCATCTGGTTACCAAGGTCTTAAAAACAGGTAAACTAAGGCAACAGGAAGCTATGTATGATGATTGTGTGCTCATAAATAGTAAATAACAACACAGGATGAGATCATAAATACCTTCTATAGTGGTCTACTTTCGTTAACTCACAAAGTCTGAGACTACTCACTTAAAAGTACTTCTTGGTCAAGGTCTATAGAGATTAAAAATGATTATACTAATTATAATAGACAGTAGTCTGAGAAACTTTTGTTTTGTTTTGATACAGGGTCTCAGTGCATTCATAGCTCTACTGGCCTAGAACTGATACGTAGACCAGGCTGGCCTTGAACTCACATCGATCCACCAGCCTCCGCTTCCCAAACCCTGGGATTACAAGTCTATCACTTTACTTTGTTTGAGACAATTTTTCAAATTGTAAGAAGTCCTCTAAAAACTGCACTCATTCATCTGATGAGAAACTGCCACTCTAGTTTACAAATGACCAGTGGCTGCCTCTGTTTCCCTCGCCACACACACACACCCTTGGTTACTTTGTGGATGAAAAGAGAAGAACAGAAGCCTAGGCGTGCCATCATTACTCTCAAACATTATTCCTTAACAACTACAGTTCCTTTAAAAGCACCAGAATTATCCCTAAAAGCACAGGGTCTAAGCATATAGCACGGCACCTGCCCATGGTACCTGCCAATGATACCAGCGCTGTGGAGGCTGCAGCAGGATAATTAAGAGTCTTGGGCCAAGCCATCAAGTTCCAGACCATTCTGGACTGCACAGTAAGACTTAAAACTTGTCTCAATGGTTGCACACGCTTTTAATCCCAGCACTTGGGAGGCAGAGGCTGGTGGATCGATGTGAGTTCAAGGCCAGCCTGGTCTACAAAGTGAGTCCAGGACAGCCAAGGCAACGCAGAGAGACCCTGTCGGGGGGGGGGGGGGGGGGGGGGGGGGGGGGGGGGGACTTGTCTCAAAACAAAAACAAAAAAATTAAATTAAAATTTAAAAACTTGTCTCAAAAGACCAAATAGTTTCAAATAACCAGTTTATTATTTTTTTTTTTTTTTTTAATTGACAGAGTCTCACTGTGGTGCCTAAAGCTGGTCTAGAACTCTTGAACTCAGTTGGACTTTAGCTCACACTACTGTTGTGTGCTGTTGTGGTTAATAATTATATTTAAAAACATCTTTTCTTGACATTAAATTCATTGTTTTGGCAACGCTGCACTTCAGGGGACCCCAGTGCTACAATGTAAATGTAGATAAGTGGAGGTTAGTATCTTCTTCTGCCATTCCTCCCTCCCAACCCACCTCTTCTTCATGGCTGGTTTAAATGACACAGGATTCTGAAGCGGACACTAAGTTGCTATCCTAGGACATTACAAAGAATGCTGTTACCAAAATGGATCCTTGTTCCTCAGGCTTGGAAAGAACCCAGCGCCCTAGATAGTCCCAGAGATCATTTGTAATCTGACAGGCTGAATATAGCCTGCACAGTCATGAGTGCATACTCAAAAATCAAACTTTCCGCTTTTAAACTATACCTTTAATTTCCAAGATTTTGTTTTCAACTTATTTCTTTCAGAGGTTCATTATATATCAAGCTGAATCTTATTTCTGTGTTTTTTTTTTTTTAATTTAACCAAAAACCCAACTTCCATAAACATAAAGTTTCATTCTAAATAAAGCCAAATCATTAGGCAAGGCTCTCTGAGAGATCAGCTACCACCTTTTCTCACTGGCTTTGGAATTCATTAGGCATATCTGAGTTTCTCCTGCTTTTTCCTGGGAGACTTATAAATGGCCATAGACAACTTAGCAGGATCCTGACTGTCTTAAGCAATAGCCCTCTGAAGAACAGTAACTTTCCACCCCCGGGTACCTCCCTACACAATACGAGAACAACAGCTGTACTATATGAACTGAGGAAGTTTTCAGGCCTGGCAGAGTTCTGCTCACAGCCATTTGTCCTGTTCATCACTGGATTATCCAGAGAGAGAGCCCGTGATACTAGGATAGCTGAGGCTGCCTGTCACCCAGCTAAATTCCTACATGAAACAACTCCCTGGGAGAGGGTAAAAGAGTTCTATTTTACTTCTAGCAGGTTTCCAAGCTAAGGAGCTCCTTTTCCCACTATTTTAGAAAGCCCTTCCTTTAATATAAAAACACTGCAAACACATGCATACCACATTAAGACACGTTAAATACCCTTGCATCACCAAGTTCAAAATCCAATTTGCTTACTTACAAGAACTATGCAGGCAACTTGGGTTCAGTCATCACTGAATATAATTTGGATTTACAAACAAGCACCAGCTAGCCACATTTCTGACCCAAGTAAATTTAAATCTTTTTCTCCAGCAAGAATAATCTACACTAGATACCTCCCCCTGTTAGACATGTGAAACACAGAGCAAGTCTGTTGAACTCTGGCTGTGTAGGCCAAAACAAGAGATGACAATGACACAGCAGTTACATTTCATTGTAATCACCCTTTAGAGGCAATATTCAATTTCATCTCAGTAATAATAAAATCAATCTTAAGATTCTGGACAATGCCTAACCCCTTAAGGTTTTGAAAAAGAGGAAGCATATTATAAAAACAACTTTTCTCTTTATTATGCTTTATCTTTCCTTCCTTCCTCTAAAAAAAGTTAATAAATTACATTCAGTTACTTATTCTTATCCTAGCCAAAAGTTCTTTCTAACTAAAAATATCTACAGATGGGGACCGAAGAGACAATAAGAGCACTCGTCCTTGCAAAAGATCTGGGTTTGAGTACCAGCACCCACGTGGCAGCTCCCAACTATCTTTAATTTCAGTTCCAGAGGATCCCATGCCCTCTTTCAGACCTCTGAGAACATGGCAAGTGGCACATATACATACTCATAAAATAAATAAATCTTAGAGGGTGAACACTCATAAAATAAATCTTTTAAAAATAGCTTTTTAAAATAAATAAGGACAGGAGGTGGTGGCACATGCTTGTAATCCCAGCACTCGAGAGGCAGGTGGATCACTGTGAGTTCAAGACCACCCTGGTCTACAAAGCGAGTCCAGGACAGCCAAGGCTACACAGAGAAACCCTGTCTCCAAAAACCAAATAAGTAAATAAATAAATAAATGAGAGGGTGAGTAAATAAATAAAGCACCTGAAAACCCTCTTTAAGAATACTACTTCAGGGGCTGGAGAGATAGCTCAGAGATTAAGAGCACTGGCTGCTCTTCCAAAGGTTCTGAGTTCAATTCCCAGCAACCACATGGTGGCTCCCAACCATCTATAATGAGATCTGGTGCTCTCTTCTGGTGTGCATGCAGGCAAAACACTGTGTATATATGATAAATAATAAATCTTTAAAAAAAAAAAAAAAAAAAAAGAATACTACTTCAGGCCGGGTGTGGTGGCGCACGCCTTTAATCCTAGCACTCGGGAGGCAGAGGCAGGTGGATCGCTGTGAGTTCGAGTCCAGCCTGGTCTCTACAAAGTGAGTCCAGGACAGCCAAGGCTAACACAGACAGACCTTGTCTCGAAAAACAAAACAAAAAACAATACTACTTCAAAAAAAAAAAAAAAAAAAAAAAAAGAATACTACTTCAGGGTTGGAGAGATGGCTCAGCCATTAAAGGCTAGGCTCACAACCAAGAATACTACTTCAGGGCTAGAGAAATGGCTCAGAGGTTAAGAGCACTGACTGTTCTTCCAAGGGTCCTGAATTCAATTCCCAGCAGCCACATGGTGGCTCACAACCATCTATAATGAGATCTGGTGCCCTCTTCTGGCCTGCCAGGGTACAAGCAGGCAGAGCACTGTATAAATAATAAATCTTTGAAAGAAAAAAAAAAAAAAAAAAATGACTACTACTCCAGGCCGGGCAGTGGTGGCGTCTGCCTGTAATCCCAGCACTCCAGAGGCAGAGGCAGGTGGATCTCTGTGAGTTCGAGGTCAGTCTGGTCTACAACAAGACCACCCTGGTTTCCCGTTTGAAAACAGGCAAACGAAAATCTTTCTGTTGCAAGCCTTTAATCCCAGTACTCAGGAGCTAGAAGCAGGTGACTGTGAGTTTGAGGCTCCAGCCTGGTTTACATAGTTCCAGGCCAGCCAATGCTATAGAGACACCTTGTCTCCAAAGGCCTCTATTTTGTTTTGCCTGTCTTGTCCATATTCACCAAGATCATGAAGATATTTTTCCATCTATCTTATTTCATAGAAACTGTTACCTTTCACTTTTAGGGCTGTCATTCAGCCTGGATTTACTTTGTTTTTGATGTAGTTGGAACTCAAAATTACCAAGTGAGCCTTTAGTATTTGTTGAAAAGATATTTCTTGCTCTGCTGGTCTGTAGCACTCCATTTCTTTATTATTGTTTTTTTGTTTTTGGGGGTTTTTTTTGAGACAGGGTTTCTCTGTGTAGCCCTGGTTGTCCTGAACTTGCTTTGTAGACCAGGCTGGCCTCGAACTTAGAGACCTACTTGCCTCTGCCTCCCCAGGGATAGGCAAAATTGCTAGTATTCATGAAGCACTGGGTTAGTTGAGTCTGGTAACACACAGCCATAGTGTGTCATAGCTACATAGAGTTCAAGGCCAGCCTGTTATACATGACTCTGTCTCAGAAAATTATTATTGGGTATGTATATTAGTTGTAAGTACATGTGTAGGTTAGAGGAGAGCACCATATCCCTCTCCACTCACTTTAGTAGGCAGAGTCCCACTGTAATAGAGTTTTAGAGCTCCTCCTCCCTCTGCCTTTCCAGAGCTGAGATTAAAGGCGTGGACTTTAATCAGGGGCAAAGGCAAATTGCCCTTTGACCTTTTATGTGCCTTTGTACTCATGTGTCCCTACACACAAGTAAGTGTAATTAATAAAGCAAAACTATAAAGTAGGTACAGTGATACTGAAGGAAGGAAGGTATAAATTAATATGCATGACAACATATTTGGACAGAGAGTGATGCCAGTGTGTATATTAGACACAGCAGAAACCATTAGACCACAAGGATTTTGTATAGTTTGTCTGTTTTGCTTTTGTTTCTGGTATTCTCCCTTCTTATGTGATCCTTAGCCCCACCCTCTTTTGTAAGTGAGTTTGTTCCCTGTTACAGCTGAGATTAAATCCTACTTCATCTGAAGTAGTGTTCTTTTTTTTTTTTTTTTTTTTTTTTTTTGGTTTTTCGAGACAGGGTCTCTCTGTGTAGCCTTGGCTGTCCTGGACTCACTTTGTAGACCAGGCTGGCCTCGAACTCACAGCGATCCGCCTGCCTCTGCCTCCCGAGTGCTGGGATTAAAGGCGTGCGCCACCACGCCCGGCTTTGAAGTAGTGTTCTTAAAGATTCATTTATTATGACTACAGAGCTGTTTGCATATATGCCTGCCTGCCAGAAGAAGACATTAGATCTCATTATAGATGGGGACCTCTATAATATCAGGACCTTTGGAAGAGCAGCCAGCACTTTTTTCTGAGACAGGGTTTCTCTGTGTAGCCCTGGCTGTCCTGGACTCTCTTTGTAGACCAGGCTGGCCTTGAACTCACAGTGATCTGCCTGCCTCTGCCTCCTAAGTGCTGGGATTAAAGGGCACCATGGCCACATGCCAGGCCTCTGAAGCAGTATTCCCTTTCTTTCTCTTTCTTTCTTTTTTGAGACAGGGTCTCTCTGTGTAGCCTTGGCTGTCCTGGACTCACTTTGTAGACCAGACTGGCCTTGAACTCATATCGCTCCACCTGCCTCTGCCTCCCAAGTGCTGGGATTACAAGCGTGCACCACCTCGCCCAGCCACACAACAGAAAGATTTTAAAGGGAAAACAGAAAACTTCTGCTAACCAATTCCTACCAAGTTACAACCAATTCTCTACCAAGTAGAGATTTTTTTGTAATTCACAGAATCAGGCACACATTCTTCCAGGCAACACTCATACAAACCCTGACAAACTAAGAATGTATGTTTCTTAGGAAAGTGTATTACTCAAGAACAAAACCATTAACTTGAAGAAAAAGAAATTAAAGCTGGGCGTAGTGGTGCGCATGGAGGATCTCTTTTGAGTGTGAGGCCAGCCTGGTCTACAAACAAGAGTTCCATGACAGCCAGAGCTATTACAGAAAAACTCTGTGGGGGTGGGGAGTGCACACAAAAAAATAATAATAAAGAAATTAAATGTCCAGGTGGTGGGTCATGCCTTTAATCCCAGCACTCCAGAGGCAGAAGCAGGCAGATCTCTGCATCAAAGGAAAGGAAGAAAACAACTAAAGCGAGTCAACCAGATGATGATCTAGAAGTAGTACTATGCAAAGTGAACCTTTCAACAAGTTAAAACAGAGACACGCCCAGGACAGCAGGCATGTGAGACAGACCATAATGAAAGAAAACCCATTAGAGCAGGGGAAGAGCTGGGCAGGGTACACTGGTGGTTCCAACGTTCTTTCAGGAAGCTGAGGCAGGAAGGCATGGGCTGAGGCCAGGCTAGGCTATACAACAAGATCCTTTCTCCAAAAAGTGGGGCAAGTATTGGGGTGAGTGGAGAACCTATTTTATTAAGAAGGGGGTTACACATTAAAGCATTGAACTATAGCATTATTTTGTGCTAAATAAATGTATACAAATAATAAAGAATACATTTAATACTTAAGCTTAGAAAGTCTTCATCACTTTACTAACCACATGGCGATTCCCTGAAGAACACATTTTGTACTCATATACAAGAGAGGAGGGAAGGAGAAGGAAAAGGATGGAGTTGACTCTAAAGCGGCTGCTGAAATCAACTCAAAAACTCTCGCTGACTCTCCAACTTTAATCTTAAGTGGGCAGAAGGCAAAGAGAACTTTGCTTCCTCACTGGAATGTGCTTCTCTATTGGTCTGAAAGTTGAGTGCTGACCTTTAAAAGACAGTATAGTGTCTGTCCTCCTTTTTGCTAGTGGGCAGATAGACTGAACAGGCATGAACCATAATTCTTATACATGCACTAGGATGTTTTGTGCAGTAGATGATGTTTTCACTCATTCATAAGTAAGCAAAGCATAAAGAGATAAAATATTAAGGCTCAAAGGAAACCAGAAATGAAAGTACCACAGAGCCTAGCAAGATAGCGATAACTTAATCCTAGCACTCTAGCGGTGATCTGGAAGATCTAGGAGTTTAAGGCTAGCCTGGATTACCTCAAAGTCAGCTTCAAAAAACTAGAAACAGAGAAAAGGGGGAAGGGACTATTAGTCACCTAAATGCTGTCTCCTAATCACAGCAGGAGCTACAGCTGCTTTGATTTACAAACTAACTCCCTGGCAAAAAAATCTCAGGCTACTCTGAGAGGCCAAGGCATAAAATGGTAGCCAGACTCATCTCAGTGTTCAGGAGGCTGAGAGGCTATTCTAGGAAAATAACAAATACCAGCCAGCTATGACTACACAGCAAGACCCTATTTCCAAGAAAGAAGAGCAAGGTTTTGGGGGCGCTGGGTGTGGTGTCATGTGTCTGCACTCTCAGAACTCAGGAAGCTGATGCAGAAGAGTCACTACAAGTTTGAGACTACCCTGAATCCCTAAATGAGATCTTTGTCCACGGAAAAATTTAAAGGTAGGAGAGACAAACAAAAAGCAATACACAATAGAAGATTTTTGGTAACAAATATAGAATTAAAATATTTACATGTGGGACTGGGGAGATGGCTGAGTGGACGAAGCACCTGCTGGACAAACCTGAGGATCAGAGTTAGGATTCTCAGAACCCATGTAATACTAGGCAAGCACGGTGGCTACCTATAAACTTGAGTACTCAGAGGCAGACGGGGGAACCTTGGAGCATGCTGGCTAGGCTAGCCAGAGTTGGCACGCTCTGGGTTCATGGAGAGACCCTGGAGGGCAACCACATGCACGTTCACACACAGACACTCACACAGGGCTAACAACACGCACAGCCAGGCGTGGTGATGCACGCCTATAAACCCAGCACTTGGCAGGCAGAGGCAAGCAGATCTTTTCGAGTTTGAGGCCAGCCTGGACAGTCAAGGCTACACAGAAAACCCTGTCTCAGGAAGAAAAAAAAAAGTGAATACAATCATAAAAGACACAGACAATCCTCGTTTTCTTAAAGTATTCAAAATAGTCTTTCCTACTTCCCTTGAAATAGAAGTTGTGACCAGGTAACAGAGTTCTTATATTCATTATCAAAACAGTATCTCCCCAGCACTCAGGAGGCAGGGGCTGGTGGATCGCTATGAGTTCGAGCGATCTCTGGTCTACAAGGGGAGACCAGGACAGGCAAGGCTACACAGAGAAACCCTGTCTTGGGGAAAAACAAAAACAAAAACAAACAAAAAAACAGTTATCTCCATAAGCTGCCCAGACTGGCCACTCCCTTTTCTCAGCATCCCAAGAAGCTGTCACTTTAGTCACTACATTCAGACACATTTTACGAGGGTCTCCTTCCTGGTACTCTTTGCTGTCAACTCACTAAATATAAAGGAGGACTAGGACTCTGGAGTGTATGAGACAGGAATTGAATTTCCTCCATCATGAGAAAGCCACTATGATAGAAATAAGAAATGAACCTTTAAGCTGACCATATTGCTGCACACAACTAAAATAACAGCACTTGAGGCTGAGGCAAGAGAATATAAACTTTAGCAAGACCTTTCCAAGAAAAAAGGAAAGAGAGGAGAGGAGGCAGGAATGGAGGAAGTAATCCATTCCTTCATAATCCACAAAACTGCTAAATAGATTCAAAAGGCCACAGTCACTACCCTAATGAATATGAGTATCTTTTATTTCTAAGATCATTTTGCAAATTAAAAAAATGATAACACTCCAAAATTTATACTACTTGGGCTGAGGATATAACTCAGCTATAGCACACACCCTGGCTGGCCATCATGAAAGCCCTAGGTTCACTCTCATACCCCTAGTTGATAAAAGAATCAAATATTCTTTCTTTTCCAAGACCTTTTAATAATTAGCCACCCAATATTATCCCATCTCCCAACACCACCTCAGTACTGGGATACTGCACACACTGGTCAAGCACTCTGAACTACTGAGCTATGTCCCCAGCCTTTTTTGGTTTTTCCGAGATACGTTTTCTCTGTGTATTCTTGGCTGTCCTGGACTCACTTTGTAGACCAGGCTGGCCTCGAACTCATAGTGCTCAACCTGCCTCTGCCTCCCAAGTGCTGGGATTAAAGGTGTGTGCCACCAAGCCCAGCTCCCAGCCTGCTTGCTTGCTTGTTTGTTTCCTTGCCTATTTATTTATTTATTTATTTATTTATTTATTTATTTATTTATTTATTTATTTATTTATAGACTGGGTCCCCTAAGGTGTCCAGGTTGAAGTTCATTTTACTCTGTATCCCAGGCAGGGCCTGAATTTGCCTCCTACCTCAGCCTCCGGACTGGGATTACAGGCCTGAGCTTCTGAACTTGGCAAAATGCTACAGATAGACATAAAAATTATTATCCCATCATTTGGTACAAGAACACAAAAAGGCAATAAAGATAACTTTTTTTTTTTTTTTTTTTTTCGGCTTTCCAAGACAAGGTTTCTCTGTGTAGCCTTGGCTGTCCTGGACTCACTTTGTAGACCATGCTGGTCTCAAATGCAGAGATCCACCTGCCTCTGCCTCCCGAGTGCTGAGATTCAAGGCGTGCACAACTGCCGCCCAGCTAGTAAAGATAACTTTGTCTTTCTTGTTTGCTGTATTTTTGGTTTTGTTTTTTGAAATAGCATCTCAAAATCTCCCTATGTAGACCAGGCTAGCCTCAAATTCAGAGATCTACCTGCCTCTGCCTCCATAGCCAGCACAGTAAGTTTTTATAAAGGCTTATCTTTGCTGGGCATTGTCAGGTTCAAAGGAAACCCCAATTCCCCAAACTCCAAAAGGCAGTCCAAATACCCAGAAATGAGCCTAAGCTGGACTATATAGGAGGGTTTCTGGCAGTTAGGTAACAGGCAGCATTCCTCAGAACTTGGGAAACTGGCTCCCATCTGCCAAAAGGGCTGCAGAGACCTGTGGCTGCCTGTGGGGTCAATTAGTGAATCAAAGCTCCGGCTGCCCTCCAGGCTCCTGCAGTATCACAAGCACCTGCTGCACATTTCAATGCCAATGCTAACGTCCCAGCCCTTCTCTCCTCACCTACCCTAAACTCCCTCCAGCTCACAGGCTTCCTGCCTTCCAGTGGCTCCTTCTCCTTATAACCCTGCTGTTCTTGATATCCTCTCTCTCCTCCTACCACTAGAGTTTCTCTATTCTCTATCCCCTGCCACTCTTCTCTCTCTCTCTCGGAGATAGATACAAGCAGTCTGCTGATCATGTTCAGTCAATTTCTGTATCTACACACCTACCTCTGCCAGGAGGATTGCTGTGAGTTTGAGGCCAGCCTGGTCTACAAAGTGAGTCCAGGACAGCCAAGACTACAGAGAAACCCTGTCTCGAAGGAAAAAAAAAAGGAAAGAAGAAACTGTTCTTGAAATATAGCCAAAACTATTTTAGAAACAAACCAAAAAAAAAAAAAAAAAAAAAAAAAAATCAAAAACCTCTGTGTACCAAAAGACTAACAGATGACATAAAATGTTACTCAATTGTCCTTTTTACTTTACAGGGTTTCTCTGTGTGCCCTTGGCTATCCTAGACTCGCTTTGTAGACCAGGCAGCCTCAATTTACAGTGAGCCACCTGCCTCCTGAGTGCTGGGATAAAAGGTGTGTGCCACCAAGCCTGGCTGTTTGTTTGTTTTTCTTTTCTTTTCTTTTTTTTTTAATAATTTATTTATTTTTATTTTATGTCCAGTGGTGTTTTGCCTGCATGAATGTCTGTGGGTGTCAGATCTTGGAGTTACAGACAGCTGTGAGACACCATGTGGTGGCTGGGAATTGAACTCAGGACCTCTGGAAGAGCAGTCAGTGCTCTTAACCTCTGAGCCATCTCTCCAGCCCTGTTTGTTTGTTTTTCAAGACAAGGTTTCCTGGATTCCATTTGTAGACCAGGCTGGCCTTGAACTCATAGTGATCCCCTGCCTCTGCCTCCCGAGTGCTGACGCTCTCGGCTCATGTGGTGGGGTTTTGTTGTTGTTGTTGCTAATTTTGTTTTAGTTTGGTTTTGTTTGTTTGTTTGTTTGTTTGTTTGTTTTTCCGAGACAGAGTTTCTCTGTATGGCCTTGGCTGTTCTAGACTCACTTTGTAGACCAGGCTGGCCTCAAACTCACAGTGATCCATCAGCCTCTGCCTCCCGAGTGCGCCACCACACCAGGCCCCTGTTTGTTTTTTTGAAACGGGTTTCCCAATGTAGCCTTGCCTGTCCTAGACCTCACAGAGATCCTCCTGCCTCTGCCTAAGTGCTGTTATTAAAGCTGTGCACCATCACCGCCCAGTATATGCTGTTTTTCTGGGGACAGGGCTGCGCTTAACTCTACAGCCCAGGCTAACCAAAACTAATTATGTGCCCAGAAGGGCCTGGAATTCATGTTGCTCTCCCTGTCTTAGTCTCTGCAGTGCTAGGATTGCAGGCATAAGCCAACACCTACTATATACATGTCTTTTTAAAATTAAATAACGTGCTGACCTGAAGGCTCCTGAACTATCACTGTTGTTAGAGTGAAAAAGCAAAGACTATACAAATCTAAAGATCGTCCCTTCATATACATGCATCTAAGCACATACAGATAAGAATTATTTACAAGGGGCTAGAGAGGTGGCACAGTGGTTAAGAGTACTGTCTGTTCCTCCAAAGGACCCGGGTTCGATTCCCAGCACCCACATGGCAGCTCACTACTATCTGTAATTCCAGTTCCAAGCGATCTGATACCCTCATACCAATTCACATAAAATATAAATTAAATAAATTATTTTTTTAAAAAAGAATTACTTACAAAAAAACCTACAGTTTCTATTAGGAGTATGCGGCGGGGCTACACAGTGAAACAGACATCATGCTACGCAGCAGTTGCACATGAGAGGCTGTATTAGGGGAAAGGGATACAGAGACGGTCTCTGGAGAAGCATGAGGGAAGAAGAGGGAGGAGTGGGAGGAATTCCCTTTCTAAGACCCTAGCACATGTGAAGAAAGTGCACAAAAACAGCTTACACAGAGAGTGCACATGTGGCTTGGGGAACCTGAATCCTCCTGGCTGGTAGTGACATGTTTCCAATATGTTTTGGGGTGGCTTTGGTGTTGCCTGTCTTCCCACAGTCATCAGAGCCTTTTGGGGCGGCTGTCTCGCTGCCTGTTTACTAACAGTTTCAGTTCACCAATAAACAGGATCAGAGTCGCTGGTTATGTATCCAATGTGTTCAACAAAATTGTTGCTATTACTGTATAAACATAAATCCTAATTATATGAACTACTAGTTCACTAATATTGCATATTGTTAGACTTTCGATCAAGGCCTTAAGATTAGGTTTCCTTGCTAGATTCTCAGAAGCTGAAATTATTTGTAAATAGACATACCCACAAGAGACATCAAACTCATACTATATTCCGCTCAAACACGAAGGGCTCCAGAAAATACTTGTCAATTTGTACACAACTGAATTTGGGAGAGAGTGAGGGGACAAAGAAAACAGGAGGGGGCTGAAAGGAAAGAGAAGAGAAAAGGGGAAAGGAAAGCTATAGCAATATGCTTGTGTCAGGTAATCTTTAATTTATTTTCAAGTTAGTTAGTTGGTGACAAAATCTTTGTATGTATCCCAGGCTGACCTCACTTTTGCCTCAATTTAAAAATTAGAGTTCAAAACATGAGATGGATCTCACTTTAAAAATAATATTCAGCTGGGCGGTGGTGGCTGGAGAGATGGCTCAGAAGTTAAGAGCACTGTCTGTTTTCCCAAAAGGTCCTGAGTTCAAATCCCAGCAACCACATGGTGGCTTATAACCACCTATAATGAGATTTGGTATAATAAATAAATCTTAAAAAAAAAAAAATGCCTAGAAGGCACGACCACAGGCCAATCTGATGAAGGCAATTCCTCAAATGAGATTCCCTCTTCCCAGGTGATTCTAATCTGACAAATTGGCAAAAACCCACCCGCACATTATATATTTAAGAATATCCTGAAATTAAAGTAAAAGCAAGCCAGGCATGGTAGGTAGCACGTGCCTTTAATCCCAGCACTCGGGAGGCAGGGGCAGGTGGATCGCTTGAGTTTGGGGCCAGCCTGGTCTACAAAGCGAGTCCAGGACAGCCAAGGCTACCCAGAGAGACCCTGTCTCGAAAAAAACAAAACCAAAAAAGCTTTAGATTAGAATACTTACAAAAAAAAAAAAAATGTACAGTAATTGCAGCTTGCCTTTATTCATGAAACTAAGATGAGTACTTTGAGGTAGAGAGTTTGTCCAATGACTATAATAAAATATGCAAAATGGCTGGCACATACCTACAACCCCAGCACTCAGGGAGGCAGAGGCACTCAGATCTCTATGTTCGAGGCCAGCCTGGTCTACAAAGTGAATCCAGGACAGCCAAGGCTACACAGAGAAACCCTGTCTCAAAAAAACAAACAAATAAAAGATTAGATGGTTCTCAATTAACGTTTCTACCACTGCGGTACCCTCGGAAATTGCCCTGCTACCTTACAAAGGGACAACAATGACCAACTCTAACAAGTTGGTCATATTCACAGAAACAAAGCAAACTTTGTAAGGCAACATTTCTGACCAAATTACAAAATTTTAGCAAATACATTTGAATCAACCTCCTTCCTTATTTTGTAAATGAGAAAAGGGGACCTGTCTGGGTGGCATAGGTATTTCCAACACTTGGGAAGTGGATGAAGATCAGGAATTCAAAATCATCCTTGGTTACATAGTGTGATCCAGCATACTAGCCTACATAGGTGTGTGCCAGGAGGGATGGCACACACCCAATTACTAACACTTGGGAGGCAACCACAGGGGGATCTAAATCAAATGCTGGGATTAAAGGCTGAGCCACAACCATCTGTTCAAATTTAATTTTATGATTAAAGTTAACAAGTGATCTCTGAGTAATTTACTTTTGGTGGGGGTGGGGGGGACAGGGTTTCTCTGTATAGCCTTGACTGTAGACCAGGCTGGCCTGGAATTCAGGGATCTACCTGCCTCTGCCTCCCGAGTGCTGGGATAAAGCCTGGCCTTGTAATTTACTATTTTAAAATATACAACTTTTTGGTATCCAGTTTCCCCCTACCCACCCCCCCCCCCCCCCCCCCCCCCCGCTCCCCAAGACAGGTTTCTCTGTGTACCCTTGGCTGTCCTGGAACTCTCTCTGCAGACCAGGCTGGCCTCAAACTCACAGAGATCTGCCAGCCTCTGCCATCCGAGTGCTGAAATTAAAGACATGCACCACTACCCGGGTACCACAAGTGTTTAATGCTGCTTCTGAGCACTAAATACAAAGACTCTGAGCAAGAAAATAAGGCACAGCCAAGATCAGGGTGTGGGCTTCTTTTCTCAGAGGGCACTCCAGGCCTTCAGTATTTCTCAATAATTTCAAACTGTTCAACAATATTTAATTGGCAGTACATAAATCTAAATATAGAAAAGCCAATCAGAACTCATTTAAGATGTGGTGGCCTATGTGCAGGTTCCAACTTCAAGTGTATCCTGAGCCCCATTATCATTCTAGTCTCCCTGCATCTGGCCAGACCAGAGCACAGATGCTAAGACAAGCACCTTTCACCTTCTATCACACAGAAAATTCACACTATTGCCCTAAACATAACCACAAAGTCTGGCCTATTGTGTGTGTGTGTGTGTGTGTGTGTGTGTGTGTGTGTGTGTGTGTGTGTGTGTGTGTGTGTGTGTGTGTACTTGGCCTATCAGACATAGCTTTGTCTCAACAAACAGAACACTGAACACTACTTAAAAAAGAATGATCTCACCCTACTAACTCAACTGGCCAACTTTATCAAAAAGCCTTTTGTTACAAGCTGTGATAACCCAGGAAACCAGATCTATATTTATTTTCTGGCAAGAAAAGGAAAAGAAGAACTCAAAAGGGGATAAAAATCAATTCATATACTAGAATTCTTTAAAATCACTTATTTTAGAGTTTTCTCCTTTCTTTGATGGCTGGCTACAAGTGAATAAAATGAGACTGTCAGAGATGTTTGATGCTTTTTTAAAAAAATCATAAGGAGCCAGGCAGTGGTGGTGCACGCCTTTAATCCCAGCAATTGGGAGGCAGAAGCAGGCAGATCGCTGTGAGTTTGAGGCCAGCCTGGTCTACAAAGTGAGTCCAGGACAGCCAAGGCTACACAGAGAGACCCAGTCTCGAAAAACCCAAAAAAAAAAAAAAATTTCGTAAGGATAAATTGTCCTCGTATCCTATTCCAAATATTAAACTACTTTGTGTCTGATTGATATTGTTTTTGTTTTTAATTTTGTTCATGTATTTTATGAATATGAAGAGCTCTATCTGCATATAGAGGGCACGGGATCCCACTATAGATGGTTGTGAGCCATCGTGTCGTTGCTGGGAACTGAACTCAGAAATTTTGGAAGAGCAGCCAGTGTTCTTTTTTCCTTTTTTTTTTTTTTTTTTTTAAGATTTATTTATTTTTATTATTTATACAGTATTCTGCCCACATGTGTGCCTGCACTCCAGAAGAGGGCACCAGATCTCATTATAGATGGTTGCTGGTAGTTGCTGGGAATTGAACTCACAACCTTTGGAAGAACAGACAGCGCTCTTAACCTCTGAGCCATCTCTCCAGCCCCCGCAGCCAGTGTTCTTAACCACAGAGCCATCTCTCCAATCTTTGTTTTTGTTTTTTGAGACAGGCTTTCTCTGTGTAGCAGCTCTGTCTGTCCTGGCGCTCACTTTGTAGACCAGGTTGTAAACTCAGAGACCCACCTGCCTCTGTGCCCTGTGTGCTGGAATTAAAGGAATGCAACACCACTACCCAGCTTATTTTAATTTTGTTAAGAGTGAGTTATGAGCGAGATGTGCTAACACATCTTTTTTTTTTTTTCCCTTCTCACAATATAGCCCTGGCTGGCTCTTATAGACATCCACCCATCTCTGCCTCTGCCACCATGCCCAGCATAACACATCTTTAATCCTAGGATTTGAGGGTTGGAGAAATAGCTCAGAGGTTAAGAGCCCTGACTGCTCTTCCAGAGGTCCTGTTATATAATGCCCTCTTCTGGCCTGCAGGCAGAGCACTGTATACAAAATAAATAAATAAATAAATTTTTTTTTTTTTTTTTTTAGTCCTAGGATTTGGGGAGCTTAGGCAGGAGAACTACTTCAAGTTTGAGGCTAGAGTTTCCTCTGACTCACAATTTTAAGTCTTAGTAAATACAATCTCTTAACACGTAATTAAAAGTAGCCCAGCCATGGAGGTACAGGTCTATAACCCCAGCATTTGAGAAACAGAAGCAAGAGGATCACAGCACAGGCTTCATAAACAGTCAAAGGTCAGCCTAAGCCACAAAGAGACCCTGCTTTGCAAAGTTGACCCTCCTCCTGAGACCATGTCTCACAAAGCTCTCATTATACCTCTCCAGAAAAAGCATTAATTAAGAAGCCCCTAATATGAGTCCTGTATACTGGCTGACCCACTGTCCTCTTCAAGACTACAGAAGAAAGGTTTGTCATAGCATGCGTGCTGATGAAGCATCAGGAACAGAATCCCATACCAAGAGTAGAAATCACACCGTGGGCACGCCTTTGATCCCAGTACTTGGGAGTGCAGCCTGGTCTTAAATCAAGGACAGCCTGGGCTATTACATAGAGAAACACTGTCTTGAAGAAAAAAAGGAGAGACTAGAAGTCACCTCAATAATCGCACCACAGATACCAAATAAGTAAAAGTTTTCAAAATCTTTGTTTTGTTAGAAGGGGTCCTCCCTATGTAGCCCAGGCTGGCCTTAACTCACTATCCTCCCGCTTCAGCCTCCCAAGTCCTAGGACCACAGGCAAGAACCACTATGGGAGATGATTTCTACCCCTGGGAAGATGATTTAAAACAGATTCCAGAGTCCTATTCTCAGAATCTAATTTGGTCAACGTGGGAAGAGTCCCAGAGACCTGCAGTCCAGATAGTTTCACAGTTCAATAAATATTCTTTCTTAAAATATGCCTTCATGTTCGAGGCCAGCCTGGTCTATACAAAGCGAGTCCAGGACAGCCAAGGTTACACAGAGAAACCCTGTCTCGAAAAACAAAAAACAAAACAAAACAAAAAAGGCCTTCATAATCTCAAAAGGCAAAGCTTACCCTATTTTTAAAAATTAAAGATTAGCCCAAGTACCTGCTCTGTACATAAACTGTTTTTAATCTAAAAGTTGTCTGTCTGGCTCAACAAACTATTGATAGATTTCCTCCAAAGCACTTGGTAATCTACTACAATCTAACTCCTCCTCGTAACTGTGACTCATAGGGCCAGTGAAACAGAAAAATTATATAAATAGCTTCTCGTGCCAAGTCATTGCTTTCTAACTGAAATGGCTTTTGAGTATCAGTCACATTTTTCACACAAGTGATATATATAGTCATCAGTGTGGAATTCCCAAGTAGGAGTGACTTACAAGCCAGAAACAATCAACCGCTCAAAATCTGATCCAACAGCTTGAAAACCACTACTCCAAAACAGCTCCATTACTTCAAGGATAAACTGATAATTTTTTGGTTCTTAAAGATGTGCCAAGGAGGGCATGGTGGCCCACATCTTTAATCCCTGCACTTGGGAGGCAGAGGCAGGCTGATCGCTGTGAGTTCAAGGCCAGCCTGGTCTACAAAGTGAGTTCAGGACAGCCAAGGTTACACAGAGAAACCCTGTCTTGAAAAACCAAAAGGAAAAAGGAAGGGGGGGGGGGACGTGCCGGATGTTTTGTGAAGTTTTGCTCCCAACTGCTGGGATTAAAGATATATTTAAAAAGGAACTAGGCAACTAAGAAAAGAATGTGAATAGCAAGCAGAGTAAAAGGTCCTGCTGGGGTTTTGTTCTTATTTTTCTGAGGCACGGGCCCACTCTGTGTCCCAAGCTGGCCTGAAACTCACTCTGTAGCCCAGGCTGATCGCAAACTCACAAAGATCCACCTGTTCCTGCCTCTCGGGTGCTCAGATTAAAGTTGTGCACCTCATCCAGCTACAAGCCCTATTTGTAATTTGGTTCTCACCAGATGAGTCAGCTAACTGTGGAACTGTCCTTACTCAGAAGCAACAGATGGATGATGGGGATTAACAACATCACATCAATAGTGTGAGCTTCAAAAAAAAAAAAAAAATAGTGTGAGCTTCTAGTGACTATGACATGACTATAGGTCACAACCCTCCAGCAGATGGAGAGAGCTCAGGGACTGTCCTGGATACAGGTGAACTTGATCCAGAACAAATCTGATGCTGTTGTCAGTTCAGAAATAAAAATGACTATGAAGATGGAGTGGTGTTGGCAGTTGTTTTGAAAGTGAAGACTGAAAGATCAAGAGTACAAGGTCATCTCTGGCTAAACTGTTTAGTTCAAGGTCAGGTTGGACTACATGAGACGCCAGTCTGGGGGGGGGGGGTTGTGTTTCCTTGTGAAACTGACCCAAAAAAGAGAAAATGGGAAAACAAATTTTTGTGGAAAGGTAAGATAGCTCAGCAGATAAAAGTACTTCCTTGCCATCAAATCTGACAACTTGAGTTTGCTCCCTGGAACCCAAATGGTGAAGAAGAACTGACTACATTAAATTGTCTTCTGACTACACACAGGCCTTTAATACCAGCACTCAGGAGACAGAGGCAGGGGGAACTCTGAGTTCCAGGCTGGCCTGGTCTAAGGAGTGAATTCCAGGCCGGCCAAGGCTACACAGAAAAATTCTGTCTCAAAATAAAATAAAATAAGATGAACTACTATAGACGTGCACAACCGTGTGAATGGACCATAATGACATTATGCTTAGCGAAATACCTAGAAAAGGGTAACTCAGCCAGTGAAAGTGCTCCCTGACTAGCCTGATGACCTGAGTTCAATCCCAGGCCCCACATGGTAGAGGGAGGTTCTTCACTCCTCTGTCCTCTACTCACTGTCTACTGTGTAGGGATGTGCACGTGCAAGTCACACTTAAGCCTGCTACATGAATCTAGACAGGTAATACTAAAAATCCCAAATAGGAGCTGGGTGCAATGGCCCACCTCTGTAACCCCAGCACTCTAGGAGCCAGAGGCAGGCGAATCTCTGTAAGCTCAAGGCCAGCCTGGTCTAAAAGGAGAGTCCAAGACAGCCAAAGCTACACAGAGAAACCCTGTCTCAAAAAAAATTAAATCTGTTTTTCCTAATAAACCTGAATTTCTGAAAATATAGAAAACCAACTCTGGAAAAGATTTAGATCATTCAGGCCAGCGCGGTGACAGATGACTGTAATCCCAGCACTTGGGATGCAGAAGCAGGCAGGTATCTGTGAGTTTGAAGCCAGACTGGGCTACAAAGTGAGTCCAAGACAGCCAAGACTACACAGAGAAAACTCTGTCTCAAAAGAACAACAAAAAACAAAATTAAAAGACTTAGATGATTCTGGTTTGTGTTTTGCCAATTCTAGCAAAAACTTATGATAGAGGGTTCACTATTAATATCTCATATTTCCTCCAAGACTGAACTAGAAAGTCATTATCTCAAATATTCTTTTGAAGAATATTATGACCCCTTTTCAAATATGAAATATATAAGCAAAATTTTTCATCAAAAGCATCTGAGCCAGGCTTTACAGTAGCACATGCCTACAATCACAGCTCTTAGAAAATAGAGGCAGAGGCTGGGGAGTGGTGGCTCATGCCTTTAATCCCAGCACTCAGGAGGCAGAGGCAGGTGGATAGCTGTGAGTTCCAGGGCAGCCTGGTCTACAAAGCGAGTCCAAGACAGCCAAGGACACACACAGATGAAGGAGAGAGGCAATGAGACTTTTACAGGGAATGCAGTTTCTATAGAAAACACCAATGACACAAATTCCATATATGCAAAAAATAAAATAACATTTTTTAATTTGGATCACTAGGTAGTTCCTTCACAGCATTTTATTGGTTTTCTAAATAAGGAAAGATTCTCAGCTCAGCCCAGAACTCATATGAGCCCTCAGTCTTCTGTATTAGCCAGCACCTGTCTACTGCACGCTCCATTGTCTACCACTAGTAACTACAATGTTATTTTAGTAAGTTGCCTCTGACTCTTTTTGGTTTTTCGAGACAGGGTTTCTATGTGTGTAGCCTTGGCTGTTCTGGACTCACTTAAGTACACCAGGCTGGCCTCAAACTCACAGAAATCCACCTGCCTCTGCTGGGATTAAAGGCGTGTGCCACCATGCCTGGCTTGGCCTCTCTGACTCTTAAAGCAATTCATTGTTGAAAGACACCACTCTCCTTAACTGGTATTCCTGCATTAAACTTCACTTGCCTCTGAAGCATCTCAGAAGCCTCCATTAAACTGAGCACATAAAGTTGTTCTGAATGCCCTTCAAATATTTCCTCTGTCCCAATTATAAATGTTATCTCACTTTAGCTTGCTAAAGAACAGCTGTCTGGGTAGCCTGCTGACAATCTTAAAATATACCCAGCCCAAAACAGCCTGCTAAAAGAGAACTTGCTAAATTAGCTGAGTACTAGGTAACTGTCTATATCAGAGACTCACTCATTCCTGGTCATTCAAATTGACCTTTTATTTAGACATATGACTACATAAAACCAATGTCATAGTTTAAGGAAATCAGATATGGGGTGGGAGAGATGGCTCGGAGGTTAAGAGCACTGGCTGCTCTTCCAGAGGTCCTGAGTTCAATTCTCAGCAACCATCTATAATGTGATCTGGAGTGGAGGTATACATGCAGGCACCAACACTGCATACATAATAAGTATTTTTTCAAAGAAGATAAGATATGAGGTGGGCAAAGTGGCTCACATCTGTAATTCCAGCACTAGGGGAGGAAGAGGCAGAAGGATCTCTTTGAGTTTGAGGCCAGCCTGGTCTTGAATAACCAAAGGGGTAGGGGGTAGTGGAGACATCAATTTAATATCAAAACACAAAGCCAGGCAGTGGTGGCTCACTCCTTTAATCCCAGCACATGGTAGGCAGAGGCAGGTTGATCACTGTGAGTTCAAGGCCAGCATGGTCTACAAAGCAAGTCTAGGACAGCCAAGGCTACACAGAGAAACCTTGCCTTGAAAAACCAAAAATAAAAAATAAAAATAAAAACACAAAGCTACCCAATTTTTAACATATAAACAAACAGCTTGCTTGGTTGTGGTGGCACACGCCTTAGCTCCAGCACTAAGGAGGCAGAGGCAGGTGGATCACTGTGAGTTCAGGTTCCAGCCTCGCCTACAGAGTGAATTCCAGGACAGCCAGGCTTACACAGAAAAACCCTGTCTTAAAAGAAAGAAAAGAGAAGCTGGAGAGGTGGCTCAGCAGTTAAGAGCACTGGCTTCTCTTCCAGAGTTCAATGGTTATGGTGGCTCATAACCATTTGCAATAGCATCTGAATCCCTCTTCTGGTGTGCATAAAGACACAGCACTCGTGTACATTAAATTAATTAATTTAAATAAATAAATAAAAAGAAAAGAAAAAGTAACTTACTTTTATAGATTTTTTTTTTTTAATGTTTGGGATTGAACCCAGAGCTTCCGGTATGCCAGTGCCTTCCACTGAGCCACATACACAGCTCAGTGACAAAAACGTTTCTTTTTTGGTCATTCAAGGGTATGATCAAATAAGCTATGATAAGAAAAATACAAACTTGGACTGGAGAGATGGCTCAGAGGTTAAGGGCACTGACTACTCTTCCAGAGGTCCTGAGTTCAATTCCCAGAAACCACATAGTGGCTCACAACCATCTGTAATGTGATCTGATTGGCCTCTACTGGCCTGCAGGTGTATGTACAGAGGGAGCACTGGATACATAATAATAAATAAATAAATCTTTAAAAAAAAAAATGTACAAACTTAGCCGGACATGGTGGCACACGCCTTTAATTCCAGCACTCGGGAGGCAGAGGGCAAGCGGATCGCTGTGAGTTCAGTGCCAGTCTGGTTTACAGAGTGAGTCCAGGACAGCGAAGGATATATAGAGAGAAACCCTGTCTTGAAAAACCAAATAAAAGAAAAAAGAAAGAAAAGATAAAAAGAAAGCAATTGTAAGGGGGGCATGGTGGTGCATGCCTGTAATCCCAGCATTGTCAGGCTGCAGTGAGAAAGGGCCATTCTCTATAAGCGGCTCAAAGTACCTCCTGCATTAACCAGTTCCCCCAGCCCCTGGACCGGTTGCTGAAGCTTGCCCACAAGTGCAGGTCAGAGGCAAAGCAGAAGAAGCAAAGGCTACTAGCCTGTGCTGACAGGAAAGCCTCTGGGAAAGGGACCTCCCAACTAAAAGACCACCTGTCCTTCAAGCAGGGGTCAATACAGTCATCACCTTAGTGGAGAACAAGGCTCAGCTGGTGGTGACTGCCCATTGCGTAGACCCCACTGAGCTGGTGGTTTTCCTACCTGCCCTGTGTCCCCTACTGCATCATCAAGGGAAAGGCCAGGCTGGGGCGGCTGGTCCACAGGAGGACTTGCACCACTGTTGCCTTCACAGAGGTTAGCTCAGAAGACAAGGGTGAAGGGTGCTCTGGCTAAGCTGGTGGAAGCTATCAGGACCAATTACAACGACAGATACGATGAGATCCACTGCAAGTGGGGAGGCTACATCCTAGTTCCTAAATCAGTGGCTCCCACTGCCAAGCTGGAAAAGGCAAAGGCCCACTCAGATCCAGTCAGTGGACAGGGCATTCTCCATGGTTGTGGGGAGAGCAGAGACTGACTCTGACGTGAACTCTGGTGCCCCCTATTTGACCACTTCCCCTTGGTGGGAAGGCTGGTGGCACTCAAGAGAAAGGGGAAGCCAGCTATCCAGATGAGACCTGACAGGCTGTGATCATATGGTCGGGGAGGAGGTCCCCTTCTGTCCCAGGTCTAGGGACAGAGGAGGGAGAGGGAGGGAACAGGAAGATACAAGTGAAGGGATAACAGTTGGGATGTAATATGAATAAATTATTTTAAAATTAAAAATAGCCAGGCTGTGGGCTCAATTTCCTTAACAATTATACTTTATTATGAACTTGTACCTCCCTCACAACCCGACTAGCCTAAACAAGAGGGAAAGGAGATTAAGGAAAACAGCAATGAAACCTTGTGGGTATCAGTTCCTACGACCGATTCTCCTGGTGTAGTCAGCAGGATTGCAGCAGTCCAGAAATTCAACCAAAGTTGCTGCTGGAACCTGGAGCCTCAGCCAGAGCCCAAAGCCTTGAAGCCTTCCCTGGAGCAGTTCTAGGAAGTGGGGCAATGAACAGCCAAACAATGCCAAGTCCCAAAAATGCCCAGCCTCCTGTTTTGGGCTCATATATGAATCTCCTCTCAGAGTCTGTTCTAGGATGTTTTTCAGCTGGCAACAACCAAGCCCCCCAGTCGTTCCACTTCTAAGTGGATATAAACATCACCTGCTCTCTCACACATCTGTTCCCCACCCCACACGTGGAATCAAAACAAAAACATGTTTATCTCCCCTACACCGACACCGGGCAGGGGTGGCATACCCCTTTAATCCCAGCACTTGGGAGGCAGAAGCAGGAGGCCAGCCTGGTCTATTGAGGGATTTCCAAGACAGCTAGAACTGTTACACAGAGAAACCCTGTCTCAAAATTAATTAATTAAAAATAAAAAAAGAAAAAAAAAAGGGAACTCACCACTAAACTGGGTTAAATGTACACTGCTAAGTTTTCTGTACATAAATATAATTACAAAAAAATTTTTTTAAAGAAAGGTCTGACCACTCAGAACAGCCTCAATGAGATTGTACCTTCTGCCTCTACCCTGGTCATCAGAGCCATCAATGAGCCATAGAAAGTGAAAGAAGAAAAAAAGAAAAAGAAAATATGAAACATATCAGAAATTTTGATGAGACTATCAACACTGCCCAACAGACTGAGTATCCATCTTTAGGCAGAGACCTTTCTAAAATTATTAGGTAGATCCTGAGTACTGCATAGTCTATATATAGGCTGTGATGTGAATGGCTACCACCATCAGGATGAAATTAACAGTGATGTAGTGACATGGCCAGCAACTAGAAAATACTTCTATAAAAGACCATCTAGGGCTGGGTGTGGTGACACACACCTTTAATCCCAGCACTCAGAGGCAGACGGATCACTATGAGTTCAAGGCCAGCCTGGGGGAGGAGGACCGACATATAATATATAATAACAACAGTAAAAAAGATGGGTACAATACAACCCAGCAATTCCTCTCAGATGTGTACATCCATGAGAAATAAGCATGTAATCACACATAATCACAACACTTCAGTTCCTAAGGCAGGGAACAACAAGATTAAGGTCAGTCAGAGATATATTGTGAGTTGTGGGTGAGCTTGGGTTGCAGAGTAAGCTCTGTTGCAACAATTAAACACATAACAAGATAATAAAAAATGTGTCCATACAAAAGCCTGTAAAATACACAGTAGAGCCGGATGGTACATGCCTGCAATAACCCCAACACTCAGGAGGCAGACCAAAGAGAAATGCCACAAATTCAAGCTCAGCCTGGTCTACTCAGCAAGTTCCAAAGGAGCCAGGGCTGAAAAAACAAACAGAAAACTCAAATATGCAAAGGCATGTGGGATCTCTGTGCTTGAGGCCAGCCTGGTCTACACAGAAAAATCCTGTCTCAAATACACACACAAACACACACACACACACACCACATACATACACCACACAAAAACCATAAGGAAAAAAATCCTTGGGTTTAATCTCTACCTAGCCCTTCAAAAACTGGTAGTGATGCGTGCCTGCTATGCTACCACTGATAAAGGAGAGGTACCAGAATCTCATATAAAGTCATCCTTGACTACACAGGAAGCTTGAGGTCACTAAGACATACATGACATGTCTGGACTACAAATTTGAAAAAGGCCAGATTATGACCCTGATCAATAGATCTATCTCCCTTCTCTCCTCTCCCCCCCTTCTCCCTCTCTCTGTCTCTCTCTCTGTCTCTCTCTCTCTCTCTGTCTGTCTGTCTCTCTCTCTCTCTCTCTCTCTCTCTCTCTCACACACACACACACACACACACACACACACACACACACACACACACACACACACCTTTACAAAGAAAAAAGGGGTCTTAATATTAATAGCATAAGAAAGCATAATAGAGCTAGGCACGGTGGCACATGCCTTTAATCCTAGCACTAGGGAGGCAGAGACAGGAGGATCGCGGTGAGTTCAAAGTGAGTCCAGGACAGCCAAGGCTACACAGAGAGACCCTGACTCGAAAGAAACAAAAAAAAAGAAAAGAAAGAGAGAAAGAAAGAAAAGAAAAGAAAGGAGTAATGCAATTCCAGTTCCAGGGGGATCTTCCGGCCTATGCAGGCACCGACTTCAATGATACATGTACATGCAAGCTAAACATCCACACATCTGAATTAAAATAAAGATTTTTTTTTCCCCCCAAGACAAGGTTTCTCTGTGTAGTCCTGGCTGTCCTGAACTTGCTTTGTAGACCAGGCTGGCCTGGAACTCACAGAAATCTGCCTGCCTCTGCCTTTCAAGTGCTAGGATTAAAGGAGCACACTACCACACTCAGCTAAAATTAATTTTTTAAAAGTAATATATACAAATATTTATTAGCAGGAGCATTTAAGTAAAAAATAAAAGTATGTGGGGGCTGAGAGATGCTCAGCAGTTAAGAGCACTGTCTGCTTTTCCTGAGTTTTTGTCTCGAAAAAGCAAAACAAAACAAAGAAGTGTCTGCCTTGTTCTGTTGGTTTCTTTGTTTCTTGATATTTATTATTTACTTTTAAGTAATGTATGTGTCTGTGTACGCATGTGAGTGCAAGTGCCCAGATGCCAAAAGCTTCAGCTCTCCTTAGGGATGGGATTGCAGGTGCTTGTGAGCCCAGGGTTGATGCTGGGAACTGAACCTGGATGAGCAGCACGCACTTTAACTACTGAGCCATCTCTCCAGTCCTGTTTGTTTTTGGGTTTTGTGGAAGAGATTGTTTGTTGTTGCTGTTGCTGTGTTGCTTTGTGTAGACAAGACTACATAAAGAAACCCTGTGTAGCAATAAGGTTGCTGTCCTAGAACCAGTTCTGTAGAACAAGCTGGCCTCTAACTCACAGAGATCCACCTGTCTCTGCTTCTGCCTCCAAAGTGCCACCACTGCCCAGCTTGTTTGCTTGGGGTTTTGTTATTGTTGCTTGGTTCAGTTTGTATTTTTTGAGATAGGATCTCATGTAGTCCAGATTAATCTGAAACTTGATATGTATTTTACCCATAAGAAAGTCTGAACCCGGGATGAACAGCCAACATAATCAATCAGTCATTACAACAGTATTTCTAGGTTCATGAAAGAACTACTGCATGAATGAAGCCAGAACACACTTCCCTAAGAAATAATATATAAAATCAACTTATGGTTTCTACTATAACTCTCAGAAGTCTCTGATATTTAGTGGTTTGGTTTTTTTTTTTTTTTTTTTTTTTTGGTTTGGTTTGTTTGTTTGTTTGATTTTTCGAGACAGGGTTTCTCTGTGTAGCCTTGGCCATCCTGGACTCACTTTGTAGACCAGGCTGACCTCGAACTCACAGCAATCTGCCTGCCTCTGCCTCCCGAGTGCTGGGATTAAAGGCGTGCGCCATTACGCCCGGCTACAACTCAATAATTAAAAATCAGGGCTGGGGCTGGAGAGATGGCACACAAAATGCCATTTACTGTATAGAATCATTTATATAATATACATGCGGAATACCAGCAGGAAGTTTAGGGGTTAGGTGAACAGAGAACAACTGCTTGCTAGCGGGATATCGGGTTTCTTTGGGGGATGATGAAAATGTTCTAAAATTAGGTTCTCATTACAGAATATTGTGAATACACCAAAAACCACCAAATTATATGATTTTTAAATGGTGAGATTTTTCTTTTAACTAAAAAATATTTTTAATTCTCTTATATATTACATCCCCACAGTAGTTTCTCCCTCCCTCTCCTCCCACCAGTCTCTTCCCCCACCTCCCCTCTTCCCTAGAGCTACCCCTCCTCTGCCTCGCCTTGGGGTGGGGGGAATCAGGCCTCCCAGGGACATTAACCAAACACTGCATAACAAGCTACAATAAGACCAGGCACATACCATCACATCAAGGCTGGATGAAGTAATCTAGTAGGAAGAAAAGGGTCCCACAAGTAGGCAAAAAGAGTCAGGACAGCCCCTGCCCTCAGTGTTAGAATTCCCACAAGAACAGGAAGCTACACAGCCACCATAACAGATATGCAGAGGACCTAGGTCAGACCCCTATAGGACCCTGATCTCTGCAAGTCAGTTGATTCTGTGGATTATATGATGAGCTTTATATCTACATTCCATCTTCATTTTTTTTTAATGTCAAACGACAAATCTGTGAAGACTTTTGTTTTGTTTTGTTTTGTTTTTCAAGACAGGGTTTCTCTGTTATCTTGGCTGTCCTGAACTAGCTTTGTAGTCCAGGCTGGCCTTGAACTGACAGTGATCCACCAGCCTCTGCTTCCCTGCTTCTGCCTCCCTCCTCTGCTGGGATTAAAGGCATGCACCACCTTGCCCAGCTCTTATGAAGACATATTAATGGAAATTTGAGGAGTACTTATCCCAGTCTAGGATCAAAAGTGGTCAAAAACAGCTTTCTCACCGGGCAAGGTTCAGAGCTACAATCCTTGCACTCAGAAGGCAGAAACAGGGAATGCGACAAGTTTGAGGCAACACTGGGCTATACAGCAAGTTATAGGCCAAGCAGAGTCATGCAGTAAGACTGTTTTCAAAACACACAAACACAGAGACTGCAGAAATAGCACAGCAATTAGAAGCACTTGTTCTTGCAAAGGACCCCGTTTGGTTTCTAGTACCCACAAGGTAGCTTTCAATCTCCCGTAACTCCAGTTCCAAGGGATCCAACACCTTCTTCAGTACGCCCTAAGCACCAGGTACACACATGTGGTGCACATACATGCAGGCAAAACCAGTCATACTAGTAAATCTTTTTCAATTTAAACACAAACATAGGGGCTGGAGAGATGGCTCAGAGGTTAAGAGCACTGACTACTCTTCCAGAGGTCCTGAGTTCAATTCCCAGCAACCACATAGTGCCTCACAGCCATCTACAATGTGATCTGATGCTCTCTTCTGGCTTGCAAGTGTACATGCAGGCAGAGCACTGTATACAGAATAAATAACAAACATAAAAAAATTTTTTCCCTGGTTTTTTCAAGACAGGGTTTCTCTGTGTAGCCTTGGCTGTCCTGACTCACTTTGTAGACCAGGCTGGCCTCAAACTCATGGAGACAGATCTCCCTTTGCCTCTGGGTCATTTTTTTTTTAACATATAGTGTTCTGCCTGCACATCAGAAGAGGATACTAGATCTCATTGTAGACAGTTGTGAACCAACCATGTGGTTGCTGGAAATTGAACTCAGAACCTCTGGAAAAGTAGACAATGCTCTCAACTGCTAAGCTATCTCTCCAGCCCTGGGTCATTTTCTTATACAAAGAATTTTTTGTTTTGTGTTTTGGTGTTTTGAGACAGGGTTTCTCTGTGTAGCCCTGGCTGTCCTGGAACTCACTCTGTAGACCAGGCTGGCCTCAAACTCAGAGATCCACCTGCCTCTGCCTCTCAGGAGCTGGGATTAAAGGCATATACACCACAGCCCAGATTTGACAGAGAGACAGAGAGAGCAGGGGGGGGGGGGGAGTGCAGGGAGGGAGGGAACACTTTAAATAGGACAAAATAAACTGGGCATAGTGGCACACACCTTTAATCCCAGCCCTTGGAAAGTGGAGACCGACAGCTGAATCTCTGAGTTCCAAGCCAGTCTAATCTACAGAGTCACTCCAGCCAGGGCTACACAGAGAAACCCTGTCTCAAAGGGGGGAAAAGAGGGAAAGGGGGCGGGGGTTGGAGATGGCTCAGAAGTTAAAAGTGCATACTGTTGTATCTTTTCTCTCTAACGTGTATGTGTATATTCATTTGAGCGTGTGAATGTGGGCATATGAATGCCCAAATACGACCATGTCAGTAGAGAACAGCTTCCGGTATGCCTTCTACCTTGTTTGAGACAGGGTCCTCTGTGTTTGGGGTTTTTTTGTTGTTGTTGCTGCTTTGGGTTTTTTTGAGGGGAGGTTTGTTTTTTGGTTTGTTGTTTCTGTTTTTCAAGACAGGGTTTCTCTGTGTAGCCTTAACTGTCCTGTAACATTCTCTATAAACCAAGCTGCCTCTGCCTCTAGAGTGTTGGGATTAAAAGAGTTTGCCAAATAAATAAATAAATAAATAAATAAATAAATAAATAAATAGTTTGCCACCATAGGCCAGCTAAGCATTGTTTGTTTGTTTGTTTGTTTGTTTTTCAAGACATAGTGTCTCTGTGTAGCCTTGGCTACTCACTTTATGGATCCGCCTGCCTCTGCCTCCCTGAATGCTAGGAAAAAACATCTTTTCTTGAAAAAGTCTTCACCATAGCCCAAGCTGTCCTAACCTATCTTCATGCCTCTTTGGTTTTTGTCAAACATAGTCTTTGATGTCCTCAAACAAAGAGATATGCCTGCCTCTGCCTCTCAGTGCTGAAATTTAAGGTGTGAGCCACCACTCCCTCTATGCCTCTCCCTTTTTTTTTTTTTTTTTTTTAAAGATGTACTTATTAAGCTGGTTAGCGGGGCGCACGCCAGTGCTGGCACTGGGGAGGCAGAGGCCAGCCTGGTCTACAAAGTGAGTCCAAAACAGCCAAGCTAAACAGAGAGACCCTGTCTCAAAATACAAAAACAAAAACTACAAAAAAAAAAAAGATATACTTATTTATTTAATGTATATGAATACTTTAGCTGCATGTACACCTGCATGCCAGAAGAGGGCATCAGATCTCATTATAGATGGTTGTGAGCCACCATGTGGTTGCTGGGAATTGAACTCAAGACCTCTGGAAAAGCAGGTGGTCCTCTTAACCACTAAGCCATCTTTCCAGGCCCGCCTCTCTCCTTTTTTCAGCTCTTCTAAACCTAAAATTATTTCAAAATGAAAGATTTTTTTTTTGTTTTGTTTTGTTTTGCTTTTTGAAAGAGAGTTTCTCTTGCAGTCCTAGCTATCCTGAGTTTGAGGCCAGCCTGGTCTACAAAAATGAGTCCAGGACAGCCAGGACTGTTATACAGAGAAACCCTGTCTCAAAAAAAAAAAAAAAAAAAAAAAGACAAAGAAAAACCAATTCTCAAACTAAAGCTAAAGAAATTCCAAAGCTGCCTGGCAGTGGTAGCACATGCCTTTAATCCCAGCATTTAGGAGGCAGAGGCAGGTGGATCCCTGTGAGTTCAAGGCCAACTGGTCTACAAAGTAAGTCCAGGACAGCCGAGGCTACACAGAGAAACCCTGCCTCAAAAAACGGGGGGGGGGGGGGGTCCCAAAGCTGAATGCTGAGATATAACTGTGATATTCGTAGACAGGAAGATGGCTTGAGTCCAGGAGCTCCAGACCAGCCTGGCCAACACAAGACCCCAATCCCAGGGAGACAGACAGACAGACAAACAATATGCAGGTGCTTCCTTCGTTTGTCATCAAACAATGGAAAATAACTTTAATACAGAATGCAACCTTATTTGTATATTTGAGATTTTAGCACAGGTACACTATTAAACATATGAATAGATGTTTTTAAATCTGGGACGTGGAAACACCCCAAGCTAGGTATTGTATCATATACCAATAATCCTAGCATTTGAAAAGCTGAGGAACAGCAGGGCAGTGGTGGTTCGTGCTTTGAATCCTAGCACACAAGAGGCAGAAGCAGGAAGGAAATGGATCTCTGAGTTCTAGGCCAGCCTGGTCTACAGAGTGAGTTCCAGGACAGCCAGGGATATTACACAGAGAAACTCTGTCTCAAAAAGGGCAACTCACTAATCTTCAATAACTTGATTAAATTAAAATATTCCTGAGAACATTCACTGCCCTCATTCCAATACTATAATCAACTACTTTACTGATTAGGCTGCCAGGAAAAATACAGTGGAGGTGTTTTGGGCCAGTGGATAATTAAGTCCAAGTGTGTACAAGGCATCAATACTTCCACACACACTGGAACCTGATTCATAAACCTGCTGAGTTTGCATTGCACGAAGAAGGGAAAAAAAAGTCCCTAGAAGTTGGTAGGTATTAACTCAAAAGAGCAATAGCTTTAATCACCTTAAGCTAAATGTGAAAGGAGATTATGACCGTGATAAAAAAAATTTGTTTTTAATTTTTTAATGCCTGCCATCTTTGAAAGGAAGTAGTAGTATGGGCCATCAGACTCTATCCATTGAAAAGCCATTACCTGAACACACTCCTCGAAGTAGAGAAAAAGTTACAAAGTTCCAAGTACCTGCAGCACTGTTCAGATAGATGGAGTCTCTTGCTTAGCAACTGTAGTGTTGTCTACCAAACACTCAGCCTGTCATAGTTAGGGCATGACAACTGTTCACTCTAAATCCATGTGCTCAGCTTGGATTCAGGATTGATTTATAAAAATAGCTGCTGCTATTGCTGGTCTTTGAATCTGCGCTGATGACTGCGCAGTGTTACCCTATAGGCCTAGAGCAGCTGTATTTCCCTCACCACACCCATCGCTCTGCCTACCCAGCCAAGCTGCCGGCAACCGCCGCCCCCTTCTCGCTTGTCACCCTCCCACCCCACCCCCTCACCCCCATCTCTGCACCATACTATTCTCTCCCTCCTCCTGGGCTGAGTGAGCAAATTACAAGCACAAATATCCCCTGATGCAATGCCACAACCATCCCTGGGAAAGAGCAGAGGCAGTTGCCAAAAGCGCAGCAGTAGAAAAATGGGCGGGAGACACTCACAGGGAGCAAGAAACACTGTAGAGGCCCGGGGGGGGGAGAAATACTGTAACTGGACCAGGAGAGGAAAAGGGGAAAGGGGGGATTCCAACAGAAAGCTGGGTAACGCTAATCTTCCCTGAGAAATACAGGCCACAACCTCCCTCCGTGAAGGGCCGAGTTCTGGATTCCAAAAACACAAATCTGTGGGGAAATCAGTCTCTTCCCCCAAAGCAGCAAATGCATTTATCTACACAATCCTAGAGATAAGCAAAACCTCTCAAACACGCCCAGGAGGCAATCTCAACTAAAGTTGAGCTCCGGCTCTAACAGTCCGAAAAGAGCTCGTCCGGTGTGCCAAACAAACCACAATCTCTGCTGTGAGTAACGTTTCGGACGGCCGCAGCTAGTCCTGGTCCCTATTTCCCGGCTCCGCACCCTTTACGTGACCCCCTCTGCATTCTCAAAGCCAGACACTACAGACGCGCGTCAGTCCCCAAACTGTGCGGCGCCCACGCACACAAGGGCTCGAGTTAAGATTCTCCGGACCACCCTTCAGCCCCACTCATAACACCCAGACAGGACACCCGGAGGCTCGCCTCGGTTCCCACATCCACTGACTCCCCTCCTGAAGCCTGGAGAAACGACCCTGGTGTCCCTCTGCGTCCCGAACCCCACCCAAGGGCCCAGGCTGCAGCCGACCCTCGGTGTCGAGACCCAAGCACATGTCCAGCCTGAGGCAAGCCGCTGGGCTCCCCAGCCTCAAGACGCCCCGAGGCAGGATCTCTTGGCCTGTCTCGCCAGCTACGGTCCCCTTAGAAGGCGCCTCCGACACTGCAAAGGTCACGCCCGGAGGCCCCCCACCGGGCCCCCTCTCGCAGCCACCCCCGGTGTCCCGCAGGCGGACAGCCACCGCCCTTCCCCGCCTCGGGCGGGACCTGTGGGGGTCCCTGGCGGCCGCCGCGAGAACCGGGGGGGCAGTGTCTCGGGGGACAGTGAGAAGGCCGACCCTCCGTGCCCGATCTCACCCGCACTCACCCGCCGCCGCCGAGCCCGAGCCGGAGCCGCAGGAAGCCGGGAGAGGGCAGAGAGGAGCCGGGAGCAGCCGGGAGGAGCCGCAGAAGCCACAGAGCAAGCAGGAGGGGCGGGGCACAGGGAGGTGGCCGCTTCCTCGTCGCCCTCTTGAAGGCCGGCACGAAGGCGGAGCCTCCCCGCCGCCAGCGGGCGCCGCCCCAACCAATGGGTGACGCCGAGGGGCGGGCCGAGGCGCCGCGAACCAATCCACGCCGGCCCCTGCTCCTTGACCTCTCCGTGGAAGCCGCACGAGCGACGGACCGTTGGCGAGGCGCGCGTCGGGGGTCTAGGCTGCGGCCTCCCGCCCGCGGATGCCCCAGCGAATGGCGAGCCTCAGGCCGCCTCCGCCGTTCTGAGATGGCCGCTGCTTCCTTTCCCAGAGGGGAGGATGCTAGGGAAGGCGCAAGCGGCCTAGGTGCGGGTGGGCCCAAGTGGGCCGCGCCGGCCCTGACTGGTGGGCTCTATGATGTAATCTGGGAGGGGCGCGGGGCGGGGCATGAAGCTCGCTGCTCTTCCCGGGGAACTCTGACGGCCTTGAAACGTGGCTAGACCGAGTTGAGAAGGGACTTTGTTGATTGCACAACAGATTATATACTTTTGCGTGTATTTAGTAACTTAAAATATAGTTTTTTGGAAAACTTAAAACCCATCTTTGCTCGCTTTTGGTTTTTTGAAACAGTCTCTAACAGCATAGCACAGGCTGGCCTGAAATTTACTTTGTATCACCCACCTGCCTCAAAGTGATGGCAGTCCTGCCGCAGTCTCTCAAATGCTGAGATTAGACGTGAGCCGCTACACCCAGCTAATATTACCTCTTCTTTTTTTAATTTTTATTTTATTTTTTTGAGACAGAGTGTCACTATGTTTGATTCACATTATATCGCCTGTGAATAATACCGGTCCAGAAGAAATAGTGATAGCTAACCCCTGTGAGTGCTTACTCCATGTTCCACATAATGTAAATCATCACAGCAGCCCTACATGGTTAATAAATATACCCTCATTCCCTTTTGTAGTTTTGGTTGTGACCTCTTTATTCCATTTTTTTTTTTTTTTTCGGGACAGAGTTTCTCTGTGTAGCCTTGGCTGTCCTGCACAAACTTTGTAGACCAAGCTGGCATGGAACTCAAAGCGAATCCGCCTGCCGCTGCCTCCCAACTGCTGGGATTAAAGTCGTGCATCACCACCGCCCGGCTTCTTTCTTTCTTTCTTTTTAATATTTTTATTTAATTTTAATTTATGTGCATTGGTGTGAGAGTGTCAGATCTTGGAGTTACAGACAGTTGTGAGCTGCCATGTGGGTGCTGGGAATTGAACCCGGGACCTTTGGAAGAGCAGACAGTGCTCTTAACCACTGAGCCAACTCTCCAGCCCCAAACCGCCCGGCTTCTTTATTCCATTTTTATGAAGGAAGAGACGAACAAGTTTAGTAATAACATAAGGTCAACAAGCCAGGATTTAGCTAGTGGGGCTTTAACTTAGGTAGCCAGGTGCTAGGATCGTAAACTCAGGCATATACAGGTTATCAGGAAGACTTAGGAAGTACAGGTGTGCTTTGTAGCCTTGGGAAAGGTAAGCCTCAATTTTCTCATTTATGAAAATTAGATAATAGTCGCTCTCAATAGAGTTAGTAATAGGATGCCAGCAGTAAAATACCATATTCCCGCCGGGTGTGGTGGCACACCCTTTAATCCCAGCACTCCGGAGGCAGTGGCAGGCAGATCGATGTGAGTTTGAGGCCAGTCTGGTCTACAAAGTGAGTCCAGGACAGCCAAGGCTACACAGAGAAACCCTGTCTCGAAAAACCAAAAAAAAAGGAAAAAGAAAATAAAAACCAAAATAAAATAAAATACCATATTCCCTGTGAAGTCTCAGCATGGCTTCACAAATCATATAAACCTGCCAGGCCGTGGTGGCGCATGCCTTTTATCCCAGCACTAGGGAGGCAGAGGCAGGCAAATCTCTTAACTCGAGGGCAGCCTAGCTTACAAAATGAGTTCAGGACAGGCAAGGCTATACAGAGAAACCCTGTTGTGGGAAGGATTGTAAGCTTTGTCCCAGGTGAAAGCAGTCTCGGCGGGCCTTGCCCCCTTGGAAACACCATGGATAGACTGAATAGAGCCATCCTGAGTCTGAAATTCAGGAAGTGGACCCAGGAACTCCAGCCTGGCTATTGTGTTTCTTTTCTTTTCTTTTTTTGTTTTTTGTTTTTTTTGGTTTTTTTTGTTTTTTGGAGACAGGGTTTCTCTGTGTAGCCGTGGCTGTCCTAGACTCACTTTGTAGACCAGGCTGGCCTCAAACTCACAGCCTCTGCCTCCCAAGTGCTGGGATTAAAGGCATGTGCCCTGCCACTGCCCTGCAGCTATTGTGTTTCTAATTGAACATCAATGAGGACAGGGACCCTGACCCAGACCGGCCATTACTCACACAAGAGAGAGGCAGGCAGGCGGAGGAGAGAGAAGACTGAAGCTTTTGGAGCAGGATTGCAGGTGGATTTGGGGAGAGACCAGCGTGCAGGCCAGAGACACCTGGGGATCCATCCGTTCGGTGGAACAGATCCAGAAGGTTTACTCTTGCTTCCCTTTAACCCTTTTTCCCTCTTGTATAGGATTGTTGGATTGTATAATAAAGCCTAATTGTTAAGAAACAGAGCCAACACCCTGTCCTTGTTTTGGGGGGAGGCGGGGGCTGAGACGGGGGTTTGCTGTGTATTCTTTCTTGAACTCACAGGCAGTTCTCAGCATCAGAAGGCATGTTCAACTACACAATATCATTTTTTTTTTTCCTAGAAAAGGTCTTTATAGCCTAGGCTGGCCTTGATCCAGACAGGGAACTTATGATAGACCAAAACCCAACTTGGTGAACCAATTAGTTTTATTGGCTACTTACTGGAATATGAGGAAATATGAGTGAGGGGTTACACACAGGAGTAGAAATGACTCGGCGGCGACAGCTGCATCACCAAGGCAAACTCCAATATGGGTGACAACTCATGAAAGCTGTGAAAGTTGGAGCATACAGCAAAGCCTACAGGCCACTGACAGGTTGGAGAATGTCCTTTACAGTTAACTCCAGTCTAAAACTCTTCCAGGTATCTTGGGTTGGTTTGTTTCTTTCAGGCAGTTGGTCTGGTCTCAAAGTCTTTAGAACTTTCGCTCTTCTGAGAGTCTTAGGCAGCTTAGCTCTGCTCTTCTGAGAGGGACCCTGAACTCTGGCAGGGAAGAGCCTAGTAAATCTGATTGGTTTCAGGGCCTTCCTGAAGCTATTTTGAATTTTTGTTTTAAAGATTTATTTATTTATCATGTATACAATGTTCTGCCTGCATGTACACCTGCACGCCAGAAGAGGACACCAGATCTCTTTATAGATGTTTGTGAGCCAACATGTGGGTGGGATGCTGGGAATTGAACTCAGGACCTCTGAAAGAGCAGCCAGTTCTCTTAACCTCTGAGCCATCTCTCCAGCCCTTGAATTGTTTTTCTTGCTGCTTTAAGAAAGTTCCAGTCTTGGAGGAAACTGTTACATAACATTGATACAAAAAGATTTAGAAGTCTTCCACAAGTTTTTTGGTTTGGTTTTGGTTTTTCAAGACACGGTTTCTCAGTGTAGCCTTGGCTGTCCTGGACTAACTTTGTAGACCACGCTGGCCTTGAACTCACAGCGTTCCATCTACCTCTGCCTCCCGAGTGCTGGGATTAAACACCTGCGCCACCACCGCCCAGCAGTCTTCCACAAGTTTACACAATTTTTAAATGTAATTTTTATTTTTTTGGCTTTTTAAACAGGGTTTCTCAGGCCAAGCATGGTGGTGCAAACCTTTAATCTCAGCACATAGGGAGGCAGAGGCAGGCAGATCTCTGTGAGTTCAAGGCCAACCTGGTCTGCCTTATGAGTTCCAGGCCATTTAGGGCTACCTACTAAAACCCTGTCTCAAAAGGGGGCGGGGTGGAAAGCAGCTCAAAGGTTAATTGAGTGCTCTTCCAGGGGACCTGGGTTCAATTCCCACCACACACATGACAATTCACAACTGTCTACAACTCCATTTCCATGGGATCTGACACCTCACATAGATACATGCAGGCAAAACACCAGTGCACAGAAAATAAAAATAAATACATTTTTAAAAACTCCATCAGGTCAACAGACTCTCCCTTCTATGTGGTTATCAACAGCCCGACTTCTTCTTCTTTTTTTTGTTTTTTTTTTTTTGTTTGTTTGTTTTTTTGTTTTTTGAGACAGGGTTTCTTTGTATAATCTTGGCTGTCCTGGACTCACTCTGTAGACTAGAATGGTCTGGAACTCACAGGGATCCACCTGACTCTGCCTCCCTAGTGCTGGTATTAAAGGCATGCGCCACCATGCCCGGCACACCAGCCAAACTTCTATTGTTTGCGAAATACCAGTACTCATGTGCAGTGACAGGGCCTCTCTGTGTAATAACCCTGGCTGTCCTGGAACTCTCTTTGTAGACCAGGCTGGCCTCGAACTCACAGTGACCCACCTGCCTCTGCCTCCTGGGTGCTGGGATTCAAGGCGTGCGCTACCACGCCGGGCTGCTCTTTCTTGTTCAACATCTACAGTCACTAAAGAAATGAATCGTGCTTCTTCCTTGCCCTACCTGGGAGGTAGCTGCATCTCCTCTGAGGCGTCATGGTTGCCCTCTGGCCTCTGATGAAAACCAGGAGTGTCAAGAAGAGGACCAAGAAGTTTATCAGGCACCAGTCAGACCAGTATGTCAAAATTAAGCAAAACTGGAGGAAACCCAGAGTATAAACAACAGGGTGTGGAGCAGATCCTAATGCCCAACGTTCGTTAGGGAGGCAACAAGAGAACCAAGCACACGTTGCCTTGTGGCTTCTAGAAGTTTCTGATCCACAATGTCAAGGAACTGGAAGTGCTGCTGATATGCAGCAAATCTTACTGTGCTGAGATTGCTCACAACGTTTTCCTCAAGAACTGAAAAACCACTGTAGAAAGAGCAGCACATCGGGCCATCAGCGTCACCAATCCCAATGCCAGGCTACCTAGGGAAGAAAATGAGCAGATGGCTTGCATACTCGCTTCATTTGTGCTTAAATAAAACCACAAAAAACTGAAAAAAGAAAAGGAAGGGAGGAAGGAAGGAAGGAAAGGAAGGAAGGAAGGAAAGAAATGAGTCCTACAGCTGGCGATACAGTTCACTGGGAGTGTACTGTCTATCATCATGCAGGAAGAGCTGGGTTCAATTCCTAACCTGGGGCTAACCTGGGGTATATGGGTGTATACATATCAGAGAGAGCATGAACTGGAAGACTTTGAAATCCTGTTCTAGTCCAGAGACCAAGAAGAAACTGAAAGTAAGCAAGGTCACTGGTCACAATAGGAAAGAGCAAGAGGAGGACTCTTGGGAGTTGAAGGGCACACTCCCCAACTCCTCCCAACTGCTGCCAGCCACTAAGTACACAGATACAGCACAGTCAGAGAAGACAGTCAGAATTTTCTCATGAATTGTCCTAATTGTTGAGTGTAAGTAATAATTAATTGAACATTAAAAAAAAAAAAAAAGCCGCCGGGCGTGGTGGCGCATGCCTGTAATCCCAGCACTCGGGAGGCAGAGGCAGGCGGATCGCTGTGAGTTCGAGGCCAGCCTGGTCTATAAAGTGAGTCCAAGCAATTCCAGGACAGCTAAGGCTACACACAGATATAGGGGAAAGAAACAGGAAGATCACTGGGTTGCTGACAGCCTAGCTCCAGATTCACTGAGAAATCCAGACCTTGTCTCAAAGAAATCAAGGTAGAGTGACAGAGCAGAACACAGCCTTTGCTAGCCTCCACATCATGCATAGGCATGTGAACCTGCACATACAGTGAGTGTGATGAGTGTGAGTGTAAGTATGTGAGTGTTTGTGAGAGTATGTGTGAGTGTAAGTGTGTGTTGTGTGTGTGTCAGTGTGTGAGAGTGTAAGTGTGTGTGTGAGAGTGTAAGTGTGTGTGTGTGTGTGTGTGTGTGTGTGTGTGTGTGTGTGTGTATGAGAGACAGAGAGGCCGGGCGTGGTGGCACACGCCTTTAATCCCAGCACTCGGGAGGCAGAGGCAGGTGGATCGCTGTGAGTTCGAGGCCAGCCTGGTCTACAAAGTGAGTCCAGGATGGCCAAGGCTACACAGAGAAACCCTGTCTCAAAAAACCAAAAAAAAAAAGAGAGAGAGAGAGAGAGACAGAGAGAGAGAATGAAAATTCTCCTGCCTCCACATTCAAAGTACTAGGACTATAGGTGTGTACATTACCATGCCTGATAGAGGAGTGTTATTTAAAAAGAAAAATGAGAATAATTAGTTTCAGACTCAGGAGGCAGAGGCAGACAGATTTCTGTCTATATAGTAAGTTCCAGGCCATCCAGGGCTACACAGAGAGCTCCTGCCTGCAAAAATAAAAACAAGAACACTGTATAGCTGAACATGTCTGTGGGCTGACAGCTCTTGGTCTGCCAATTTGTCATCTCTGCTGTGCTTGCTCCTTTTCCCCATTGGGGGTGGGGGTGGCTACCATCATCTAGTCCATCAGCAGCGTAGAAGCAGACAGGACGCAAATCTCAGACCCTTTGTTCAGACCTTGTGTGAGTCACTTGAAAGCCAAAAGGCAACTCTTGCCAATTCAGTAAGCCTCTGAGGAGATCTGGGAAGAGATCAAAATGGAAGGGAATCTTTTCAAAGCTGCTTGCCTTGGCACTTTTCACTTAGCTTGGAATCAAACATTTGGCGGCTTGGGCAAACTAACTTATATTTAGGAAAGAGCTACACATCTTCATGGAATTCCTGTGGGCACAATCCCGGCTGACTCAGTTAGAATCCAGAGAACTTAGCAGGAAAGCATGTCTAAAACTTTTTATTTGGAAATTATTTCAAACTTATTTGAAAGGCCACAAGAATAAAAATTGGATATAAGACTTCCATAGGGGACTGGAGAGATGGCTCAGCAGAAAGAGCAGCACTGACTGCTCTTTCAAAGGACCCGGGTTCAATTCCCAGCACCCACATGGCAGCTCACAACTGTCTGTAACTTCTGTTCCAGTGCATCCAACACCTTCACACAGACATACATGCACTCAAAGCACCAACGAACATAAAATAAAAATAAACAAAAATAAATAAATAAATAAACAAAAAAATAAAAATTAAAAAAACCTATTAAAACAAAGAAATAGACATTGAAATATTTAGGGGTAAAAAAGCCTGAAATATGTGAAGTAGCCTTAAAATGAAAAGCCTGTGTGTAGAATGTGCATGTGTGGGCAAATGGGACCGTTTAAAATAGCCGAAGCTTGGTAAAGAATATATGGGAGTCCTGTTTTGTTCTGTTGAAACAGGGTTTCTCTGTATAGTCTTGGCTGTCCTGGACTTGCTTTGTAGCCTAGGCTGGCCTTGAACTCACAGAGATCTGCCTGCCTCTGCTCCTCAAGTACTGGGATTATAGACACCACCACGCCTGCCTGCAGTCTTGGGTTTGTTGTAATTAATTAATTAATTATGTATGTATGTATGTATTTTTTTTATTTTGGCTTTTCGAGACAGGGTTTCTCTGTGTAGCCTTGGCCATCCTGGACTCACTTTGTAGACCAGGCTGGCCTCGAACTCACAGGGATCTGCCTGCCTCTGCCTCTCGAGTGCTGGGATTAAAGGCGTGCACCACACGCCCTGCGTATTTATTTTTTTACTTTAGGTACATTGGTGTTTTGACTGCATGTATGTCTGTGTGAGGGTGTTGAATGCCTGGAACAGAAGTTACAGGCAGTTGTGAACTGCCATGTGGGTGCCATGAATTGAACCCGGGTCCTTAGAGAGAGCAGCCAGAGCTCTTAACCACTGAGCCATCTCTCCAGCCCCTCAAGGTATAGTTCCTAGTAATAACAATACAGACAGCTGGTTGTGATGGCACACACCTTTAGTCCCAGCACTCGGGAAGCAGAGGCAGGTGAATCACTGTGAGTTCCAGGCCAGTCTGGTCTATAAAGAGAGTCTAGGACAGCCAAGGTTACACAGAGAAACACTGTCTGGAAAAATCAAAAAAAGGAAAAAAGAAAGAAAAGAAAAAGCCAAAACAAAATATAAAAAACAAGCCGGGCATGGTGGCGCACGCCTTTAATCCCAGCACTCGGGAGGCAGAGGCAGGCGGATCGCTCTGAGTTCGAGGTCAGCCTGGTCTAAAAAGGGAGTCCAGGACAGCCAAGACTACATAGAGAAACCCTGTCTCAAAAAAAAAGAAAAAAAAAAAATATATATATATATATATATAAAACAATACATAGACCAACCCCATGACCTTTAGAGGCAGAAGCAGGTGGATTCTCTGTTTGAGGCTAACCTGGCCAGCCAAGGCTGCATTGTTGAGACCTTGTCTCAGAAATAAACAAGAGTTCTATCTGCCCAGAGCTGGGTATATATACCAAGTGTACCAGCTTGGTATACTAGCGCATGCCTGCAATCCTAGCACTCACAAGGCAGAGCCAGGAACATCATTGAAAGTTTGAGTGCAGCCTGCTTAACATAGAGTTCCAGGTCAATGCACAGAGGGAGAAAAAAAAGTTCCACCTAATCAGTTGTCCATATTCTAATTTTTGTCAGTTGACCCAATATTATAATAATAGCATTTCTTCTCCTCCAGATAGTTATTATGTCTGTATTTTAAGAAACATTTATTTTTTAGCTAAGCATGGTGGCACACACCTTTAATCCAGCACTTGGGGGGGCAGAGGCAGGCGGATCGCTGTGAGTTCGAGGCCAGCCTGGTCTACAAAGTGAATCCAGGGCAGCCAAGGCTACACAGAGAAACCCTGTCTCGAAAAAAAAAAAAAAAACCAAGAAATATTTATTTTTCTTCTATATGCATGATTGCTATATATATTACACATATGTATGTTCTGCCTGCACATATATCTGTACACTATACACATGCCTGATGCTTGTTGAGGCAAGAAGAGGGAACTGGAATTATAGACAGTTAGTTATGAGCTGCCAGGTCCTTTGAAAGAAGCAAGTGCTCTTTTTTCTTTTTCTTTTTCTTTTTTTTTTTTTTTTTTGGCTTTTTGGCTTTTTTGAGACAGGCTTTCTCTGTGTAGTCCTGGCTGTCCTGGAACTCGTTCCATAGACCAGGCTGGCCTTGAACTCTGAAAGATCTGCCAGCCTCTGCCTCCAGAGTACTGGGATTAAAGCTGTGAAGACCACCATCTGACCACAGCAAGTGCTCTTAAACACTTAAACACTGAGCCATCTCACCAGCCCTGTCACATCTCTTTAGGTTCGGCTACTGTGCAACACTTCTCAAATCTTTCATGTGTACATGTGTGTGTCTTCTATGACAGTGACAGTGGCATTTTTCAGGGTTTTCTTGAGGAGGGTCTTTTGTTCTGTGTGTATGTATGTATAAATAAATGTTCTTGTATTTGCGGTGTTCATCCACAAGTATGCATGCACATAGGAAGAGCAGAGATGAACATCAGGAGTCTTCCATCGCAATTCATCCGTGCAGCTGCCTGACCACAGATAGCTCAGGGCTTTGCCTGTCTAAGTCTCCCCAGAGCTGGTGTACAAGTATGTGTCACCTGCCTGACCTTTTTCTATTTGAACATGTTTTGGTATGTGTATGTTACGTATGTGTGGCATGAATGTGTGAATAGATGCACATACCTCATGCGAAGGCCAGAGGAAGACATGTGGTATCTTCCTCATGCCTAGTCTAGCTTGCCTTAGGACTTTGAGACATGGCCTCTCACTGAACCTAAAGCTTGCTAGCAGCCTCTGGAAGTCCACTTAGCTCTCCCTGCTACAAAGGGCCGTGGTTTTGTTGGATGCTAAGAAATCTAAAGGAGGTCTCTATGCTTGCCCAGCAAACACTGTTAACCAAGGAGCCATCTCCCCAGGAATCATTCCAGCCCCTGCGCCTAGATTTCTTTTTAAATGTGTCTTCATCTTGCATAGTAAAAACTTTATCAACAGACATTTTCTCCCAGCCTTCCTTTGTTTTGTTTTTAAACTGTATTTATTATTGTGGTTGTTGTCTATGTATGTAAGCTATATGGGGGCGTGACTAGACCACAGCTTGCACAGCGACTTTGTAGCTTCAGTTCTCTCCTTCTGTCTTCGCATGGGTTCTGTGCATCCAACTCAGGACATCAGGCCCTGAGATAAGCCACGTCAGCTGCCTTTGTTTTCTTTTTGAAACAAAGTTTTATATCCCTCATGCTGTCCTTGAGTACTAAGTAGCCAGAGGAAACCTTGAACTTCTGATTCTTCTGCCACTATCTACCTAGTGCCAGGGTTACACTTGTGAGCCACCACACCAGTTTTATGTGGTTCTGAGGCCACAGCTTTATAATGCTAGGGAACTGTTCTACAGCTGACCTACAGCGTTTGGGGAGTGTTGTACCTTTGTTGTTGTTGTTTCGTTTTGTTTCCAATTTACTCCATACTAACCCGAACTAGAGATCCTCTCTCCTCAAGCTGCTGAGTGCTAGGATTGTTGGCATGTACTACCACCCTTGACTGACATGCCTCTGCCTCCAGAGCACTGGGATTAAAGGCATGCACCACCACGCTCGGCTCTGAGAGCCTGTCTTAAAAAGAAAAAAAAAAAGGAAGGACCAGTAAAATGGCTCAGCCGGTAAGGGCACCTGCTGTCAAGCTTGAAGACCTGAGTTCAATCCCCAGAACTTACTTGTCTCTACAAGTAAGAATGGACCCATTCTCCATACATTTCATCTCAGTTCTACACATGTGCTATGGTTATGGCATGCGAATGCCCAGACATGTACATACAATAAATACACTTTATTTTTAAAAAGGTCAGGCAGTGGTGGCACACACCTGTAATCTCAGCACTCGGGAGGCAGAGGCAGGTGGATCTCTGTGATTTCAAAGCCAGCTTGGTCTACAAAGCAAGTCCCAACAGCAAAGGCTACGCAGAGAAACCCTATCTCGAAAACAAAAACAGAAACAAAAAACAACAATCAAACAACAAGAGCAGGGTTGTAGAGATGGCTCAGAGGTTAAGAGCACTGGATGCTCTTCCAAAGGTCCTGGGTTCATTTCCCAGACCCCACATGTTAGTTTACAACCATCTATAATGAGATCTGGTATTCTCTACTGGTGTGCAGTGTACGTGCAGGCAGAATACTGTATACATAATAAATTTTTTTTGTTTTTCTTTTCTTTTTTTGTTTTGTTTTTCCAGACAGGGTTTCTCTGTGTAGCCTTGGCTGTCCTGGACTTGCTTTGTAGACCAGGGTGGCCTCGAACTCACAGCAATCGCCTGCCTCTGCCTCCCGAGTGCTGGGATTAAAGGCATGCGCCACCACGCCCAGCTCTTGTTTTTGTTGTTGTTGTTTTTTAAGATTTTAAAAAATGTATTATGGAGCCTTTAATCCCAGCACTCGGGAGGCAGAGGCAGGCGGATCGCTGTGAGTTCAAGGCCAGCCTGGTCTACAAAGTGAGTCCAGGACAGCCAAGGCTACACAGAGAAACCCTGTCTCAAAAAACCAAAAAAAGAAAAAACAAAAAACAAAACAAAAAAAATCTTTTTTTTTTTTTTTTTTTTTTTTTTTGGTTTTTTTTTTTTTTTTTTTTTTTTTTTTTCGAGACAGGGTTTCTCTGTGTAGCCTTGGCCATCCTGGACTCACTTTGTAGACCAGGCTGGCCTCGAACTCACAGTGATCCGCCTGCCTCTGCCTCCCGAGTGCTGGGATTAAAGGCGTGCGCCACCACGCCCGGCTAAAAAAAAAATCTTAAAAAACAAAAATGAGAGCCAAGGATGGTGGCTAGAATACCAGCTCCTGGGAGGTGGAGGTAGGGGATCAGGAGTTCAAGGTTTGTCCTTGGCAACATAGTGGCCTTGAGGTCACTAGACTACATAAAACCCTACAAAAACAACAACAACAAAAACCTTCAAGAGGGGCTGGAGAGATGGCTTAGTGGTTAAGAGCACTAGCTGCTCTTCTAGAGGACCCAGGTTCAATTCCCAGCACCCACATGGCAGCTCACAACTGTCTGTAACTCAAGTTTTAGTGGACCTGCCCCCCCCCCCAGATAATCATGTATACCAAATGTCAAATGTACATAAAAATAAATAAATAAAAATTATTTTTAAAAAAGCTTCAAGAAGCCGGGGATGTTGGCGCACGCCTTTAATCCCAGCACTTGGGAGGTAGAGGGAGGCAGATTGCTGTGAGTTTGAGGCCAGCCTGGTCTACAAAGCAAGTGCAGAACCGCCAAGGCTGCACAGAGAGACCCTGTCTCAAAAAAACAAACAAAAACAACCTTTAAGAACTCCTCTCTCTAGTGCATGCCTTTAATTCCAGCACTTGGGAGGCAGAGCCAGGAGGATCTCTATGAGTTCGAGGCCAGCCTGCTCTACAAGTTGAGTCCAGGACAGCCAGGGCTAACACAGAGAAACCCTGTCTCAAAAAACCAAAAAAAAAACAAAAACAAAAACAAAAAAAACCTCCTCTCTCCAGGGTGTGTGGGTTCCTGAGCACTGGAAACACCTGAAATGCAGCCTCTGGAAAATGCAGCTTTCGCTGCGGAGCACAGGAGCCAGAACTCCCCTAATCTGCAGTTTTTAGCTACAGCCAGGGATTAGGGGTAAGTGCAGCTATCCCTTGACTCTGGCAGATTGTCAATTGTAAGGATTCATCATATTAGAAACACTGATTGAGTATGCAAACGGTCAGGCTGGGGCTGGAGACAGCTGAGTGGCTAAGAGCACCGGCTGCTCTATGGAGGAGCCAGATTCAGTTCCCAGCACAGAGACTGCCTCTCACAACCACCTCTGACAACTCCAGGGAATCCAACAGCCTCTTCCAGCCTGTCTGCATGCCAGGCATGTGTTGGCTCTGTTTCTTAACAATTAGACTACCCAGCTATCCTACACAAGAGGGAAAAAAGGCTAAAGAGAAACAAAAATAAACCTTCCTGTGTCTGCTCCACGGGACAGGTCCCTAGGTGTCTCTGGCCTGCGCGCTGATCCTTTCCCCATCCACATGCGCTCCTGCACAGTCCGAATCTGCAGCTTTCTCGCCTGCATCTGTCTCTCTCGCACAACGCACAACGGCGGCGGGATCCTCCCACGATCCCTCCTCCCATCCATGTTTGATTAGAAACACAATCACCTGGCTGGAATCTCTCGTCCATTTCCTGAATTCCGGACCCAGGATGGTTCCTCCCAGTTTTCAATAATGTCCATCTCAGTGGGGTATGGGTGGTGTTTCCAAGCAGCGGGACCCGAGGCAAGACCCGCCTAGACTGCCTTCACCTGGCATACTGTCTACAATCCTTCCACAGGCATGTACATAGTGCATACACATATGTCTAGGCAGACTCACACATATAAGATAAAAACTAGTAAGTCTTCAAATGGACAAATTGTGGTTTAGACATTTTCTTGTAAATGGGCTATTAAAAACATTTCGTCACCCGGTAGTGGTGGCATGCACCTGTAATCCCAGCCCTCAGGGAGGTAGCCGGGGGCAGATCTCAGTGATTTGGAGACCAGCCTGGTTTACAAACCAAGTCCAGGACAGGCGAGGCTACGCAGAAAATCCCTGTCTTGGAAAAACAAAAACCATTCTGTTCACAGCTGGGCCTAATGGCTCACTCCTTTAATCCCTGCACAAAGGCAGAGGTAGGTGGGTCTCTGCAGAGGCGAGCCTGGTCTACCGAGCACATTCCAGGACAGCCAGGGCTACACAGAGAAACCCTGTCTGGAATCTGCCCCCCTTAAAAAAATTTAATTGAGCCGGGCGTGGTGGTGCATGCCTTTAATCCCAGCACTCGGGAGGCAGAGGCAGGCGGATCGCTGTGAGTTCGAGGCCAGCCTGGTCTACAAAGTGAGTCCAGGATGGCCAAGGCTACACAGAGAAACCCTGTCTCAAAAAAAAAAAAAAATTTAATTGAGACCCACCTTGAACTCCTGTGAGTCTCCAGCTTCCACCTCCCAACAGTTGAGATTGCAGAGGTAAGCTAAAATGTTCATTAAATAAATAAACAAATATAAATCAGGCTGGGGAGATGGCCTACAGGAGTTATTGCCAAATCTGATGACCTCAGTTTTATCAACACACACACACACACACACACACACACACACACACTAGAGAGAACTAATTCCTGAATGTTGTCTTATGACCTACATACATGCAATTAAATAATAAATATAAAATGCAATTTTTAAAAAAGCATCTTGGCCAGGCATGATGGCATAGCCCTTTAATACCAGCTCTCAGACTGAGGTACACAGATCTCTTATAGCCAGTCTGGTCTAGACTATTTAGCAAACTCCAGGCTAGACAGAACTACGCAAAAAGCCCCTGTCTCACCTGGCATGGTGGCACATGCCTTTAATGCCAGCACTTGGGAGGCAGAGGCAGGCAGATCACTGTGAGTTCAAGGCCAGCCTGCTCTACAAAGCGAGTCCAGGACAGCCAAGGCTATACAGAGAAACCCTGTCTGGAAAAACCAAACAACAAACACCCCCTTTATAGCCTTTACCAAATTTCTCTCCTGCTCCTCCAACACTTGCCACCGACCAGGGACTAGTATGTATACCAGACAGGCTAGACAGTACTCTACCACTGAGCTACACCCCAGGCCATATCTTGAACTTGACACCCTCCTGCATTAGCTGGAGTTGAAGGGATTTACATATGAGAAATTACTTGGCAGGGACAGACTGTGTGGAAGCCAAAGGACTGCTCAGGCTGGAGAAAGAAACCCTGTCTCAAAAAAAAAAAAAAAAAAAAAAAATAATTAAATAAATCAATAAATAAAAAAATAAGGCATCACCGGGCATGGTGGCACACACCTTTAATCTCAGCACTTGGGAGGCAAAGGCAGGTGAATCTCTGTGAATATAAGTCCAGACTGGTCTACAAAGTGAGTTCCAAGACAGCTAAGGCTACACAGAGAAACCCTGTTTAAGAGAATTAAAAATAGGGGCTGGAGAGATGGCTCAGAGGGGGTCCAGGTTCAATTCCCAGTACCCACGCGGCAGCACCCAACTGTCTCTAATTCCAGATCCAGGGCATCTGACACATACATACAGGCATAACACCAATGTACACAAAATGAAAAAAACAAAAGCCAGGCATGGTGGCACACGCCTTTAATGCCGGCCCTCAGGAAGCAAAGGCACGCAGATCCCTGTGAGCTTGAGGCCAGCCTGGTCTACAAAAGAGTTCCAGGACAGTCAGGGCTATTACACAGAGAAACCCTGTCCTGGAAAATCACAACTGTTGTTTGTTTGTTTGAGACAGGAGTTCTCTGTGTAGCCCTGGCTGTCCTGAAGTCAATTTCCAGACCAGGCTGGCCTCAAACTCAAAGAGATCTGCCTGCCTCTACCTCTCCAGTGCTGGGATTACAGGTGTGCGCCACCACGCCCTAGTTTCAGACAGATTTTTTGTTTGTTTTTTTGAGACGGTCTCTAGATACAGAATTCATGAGGCCAGCCTGGTCTACAAAGTGAGTCCGGAACAGCCAAGGCTAACACAGAGAGACTCTCGGGGGGGGGGGGGGGGGATAAATAAGAATAAGAATTCACTATGCAAACTAGGTGGATCTCAAACTCACAGGGATCTACCTGCCTCTGATAGGATTCAAGTCATGGGGCTGGAGAGATGGCTCAGCGGTTAAGAGTGCCACCTGCTCTTCCAGAGGTTATGAGTTCAATTCCCAGCAACCACATGGTGGCTCATAACCATCTATAATGTAATCTGATACCCTCTTCTGCAGATAAAGCACTCATATACAATAAGTAAAAATAAAATAAAATAAAAAGAATTCAAGTCATGCATCACCACACACGGGTTTAAAAAAATATTAAAATAGAAGCAGTCTTGCTATATTATCCAAGTGATTGTGAACTCTGGCCTCAAATATTTCTATGCTCCACAGTGCACCACAGTGCACCTCCCACCACTCCCAGCTCTGGATGGTTTTGGTTTGTTTGTTTGTTTTTTTTACCATACCCACCTCCCTGCCCCAGCTCTGGACTTATTAACAAAGCAGACCAAGAAGGCAAGTTTTTATGACAGAAAAGTGTTCACAATGTGATCTTCCCAGAGGCAAGTCAGCAAGATAACTCCATCTGTTCTAATCTCAGTCCCTCTCCCAATACATCCTGTTCCCTTTTGTAGCTCTAGGCTGGCCTTGGATTGTCCCTCTGGCCACCAGCCACCACCAAAGCCCTCAGGGAGTCTGGAAACTATCTTCCATGCTTGCCTGTTCTTGCTACCTTCCCTAGCTGCACCTATCTTTTCCTCCCCTTCTGTAGCTGCACCCCCATATCCTCAGGAGGAAATTGGGTGTGTTAGCCTGATCATTCTACCTGCTCCCCTTTTTAAAGTTTTTTTTTCTTTCTTTCTTTCTGTTTCTTTCTTTCTTTCTTTCTTTCTTTCTTTCTTCACTTTACATCCCAATCATAGCCCCCTCCCTCTACCTCCCTCCCCCCTCCCCCATGCCTCATCTTTTTTCTTTTTTTGGTTTTTCGAGACAGGGTTTCCCTGTGTCGCCTTGGCTGTCCTAGACTCGCTTTGTACATCAAGCTGGCCTCAAACTCACAGTGATCCACCTGCCTCTGCCTCCCGAGTGCTGGGATTAAAGGCATGCACCACCACGCCCAGCCCTCATCTTCTTTTTTAAATTAAAATAAATAAATAAATTCTTGTGTGTGGGTTTGGTTTTTTTGTTTGGTTGTTTGGTTTGGTTTTGGTTTTTCTTTTTTTTTAAGGTTTATTTATTTATTTATTGTATATGAGTGCTTTATTTGCAGAAGAGGGCATCAGATCACATTATTGATGGTTTTAAGCCACCATGTGGTTGCTTGGAATCGAACCCAGGACCTCTGGAAGAGCAGGTGGTGCTCATAACCACTGAGGCATCTCTCCAGCCCAGTTTTGATTTTTCAAGATAGGATTTCTCTGTGTAGCCTTGCTGTCCTGGATTTGCCTTGGAGACCCGGCTGACCTCAAACTCACAGTGACCTTCCTGCCTCTGCCTCCCTACTGGGTGCTGGGAACTGAACCTGGGTCCTCAATAAGAGCAGCATGTCCTCTTAATAACTGAACCATCTCTCCTACACACTTTTAATCCCAAATCCAGGACAGCTAGGACTACACAGAGAAACCCTGTCTTGAAAGAAAGGAAAGCTGGGCGGTGGTGGCGCACATCTTTAATCCCAGCACTCGGGAGGCAGAGGCAGGCGGATCGCTGTGAGTTCGAGGCCAGCCTGGTCTACAAAGTGAGTCCAGGATGGCCAAGGCTACACAGAGAAACCCTGTCTCCAAAAAAAAAAAGGCTTGGGGCATTTGGTTCCTACCTTGTACCCTCCTCCCACTTTCCAAAGAGCTTGTACTTATTTATGTATTGGGGAGGGGCAGGTCTCCAGGGGTTGAATTCAAATTGTTGGGCTTGGCAGCAAACACTTTTAACTGCTGAGCCATCTCTCTCTGCTCTTTGCCTCTCCAAAGATCTTTTCTGAGAAAAAATGAAAAAAATAAAAAAATCCAAGAATAGTCACGGTCCTCCTTTATTAGGAAACTGCAACATCTCCTTTCTGGTCCTCCCACAGTCTCTCACAAGGAGCATGGACAGAGAGGCCCCATTATCTGAACTTTGAGCTCAAGGAAGAACTCAAAGTTTTACACACATCAGGGCCAGCCATCCTTTACAGAGGCTGTATTTACTCCTCCTCCTACGAATCAGAAACCCAGGGCTCAGAGAGGTCGTTCAAATTCTCCAAGGCCACACAGTCAAAGCCAAGAAATGTACTACCAAGATACCTTTTTTTTTTTTCTTTTTCTTTTTCTTTTTAGGTGCCTGGCATAGTGGTGTGCCCGCCTTTAATCCCAGCACTCAGGAGGCAGAGGCAGGTGGATCGCTGTGAGTTCAAGGCTAGCCTGGTCTACAAAGCGAGTCTAGGACAGCCAAGGCTACACAGAGAGACCCTGTATCAAAAAAACCAAATAATAATAATAGTAATAATAACAATAATAATAAATTTGTTTTTAATTTTTAATTTGTTCATTTTACATCTAGATCCCTCATTGCCTCCCAATCCCACCCTTCCTCCCCTAGTCCTCAGAAAGGGGAGGCCTCCTCACCTAACATCTGACCTTCCATCTGGTCTGCCTGTATTCTCTTCCTCTGTGGCCCGGCAAGGCTGCCCTGATAAGGGGAAGTGATCAATGTGTGGGGGCCAGAGTCCATGTCAGAAGTAGTCCCTACTCCCCATATTACAGGACCCACAAGGAGACTGTGCTGCCTGCTACTACATCTGAGCAGAGGGTCTAGATCCTCACCATGCATGGTCCTTGGTTGGTGCCTCAGTCTCTGCAGCACCCCCTTCCTCTGCCTGGCACCAAGATATCTTTTTTTTAATTAATTTATTATTTATATACTATTCTGACGCAATGTATGCCTGTATGCCAGAACAGGGCACCAGGTCTCATTATAGATGGTTGCGAGCTACCATGTCCAATTCCCAGCAATCACATGGTGGCTCCACAACCATCTGTTATGAGACCTAGCGCCCTCTTCTGGCATGTAAGCACACACCCTGGAAGAATACTGTAACCGTAGTAAATAAATAAAAAAAATCTATAGCCAAACCAGATGGTGGTGGCACATGCCTTTAATCCCAGCATTTGGGAGGCAGAGGCAGGTGGATTTCCATGAGTTCAAGGCCAGGCTGGACTACAGAGCGAGTTCCAGGACAGCCAGAGCTGTTACACAGAGATACCCAGTTATGAAAAACAAAAACCGTTGAGCCGGGCGTGGTGGCGCACGCCTTTAATCCCAGCACTCGGGAGGCAGAGGCAGGCGGATCGCTGTGAGTTCGAGGCCAGCCTGGTCTACAAAGTGAGTCCAGGATGGCCAAGACTACTTTGTCAAATTCTGCTTTCTAAGGGAGAAACCTGGGTTTTTTGTTGTTGTTGTTGTTGTTGTTTTGGTTTTTTCCCTCTCTTGACTTCTAATACATAGTATGTGCCAGAGGCAAGTATGTAAAAAGGAATTACAGCTTCCTTCTGGTTTCTTTCCCTTTTTGATGGCTCACGCTTAGAGAAGTCGGTCGTTGTGTGTCATAAGGGTACTTCAGCAGCTGTGGGACTGAGTCCCTGTGAGGAGGAAGTAGGGAGTGAGTCTCCTAAAAGGGGATCCCCCAGGCTTCGTCAAGCCTTCGGAAGTTACAGTTCCAGACAACGCATAATTGATTCCTTCCTTTTTGTGTCTGTGTGTTCTTTGTTGTTGCTGTTCTCTCTTTCTTTTGAAAAAATTTTTATTACAAGTATTTATTTTATCGTGGGGGGGCAAGTCAAAGGATGACTTGCAAGAGTTGGTTCTGTCTGTCCATCTTGTGAGTCTTGGGGATCCAATGCAGGTCATCAGGCTTGGCAGCAACTGCATTTCCCTGCTGAGCTGTCTTTTCTCTCTCTCTTTTTCTTCCTCCCTCCCTACCTCATCTCTCTTTCCTTTCTCATTCCCCCCCCCCCCGCCACTCCTTCCTCCCCCCCCCCCCCGCCCCTTTCCCTGAGAGAGGGTGTCTCTGTGAAGTCTTGGCTTCCTGGAACTCACTCAATAGACCAGGCTGGCCTTGAACTCAGAGGTCTGCCTGGATCTGCTTTTCTCCTGAGTGCTGGAGTGCAGGAGGGGTTTTTTTTTGTTTGTTTGTTTTGTGTTTTTTTTTTTTTTTTTTTTTTTTTTGGTTTTTTGAGACAGGGTTTTCTCTGTGTAGCCTTGGCTGCCCTTGACGCGCTTTGTAGACCAGGCTGGCCTCGAACTCACAGCAATCCGCCTGCCTCTGCCTCCCAAGTGCTGGGATTAAAGGCATGCGCCACCACACCCGGCTCATTTATTCATTTATGAATATGTATGTGTGTGTGTGTGTGTGTGTGTGTGTATGAGAGAGAGAGAGAGAGAGCGCGCCGGTGTATGCAGTGGCATGCATGTGGACACAGAACAATTTGCAGGAGTCGGTTCTAGCTTTCCATGGTGTAGTTCCCAGGAACTGAACTCTGCTTAGCATCCTTGGCAGCAAGCACCTTTACCACAGATCCATCCCACTGGCCCTGGTTCTTATTTGTTGGCTTGAGTTTTGTTGTTTTCAAGATGTTCAGACCAAATTCAGCCTTTTCAGGTATTTCGATGAGCTCTATCCTCAGTTCTTTGAATTGTTTAGTTATTTGTTTTTCTGGCTTTTTGAAAGTATCTCAGCATCTAGCCCTCTAGCCCTGGCTTGCGTGGTAATGTTGCAATCCTATTTCCTCTACCTCTCAATATTATAGTTGGATACCACTCTATCTGGCTGGTGTTTGTGTGTGTGTGTGTGTATGTGTGTGTGTTGTTGTTGTTGTTGTTGTTATTGTTGTTGTTGGTGGGTTTTTTATTTTATTTTATTTTTTGTTTTAGGTCATCTTTGTCTGCTTATTATTTCAGTACAAATCCTCCTCTTCTGTCTCTCTCTCTCTCTCTCTCTCTCTTACACACACACACACACACACACACACACACACACACACACAGTGCTTACCTACTGAGTTTAATTAAGGTAATTGGCAGAGAGCTTGGGTGGCGGTTTCTTTACCAAAGTGTGGGCAACAGAAGAAAATGACCACCACCACCACTACCGCCCCCATCCCCCAGCAACCGTTCGCTGCTTCTAGCCCCGGGGAGGGCTGAATACACTTTGTTGGCCTAAGCAGACTCACAAGAAGGCTAGAGATGAGTGAAGATGAATTAAGAGTCATGGCTACAGCTAGACACATCGGACTCCTGCATCAAGTTAGGCCACGCCCCTCCCTGGCCAAGCCAGCTGGGTAAAAGCTGCCCCTAGGCATTTTTCCAGGCACACGTCACCCTAAAACCCAGCCAGAGATGAACACAGATATCAGTGGGGAATCCAAGAACCCAGCACTCAGATCCAGGACCCAGGCTACAGAGAGGGAAGAGCAGCCAAGTTGCCTCTACAGGTCACCCAAGTGAGAAAAATAGTGCCCAGGGGCTTGTTTAACTGGTTTCTGCAGCAAAGCTCCTGTCACAGAGAATTGGCACCATGCAACCGGGTTTTGTATCTGCCCAGACCACACCTGAGACCCATAGGTGTGTTCAGCACTCTTCATTAAAAACATGAAGCTAGAGCCGGGCGTGGTGGCGCACGCCTTTAATCCCAGCACTCGGGAGGCAGAGGCAGGCGGATGCAAGCGGATCGCTGTGAGTTCGAGGCCAGCCTGGTCTACAAAGTGAGTCCGGGACAGTCAAGGCTACACAGAGAAACCCTGTTTCAATAAAAAAAAAAAACCAACCCTGTCTCAAAAAACCATTAAAACACACACACACACACACACACACACACACACACACACACACACACAGAGAAACCCTGTCTCAAAAAACCAAAAGAAAAAACAAAACAAAACAAAACCCAAAACCATGAAGGTGGGACAGGTGAAATGGCTCTCAGGGTAAAGGTGTTTGCTGTCAAGCCTAACAACTTGAACTGGCTTCCTGGGACCCATAGGGTGGAAGGAGAGCGCTCACTGTATGATCACAAGGACTGGAGTTGAGGTCCCAGCATTCAGAACAATCCTTAAATCTCCCCCAAACACCTATAACTCTGGTTTCAAGAGATCTGATACCCTCTTCTAGATTCTGAATGTGCCCCCGCACCTGGACCTGCATATGCATATACACATACACTCAGGCACACATGCGTGCACATACACACACACACACAAACATACACATATATTCTGATCTCCACAGGGAATTCTAGGCCACCCAGAGCTACATAAGACTCCATTCTTGGGCTGGAGAGATGGCTCAGAGGTTAAGGGCACTGACTGCTCCTCCAGAGGTCCTGAGTTCAAGTCCCAGCAACCACATGGTGGCTCACAACCATCTATAATGTGATCTGATGCCTTCTTCTGGCCTGCATGTACACCTGCACTGTATACACAATAATAAATAAATAAATAAAGATTAAAAAAATATTTTTTAAAAAAAGGCTCCATTCTTTTCATTCTCCCTTCCCTTCCTTCCTTCTGTGTGTGCATGTGTGTTTGTTTTGTTTGCTTTGTTTTTTCGAGACCAAAAAACTAGTTTCTCTGTGTAGCCTTGGATGTCCTAAACTTACTTTATAGACCAACCTAGCCCCCCCCCTTTTTAATTTAATTTATTTTATTTTTTGAGCCTGGCGTGGTGGTGCATGCCTTTAATCCCAGCACTCGGGAGGCAGAGGTAGGCAGATTGCTGTGAGTTCAAGGCCAGCCTGGTCTACAAAGTGAGTCCAGGACAGGCAAGGATACACAAAGAGACCCTGTCTCGAAAAACCAAAAAAAATTTTCTATTTTATTTTTTTAATGTGCATTGGTGTTTTAGCTGAATGTATATCTGTGTGAGGGTGTCAGATCTTGGAGTTACACACAGTTGTGAGCTGCCATATGGGTGCTGGGAATTAAGTCCAAGTCTTTTGGAAGAGCAGGCATTGCTCTGAACATCTGAGCCATCTCTCCAGCCCCCCAGGTTGACCTCAAACTCACAGAGATCCACCTGCCTCTGCCTCCCTGAGTGCTGGGATTACAGGGGGGTACCACCATGCCCAGATTTCTTTCTTCTTTCTTTCTTTTGACTCTATTTAAAAAAAAAAAAAAGAGTAGGCTGAAGAGCTGGCTCAGAGGACCCAGGTTCAGTGCTTGGCACCAACATGGCAGCTAACAAACATCTATACAGACTCCAGTTCCAGGGACTCTGATGTCCTCTTCTGACCTCCTCCAATACCAGGCATGTATGTGGTACACATACATACATGTAGGAAAAACATTCCTGGGGGCTGGAGAGATGGCTCAGCGGTTAAGAGCACTGACTGCTCTTCCAGAGGTCCTGAGTTCAATTCCAAGCAACTCTATGGTGGCTCATAACCATCTATAATGTCATCTGGTGCCCTCTTCTGACCTGTGGGTGTATATGCAGGCAGAACACTATACGTAATAATAAATTAATAAATCTTTTTTAAAAATTCCTACACATAAACCAAAACAATAACAAACCCAAACCAAGCAATAATTTGAGTTGGGGAGAGGGTGGGTGGGGTGTCATATAGTCCAACATTAACCTGTTTTGGGTCTCACTCCAGGACCTTTCACTGATGGGCTGTGACACCTGTAGGAGACATATGAAAGGCACCAGAATTGCATATGTGCTTAAGTGGAACAAAAGCATCCTCATGTAGCCGGGCATGGTGGCACACTCCTATAATCCCAGCACTCGTGAGGCAGAGGCAGGTGGATTGCTGTGAGTTTGAGGCCAGCCTGGTCTACAAAGTAAGTCTAGGATGGCCAAGGCTACACAGAGAAACCCTGTCTCGAAAAACAAAAAAACAAAACAAAAAAAAGAGCATCCTCGTCACTATCACTGTCATTGTTGCGTGCAGATTCTATATAAGGGAGACTAGCTGGGGCATAATGGGTTGTGGAATTTATTTGTTCATTTGTTTTTTGAGACAGGGTCTCACTTGGTCTCCCTACATCTGGAACTCACAGAGATCTACCCATCTCTATCTCTGGAGTGCTGGAGTCATGTGCACTCCCCTGCCTGGCAGTTACCAGATTGGTTGGTTGGTTTGCTTTTTTTTTTTTTTTTTTTTGCCTTTTTAAGACAAGGTTTCTCAGTGTAGCCCTGGCTATCCTGGAACTCACTCTGTAGACCAGGCTGGCCTCGAACTCACAGAGATGTGCCTGTGTCTCAGCCTCCCAAGTCCTGGGCTTAAAGGTGTGCACCGCCACATCCTCAGTTATGGGTTTGTGTTGTTGTTATGGAGTGTTCAACCTACAGCATGAAAAGAAACCTAAAACACTAATGGGAAAGAGAAGAGTGGACAGGAATGGAGAACCATTTCTACATTGTCCGCAGGCCTCAGGACATAGGCAGCTTTTTCCTAGCTTAAGTTTGGGATACAGACGTCATTTGTGAGGACCCTGTTCATGAGAGGGGCTGGAGAGATGGCTTAGCAGTCAAGACTCACTGCCCTTCCAAGGACAGGGTTTCAATTCTCAGCACCCACATGGCAGCTCACAACTGTATCAAGATCTGATAGCCTCACACATACTTGCATGTAGGCAAAACACCAAGGCATATAAAATAAACTTAAAAAAAAAAAAAAAAAAGAGAGGTGACAGTGGAGGCAAAAAGATCAGGAGTTCAAGGTCATCACCTCATCTGATACACAGTGAGATTCTGTCTCAAAACAAATGAACAAAAAAAGAGGAAAGTGAAGAGGAAGACGAGACTCTGGGAGAAGAAGGGGAAGGAAGAGGAGAAGGAAGATGACGGAAAAAGGAGGAAAAGATAAAGAGAAGGCGTAGAAAAGACGCTCTCAGGCGCTACCTGAGAGGCGGGGCCTCCTGTGATTGCTCTGAATTCCTCTCTGGACTCCCAGACACTGGGGTATTGCTGACATGACCTGGGAGGAAGGAAGTGTGAGATAAGTAGTTTGGGAGCAGAGCGTTTGGCCATGAGCCCTGGCTTTGTCACTTATTAGTGGAAGCAAGCTGGTTAAATGCTATAAACCCCCAATTGCTCCTCTATAAAACTGGAGGTCATAACCTTTCAGTCTCACAAGGCGAAGGGAGAAAAGCCCATGCCAGCACTTTGTAAGAAGTGTATGGAAGCCATGCACTGTTATTAAGTAGCGCCTTGGCCCTGGGGGCAGGGTTCTGGCCTTGCCCTTGCCCAGAGCAGTTCCCTTCTCACCTGGATGACAGGCAACAATGACCACAGTGGCCAGGCTGGGGAGATGGCTCTTCAGGTAAAGGGGCTTGACACTCAGCCCTACAACCTGAGTTCAGTTCTCAGGGCCACATGGTAGAAGGAGATGTAAGAAACAGATTGTTAGGCTGGGCGTGGTGGCACATGCCTTTAATCCCAGCACTTGGGAGGCAGTGGCAGGTGGATCACTGTGAGTTCGAGGCTAGCCTGGTCTACAAAACAAGTCCAGGACAGCCAAAGCTATACAGAGAAGCCCTGTATCAAAAACAAAAACAAAGAAACAGATTGTTTCTTTTTGGTTTTTTGTTTTGTTTTGTTTTTGTTTTTTCAAGACAGGGTTTCTCTGTGTAGCCTTGGCCATCCTGGACTCACTTTGTAGACCAGGCTGGTCTCGAACTCACAGCGATCCGCCTGCCTCTGCCTCCCAAGTGCTGGGATTAAAAGTGTGCGCCACCACGCCCGGCTCAAGAAACAGATTGTTAAAGTTCATTTTTTTTTTTTCTTTTTACTTAGGTCGTGGTGGCCCGTGACTGTAATCCCAGCACTCAGGGAGGCAGAGATAGGTGGACCAGCCTGGTCTACAAAGCAAGTCCAGGACAGCCAAGACCACAAAGAGAAACCCTGTCTTGAAAAAAAAGAACAATCGGGAGGCAGAGGCAGGCGGGTCAATGTGAGTTCGAGGCTAGCCTGGTCAACAAAGTGAGTCCAGGACAGCCAAGCCTGTCTTTGAGACCCTGTCTCAAAGGGGAGGCGGGGGGGGGGGGGGGGAAGAAAAAAAAAAAAGAAAACAAAAACAAACAAACAAAAAAATCCCCAACCAAAACCAAAAAATACCAACAATCTTTGTAGCAAATCAGCACAGCAGCTGTTTTCACCTTTTCCTTATGCACTGATCCTTTCTGCAGAATTATATGTTAAAAATTGCTTTGTTTTCACTAGTTTCTTTAATTCATTATCATCTTATTCCCAATAGACAGAACCAATTCTGTAAGGGTGTTCTCTGACCTCTCACACATATTATGTGGCACACGTTTGCATGCATGCATGTGTATACACACATACACACACACACATACCCTGTTGAGATGGCACAGTAGGTTATGGCACTTAAGACATACATACACAAAATAAAAGTAAATAAACATAAAGCAAACACACACACACACACACACACACCCCAAAGGTGGGACAAGCAGGCTGTGGCAACTCTTGTGAGGGTGTGCAAACCACCTGTGCTGAATGGTGAAGGTGACCCTGCGTGAGACAGGCTAGAGTTTGGGCAGACCTGGGTTTAAGCAGGAGGTCTCAGGTGGTGGGTTCAGTTTCCCAAGCAGTTTTGTGAAGAAGAGAAACTTACCCTCAGAGCATCAGGGCAAAACCTGGGGCAAGATCTAGGTCCCTACTCCTTGGAAAGGCCACTCTAGCAGAAACTGGCGTCTGCAGGCCAGGCAGACATTATGTCATCCTTGCATCTGGAAACCACAGTCCCGCCCTCCTGGGTCCCCAGAGGCTCTCCTTATCCCTGGCCAGGATCCCTAAGTCCCAAGCGCTCTGTGTCCCCAATCAGGCTCCCAAGGAACTGAGTTGAAACCTCTTGGGCTTCTGTCCAAGCGCTACTTCTAATTTCCCCCGCTCCCTGACCCCTTGGGAGTAAACAATACAACTTTAAACAAAGGCTGCTTGCCTGGGCCTTGAGGAAAACACTGAGCCATGGTGAGTGTGTTGCTCATGTTTCTTTCTTTATAGCCACACGTTGTTCCCAGATAAAACCTGAAGGAGCTGTGTTTACTGTAATCCTCCTGACCCCTCCCTACACCTCCTGCCAGTGCCGTGGATGCTGCTCGCATTGGGGCAGCGCTGCACACACTAGGCACTTCTCCTAGTTCTTTACTCCTTTCGATGAATGTTGGCTCTGAAGTCTGAGCCCAGGGCAGATTCCCAGAGGGTTATTAATGCTCAGATTGCTGAGTCACACCACCAGAGCCTCTGGCTCAGCCAGAATGAGTGTGCTTTTTTAAGATTTATTTTTAGGTATGTGGGTGTGCATAAGTGCCTGCATATATGTCTGTGCCTCATGTGCTTGCAGTACCCATGGGGGCCAGAAAAGAGCATCAGATCCTTTAGAACCGGGGTTACAGGTGGTTGTGAGCCACCATGGGGATGCTGGGAACTAAACCCAGGTCCTCTGGAAAAGCAATAAGTGGTCTTAACCACCGACCTATCTCTTCAGCTCAAGGTCTTTTTGTTTTTTGTTTTCTGCTTTTTGAGACAGGGTTTCTCTGTGTAGCCTTGGTTGTCCTGGACTCACTTTGTAGACCAGGCTGGCCTCGAACTCACAGAGATTCACCTGCCTCTGCCTCCCAAGAGATTCACCTGCCTCTGCCTCCCAAGTGCTGGGATTAAAGGCGTGCACCACCACACCTGGCCCAGCTCAAGGTTTTTATCTCTAAAGAACTTCTACGTATTGGTCCAGGCTCAGCACTTAGGTTTGTTTGTTGAGACAGGGCTTCTCTGTGTAGCCCTGGCTGGCCTGAAATTCTCTGTGTAGACCAGGCTGGCATGAAACTCAAGAAATCTATTTCTGCCTCCAAGTGTTGGGATTAAAAGTGTGTACCAGCACCGCTTGGCTTGACCACTGTGTTACGAATGTGGACTGTCAGGGACTTTCACTGTAGGCAGGAACAGAAGGGCTGTCAGATATGCAAGCTACTCCCAACATGGGTACTCAACAGGGCCCTGTGACACATGCATTAAATGTGAAGGTCTTCACATATTCTTTTTTTTTTTTTTTTTTGGTTTTTCGAGACAGGGTTTCTCTGTGTAGCCTTGGCCATCCTGGACTCACTTTGTAGACCAGGCTGGCCTCGAACTCACAGCAATCCGCCTGCCTCTGCCTCCCGAGTGCTGGGATTAAAGGCGTGAGCCACCACGCCCGGCTTACATATTCTTATTTATTTTCTGCGTATTGGTGTTTTGCTTGCATTTATATCTCTGCAACCATCTGTGTGCCCTCAGAGGCCAGAAGAAGGTGTTGAATTTCCTGAAACTGGAGATAGAGATGGTTGTTAGCCACTATGTAGGTGCTGGGAATTGAAACTAGGCCCTCCGGCGGGAAGAGCAGCCAGTGTTCTTAACCACTGCATAGTCTCTCTAGCCCCCAAATGGGATGAGTCGTAACAAAGTTATAAACATGTACATCATTAGCATCCCACCACAATCTCAGACATCCGTTAAGCCCATCTGTGACCAGCCCATCTGTTACTTGCCCACATGTGCCCTGCTCACCTGTTACCTTCCCACCTGTGGCCCGCCCACCTGTGATGAAGCCCACGGTCTACTCAAAGCTCCAGCAGCCTCTGCTGTGCTTCCTGCCTCTGAGATTCTATTTTTTTTTTTTTTTTTTTTTTTTTTTTTTTGGTTTTTCGAGACAGGGTTTCTCTGTGTAGCCTTGGCCATCCTGGACTCACTTTGTAGACCAGGCTGGCCTCGAACTCACAGCGATCCGCCTGCCTCTGCCTCCTGAGTGCTGGGATTAAAGGCGTGCGCCACCACGCCCGGCTGAGATTCTAAACATTTCATGTACCTGGAGCCCACTAACTGCATAAAGAGTTTTGCATCAGGGCTAGAGAGATGGCTCAGTGATTAAGAGCACTAGTTGCTCTTGCAGAGGATCCTAGTTCTAATCTTAGCATCCACATGATCACTCACAAAAATCTGTAATTCCAGTTGCAAGAGTCCAGTCCCTTCTGCTAGCTTCTTTAGGCATCAGGTATGTATGTGTAGGCAAAACAGTTACACCCTTTTTTTCTTTTTGGTTTTTCAAGGCAGGGTTTCTCTGTGTAATCTTGGCTGTCCTGGACTCACTTTGTAGGCCAGGCTGGCCCAGAACTCACAGCAATCTTCCTGCCTCTGCCTCCCGAGTGCTGAGATTAAAGGTGTGCACCACCACACCTGGCTGATCAGTCATACACTTTTTTTTTTTTTTTTTTTTTTGTTTGTTTGTTTGTTTTTCGAGACAGGGTTTCCTCTGTGTAGCCTTGGCCATCCTGGACTCACTTTGTAGACCAGTCTGGCCTGGAACTCACAGCGATCCGCCTGCCTCTGCCTCCCGAGTGCTGGGATTAAAGGCGTGCGCCACCACGCCCGGCTCAGTCATACACTTTTAAAAGTATTCTGTGGGCTGAGTATTTGGAAAAACGACATATAGGTTACACGAGACTCTGACTTAAGAGTCGAAGAGAGATGGGAGCCCCTAGCTTTTTCCTCAGCAACTAGCCTGGAAACTGTCCCCCAGAGCTTTGCTCACCCTATTGTCCCTGCTGAAATGTTATGCTGGGATTTAAAGCTGGGATTGGAGGGTTTTGCCTTTCAGTTTGATGAACTTTCTCAAAGTGGCCAGGATGTGAGCAGTAACAGGATTGACCCATATGAGCTTTTCATCCCTCTGAGCACCCCTAGGCCTGCAGTGTTCCTTTGATCCAAAAATAGCATGCTGTCTACATGCAGGGCCAGAGACAAACCCAGGACCCAAAATGCAGCTTTCTTCTGCAGCCCTCTGATTTACTGCTAGTTTCTGGCTTCCCTGGCTAGAGTGACTCTGTGTTAAAATGCCTCGCCTGTCGCTCTGGCATTGCAGGCACATCCTGGGGCTGGGGAGGATAGTGTTTCTGTTCATTTGCTAGATTTGTGTGAGGAGAGGGCATTTCAGACAGGCTTTCTCTATGTGGCTCTGGCTGTCCTGACACTTGATACATAGAACAGGATGGGTGCAAACTCACAGAGCTTCATTTGCCTCACCTTGGGCATGCTGGGATTAAGGGCATGTGTCACAACGCCCAGCTGTCCTTTTTCTTGTGTTATATGCTGGGGGCCATGAGCTATACGACCAGGGTCTCATCTTGTCCAAGCCTGCACCTTTAAGTTTCTGTTTCTCCCAGAGCTTGCCTTTTACCAGAAACTAGTTGACCCTGTTACGGTTTAGCAGTTATCCTAGACAAAGATAGAGCAAGATATTCTGTGTGGCAGAACATATGCCCCTGCCTTGAGATTCCCCATTTCTTGAGATAGCTTGAAGCTGGGTTGCCATGACAATATGCTTCCTTGTCTCCTGCCTTATAAAAACTGCTGCCTGAAAAATAAAAGTTTGAGAGCTTGATCAATATTCAGACTTGCTCTCCTCCTTTGTGTCTTGTGTTGTGTCCCTCATTCAGGTGATTCTCCTCCCGAGCTTTAGTCGAACCCCAGTATATAAGTGGTCGGGACAGTTATATACATATATATTTTTTGTTTTGTTTTGTTTTGTTTTTCGAGACAGGGTTTCTCTGTGTAGCCTTGGCTGTCCTGGATTCATTTTGTAGACCAGGCTGGCCTGGAACTCACAGCGATCCGCCTGCCTCTGGCTCCTGAGTGTTGGGATTAAAAGCATGTGCCACCACACCCAGCCCTTGATGTTTTGATATTCTCTCTCTCTCTCTCTCTCTCTCTCTCTCTCTCTCTCTCTCTCTGTGTGTGTGTGTGTGTGTGTGTGTGTGTATCTTAGGCTGGCCTCAAGCTTGTGATCCCCCTGCCTCAGCTTCCTAAATGCTGGGATTATAGGTATGAGCTACAACACTCACCTCTGTTTTACTGTTGAGGTCTTTTTAAGGGATTATGGAAGGGCGTAAAACAGGACCGTGTTAGGAGATCCTGTATACAAACACAGTCCTTCATAGTGGCTCAAAGAAATCAAGGAACAATTACGCTTTGCTCCAAGCCAGGGACCATTTTTTTTCCTCATTGAAGTTGATGGCTTTCTCCCATGACCAGGCAGTGTCTGGGCTCTAGCCATACACTGTGCCACTTGGTAAAGAAGGTTCTGGTCTCATAGCTAAGGTCTGGATTTATGTTCTCATGCAGATTGAAGTAAGCCCTGCCTTAGGCTCCTGAGCTCAGTCTGGAAAGATGGTCTTCAGCCTGCCTGCTCCTTGGGGCAGGCATAACAGGAGGGCCTAGCAGCTCAGCCTTTAAGATGAAATCTCCCACAGTACTGCCCCCATTACCCAAAAGCTATACATAGTTTGAATTAAAGCTGGTGGTAGGGAGTTTTTCTTTTGAGGTTTTTAAGATTTACATTTTGTGGGCCCAGCAAGGGCATACACATAGTCCCAGCACTCAGGGATAGAGGCAGGTGGATCTCTGTGAGTTTGAGACCAGCCTGGTCTACATATCTACATAATGAGTTCCAGGCTATACAGTTAGACTCTGTCTCAAAAAAGAAGAAAAATTACATTTTATTTAATTTGTGTGCATGTGTGTGTGTGTGTGTGTGTGTGTGTGTGTGATGTATGTCTCTCTGTGTATACATTTGCATGGTTAGAGTTCAGAATTTGGAAAAGTCAGTCCTCTCCTTCGACACTGTGGTTCCTGCTCAACAGGGACCTTTACCTACCCTCTTGCCAGCTTTGTTTTGAAACAGGTTTTTCAAAACAGGCTTTCTCTGTGGTAGCCCTGGCTGTCCTGGAACTCACTCTAGTAGCCCAGGCTGGCCTCAAACTCAGAGATCCTCCTGCCTCTGCTGGGATTAAAGGTGTGTGCCACCACGCTGGGTGGGTCTTAAAATAGGATTTTAGCACAACCTGGAACTCAACCTGTAGCTGAGGATAACTTTGCACACTTGATCCCCATTGCTTTCACTTCCCAAATACTGGGATTACACACTTGTGCCATCGTAATCTTCTGCCTTTCAAGTAATTGAAACTGCAATTAAACTTTTCAGTTGGGAGCCGGGCATGGTGGCGTACACCTTTAATCCCAGCACTCGGGAGGCAGAGGCAGGTGGATCGCTGTGAGTTCGAGGCCAGCTTGGTCTACAAAGTGAGTCCAGGATGGCCAAGGCTACACAGAGAAACCCTGTCTCTAAAAACCAAAAAAAAATTTTTTTTCAGTTGGGTGACAACAGAAGGCATTTTGGGGAAGCAGCTCTCAGAGGCAGCCACTCTCTGCTTGCTGCTTAATGAATGAGTCAGACACTGGCCCTGTATCAGAGTGCGAGCTACAGTTTCTATAGTAACAGCAGATAACTTTAGCCCAGCTCAACGGTAGAATGAATTTTAGCGTGCTCAAAGTCCTGGGCCCAGCAGCAAAACCTCAATACCTATGTGTTTGGCACAAGAAGATTATAACTAATGGTCAAAAATAAAGACTGCACGTCTTGCTGGGCGGTGGTGGTGCATGCCTTTAATCCCAGCACTCAGGAAGCAGAGGCAGGTGGATCACTGTTAGTCTGAGGTCAGCCTGGTCTACAAAGGGAGTCCAGGACAGCCAAGGCTACACAGAGAAACCCTGTCTCGGGGGTGGGGGCGTAAGCACTGTAATTCTAAGCCCAGGTGTAGACTTTCTTACTCCATCTCCTAGTTCTAAAATGTCATTTATTATATTGTCTTCAGATAGAGGACATATCAATAGAGTAAACTGATGAGAACAGATGCCGAGGGCTGGAGAGATGGCTTAGTAGTTAAGGGCAATGATTGCTTTTCCAGAGGACCCAGGTTCAAATCCCAGCACTCAGATAGCAGGCACAACTATCTGTAACTCCAAGATCTGATACTTTCACATAGACTTACATACAGGCAAACATGTATGCAAACAGCAATGTACATAAAATAAAGGTAAATAAATAAAAAAACAGATGCCATTCTTATTTATTTTGATTTCTGAGACAGGGTTTCTCTGTGTAGCCATGGACTTGCTTTGTAAGACTAGTAGCCTCAAACTCACAGAGATCTGTCTGCCTTTGCTTCCCCAAGTGCTGGGATTACAGGTGTGTGCCACCATGACCAGTTCATTTTTATTTCTAATAACATCCAGTGGTGGGTTTTTTGTTGTTGCTGTTTGTAGTTTTGGTTTGGAGATAGGGTCTCTTATAGTTCTGGCTGTCTTTACCTTAAGCTTGTTATGTAGAGAAGGCTAGCCTTGAGCTCCTGGTCCTCCCACCTCCACTTCCAGACTGTTAGGATTACAGGTGTCCTGTACCTCTTTACCCAGCTTCAGGCACTCTTTGCCAATTCATTTATCCCTTTGCCCACCCAAGAGAAGCCTCCAAAGCCGGGCGTGGTGGCGCACGCCTTTAATCCCAGCACTCGGGAGGCAGAGGCAGGTGGATCCCTGTGAGTTTGAGGCCAGCCTGGTCTACAAAGTGAGTCCAGGATGGCCAAGGCTACACAGAGAAACCCTGTCTCGAAAAATCAAAAAAAAAAAAAAAAAAAGAGAAGCCTCCAAATGCTCAGTGTATGTCAGAATCTAGGAAACGCGCCAGGAAGAAAAAAAAAACAGAAGTGAAGACCTATACAATGCTTGGACTTCTTGAAGCTCTTTCACAAGTATGGCCTTGCTGGCCACATCCTTCAAGGCAGAAAGAAAAGAAAACTGGGTCCTCCGATGTGATGATTCACCCACAGGACCAAGTAAAAAGTGCCCAGCCACACTCGGCCTCAGGCCCGCTGACACTGAAATCTAGTTCATTTTACAGGACACCTCCTACAAGAGAATGGGGTAATTAATAAATGAGTAAGCTCGGGCCCCTCCCTGTGAGGCTCCATAATTGAGGCTCTCAGGACACTGAACACCTCCCCTCACTGTGGCTTGTCCCTGAGCGCTTCCTTAGAGGTGCTTGTCTCTGCAAATGCCTTACCCCTCACAGGATCCTGGAAGGCAGAGGCGGCCCTGAGACACCTAGGAATCTGCCCACAATAGGTATGCAGTCATGTTGATGTCCATCAGCAAGCTGAGTTGCCAGCAACGGAGCAGGAGGGTCAAGAACACGGGTAGAGTTGCAGCTAGGAACAAAGTGGGAGACAAAGTCTACCCTCTGTCTGGAGGCAGGGAGACCCTGAGAGGAGAGTCTCCAGCACAGGAGCCAGAATGAACCCGAAATGGGCCGGTCAGAATGTGTGGGCAGGCAGACCAGTGTGCATGGAGCCTGAAATAAAGGAAACCTATCTAGGAGGCTCCCTGTCCTTAGGGGTCTCAGAGCCAAGGTCTAAGAATTCTAATGGCCAAAGTTGCCCAGACAAATTCCTGGCCAAGAAGACCTCCGAGAGGCCAGTGAGAAGGCTCAGTGGGTAAAGGCACTTGCTGCCAAGTGTTCCCTTGGGCCCATAAGGTATAAAGAGAGCTGACACCTGCAAGCTGTCCTGTAACCTCCACAGTGACACTGTGGCGTGCTCCTCAATAAATAAATATAAGTAAATTTAAAAAAAAAAAAAAAGATTAAGCCAGGCAGTGGTGGCACATGCCTTGAATCCTAGTACTCAGAGGCAAGCAGATCTTTATGAGTTCAAAGCTACCCTGGTCTACATATAGATCCAGGAGGTTTTTTTGTTTTGTTTTGTTTTTTTCGAGACAGGGTCTCTCTGTGTTAGCCTTGGCTGTCCTGGACTTGCTTTGTAGACCAGGCTGGCCTCGAACTCACAGTGATCCGCCTGCTTCTGCCTCCCGAGTGCTGGGATTAAAGGCGTGCGCCACCACGTCCGGCAGATCCAGGAGGTTTTTTGTTTATTTGTTTGTTTTCTTATTTTTTTTTTTTTAATTTTTCCGGACAGGGTTTCTCTGTGTAGCCTTGGCCATCCTGGACTCACTTTGTAGACCAGGCTGGCCTCGAACTCACAGCGATCCACCTGCCTCTGCCTCCCAAGTGCTGGGATTAAAGGCGTGCGCCACTACACCTGGCTTTATTTGTTTGTTTTCGTATGTGAGTTTTTGCCTGAATGAATGCCTGTGTACCATATTCATGCCTGGTGCCCACACATGCCAGAACAGGCTGTTAGAAACCCTGGAAGTAGACTTAGAGATACTTGTAAACTGTTATGTGGGTGCTGGGAATAGAATTTGGGTCCTTAAACTGAGCATGGTGGCACAACCTTTAATCCCAGCAGAGGCAGGCAGATCGCTGTGAGTTCAAGGCCATTTTGGTCTACAAAATGAGTGCAGGACAGCCAAAGCTACACAGAGAAACCTTGTCTTGAAAAACAAAACAAACAAACAAACAAACAAAAAGAATCTGGGTCCTTTCCAAGAACAATAAGTGCTTTTAACCTCTGAGCCATCTCTCCAGCCTGTCACAATTCCCCCCTACCCCAAGACAGGGTTTCTCTGTGTAGCCTTGGCTTTCGTGGAACTCACTCTGTAGACTAGGATGGCCTTGAACTCATAGAGATCTGCCTGCCTTGCCCTTCTGTGTGTTGGGATTAAAGGCATGTGCTGCCAATACCACCATCACCTGCCTAAAAAGAAAAAAAAAAAAAAGAAAAGAAAAGAAAATTAATAAAAAGAACACTTTGAGCTGTCCCTGGACAGTGACCTAACCCTGCACAGGAATGGAGACACATGACATTGTAGCCCTGCCCAGTCTGAGTGTATGAGTAGATTCATCGTGACAACCACTCCCAGGCGCACAGGAGCCTCTGTGCCCAGAAGCAGGCTGTGTTCTACAAGGAGACATCAACTTTGGGAGGGTTCTCAAGCCTGAGGGTGAGCATTCCAACAAACAGGGCCGCCCCCTTTAGGTGCAGGTTCTATGGCATGGTGCTGTTTTCAAACTCTGACATCTTAAAAAGTGCAGGACTTCTCTACCCACCACTGTTCTCTGGAGTAGACTCCTAGAGAAGAGGGAGAAAGCCGCTAGCTGCACAAGCCTGTAATCCCCCATCTTGAGAGGTTTCATACAGGAGGGAAAGAAGGTCAAGCTCATCTCCTGCTGCATATAGGGCTAAGCTAAGAGGCAAGCGGATCTCTGTGAGTTTGAGGCCAGCCTGGTCTACAAAGCAAGTCCAGGACAGCCAAGGCTACACAGAGAAACCCTGTCTCGGAAAAAAAAAAAATTATAAAGGACGAAACTAGATGAAGCCCTTGGGTAGAAGAAAGAGATAGTAAATGAGGGAGGGAGAGAGAAAGACAGAGATGGAAAAAGAGGAAGAAAAGAGAGAGAGAGAGATGAAGAAGAAAGAGAGGAGGATGAGGCTAGGAGAATAACTGTATATGTGGCAAGTTGTGGTAGCCTGCAATCCTAGCAACTCAACTGAGAAAAATTCCCTTAATCCCAGGACCCAGGAGGCAGAGGCAGGCGAATCACTGTGAGTTCAAGGCCAGCCTGGTCTACAGAGTGAGTCTAGGATGTCCAAGGCTACACAGAGAAACCCTGTCTTGAAAAACCAACCAACCAAACAAACAAAAAAAAAGAGGCCGAGGAAGTGGAATTATGAGTTTGAGGCCAGCCTAGGCTGCATAGCAAAACCTTGGCTGTAAACTATCTAACTAAAGACTTTACCATTCTTAATCATTCTTAATCAAAATGCAGAGAAGTGATGGATTAAATAAATAAGTGTATGGCTAAATTGTCGGGAGAGCAAGGAGAGGGTCACAGATGCCACCCCGGGCGTCTCGGGAGGAGGACTGAACTGGTCAGAAAAGCCTGGCAAGTCTGACCTGCCAAGAAGTGGGAAAGGAGTCTCTCCGGAGGGTACAGCATGTTCAAGGACACTGAGCTGTCAACAGACAAGTGGCTGAGGAATGCTGAGAAATCTGGCTGGACCAGAGACTGGACAGGGAGACAGGAAGTAAGGCAGGAAAGGCCAGCAGGGGAAAACGGAACACAAGACCTTGCTGTGACCTTCAGGCACAGACTAAACAGCTTGGAAGCTTGAGAAAGCTTTGGGTTTGGAAGAGAAATCAACATTTGGGATGAGAAATAAAACTGCAGAAGGCCTGGGAACATAGCTCAGCGGCAAGCAAGGCTCTGGGTTCCACAGGTAGCACTGCAGGAAAAGAACGTGTTTCAGGTGGAGGACATGACTTCATGGATAAAGTGCTTGCCTCAGAAGCAAGAGGACTTGAGTTTGGATCCACAGAACCCTTGTACAGCCAAATGTAGCCCTGCGTGTCTGTCTGCAATCCCAGAACACCTGAGTCAAGATGGGACGTGAAGCCAGAAGACTTCCAGGAAGCAAGGTAGGAAGTGAGGACCAACATGACCTCTGACCTCTGCACACATGCCATGCACCCATGCTCTCTCATGTGCACACAAACAGTCACATGTGGGGAGCCAATGAAGCCCTGAGTGAATGTGTGGTGTTGACATGAACAGAGCCATGTCAAGGACCCCGATGCCCCAGATCCTTGAGAATGGCTGGGCGTGGTGGCGCACGCCTTTAATCCCAGCACTTGGGAGGCAGAGGAAAGTGGATCACTGTGAGTTCGAGGCCAGCCTGGTCTACAAAGGGAGTCCAGGACAGCCAAGGCTACACAGAGAAACCCTGTCTAGAAAAACCAAAACAACAACAATAACAACAGATCCTTAAGAATGGCAGAGTCCCGTGCTGACAGTGTATGGAGAGGGTATCAACCACAGCTTCCTCCTGGATGTGTATACTCCCTACAGAGACTTCTTATTAAGATTAGCTAAACCTGCCTCCTTGTTCAGCCATATACAATAATTCTGCCTCCTGGATAAAGACATGTAAAATAAACGCACTGATTTCCTGGCTGTTGCTGGTTCATCTCCATTAGAGTGTATGGCCCACCCAAGCCCAGCTTTGCTGCACATGTATCTGTGTGTCTGTCGGTTTTTTTCATCCTTTCATCAACCCAATCAGGGACAAGCACAAAGCTACACACATTAAACAATGGGCTGGAGAGATGGCTCAGCAGTTAGGAATGAGCATTGTTCTTCCAGAAGACCCAGGTTCAGTTCTCAGCATCCACATCAGGCAGTTCACAACTGCATGTATTTCAGTAGATTCAATACCTCAAAGCCACACGGTGGATAAACAAGCATACAGGCATATATACAAGAAAATATTATTTTTTATGTTGCTTTGTTTTGTTGTTTTCGAGATAGGGTTTCTTTATGTATTTCTGGCTGTCCCGGAACTAGCTCTGTAGACAATATTACCTTCAAATTCACAAAGATCCACCTGCCTCTGCCTCCCTGAGTGCTGGGATTAAAGGCATGAGCTGCCACCACCTGGCCAGGAAAATATTATTATTTGTTGTTGTTATTATTATTATCATTATTATTGAAGGAGACAGAGTGCTGGATTAAAGGTATGTGCTACCACTGCCTAGCAAACTTTGTTTTTTGGGTTTTTTTTGTTTGAGACAGGGTTTCTCTGTGTAGCCTTGGCTGTCCTGGACTCGCTTTGTAGACCAGGCTGGCCTCGAACTCAGGTCGATCCACCTGCCTCTGCCTCCCAAGTGCTGGGATTAAAGGCATGTGCCACCATGCCCAGCCCCCCTTTTTACTTTACTTTTGTTCCCCCCCTTTTTTTTTAAAGATTTATTTATTATGTATACAGTGTTGTCTGCTTGCAGGCCAGAAGAAGGCATCAGGTTACATTATAGATGGTTGTGACCCACCATGTGGTTGCTGGGAATTGAACTCAGGACCTTTGGAAGAGCAGGCGGCACTCTTAACCACTGAGCCATCTCTCCAGCCCTTGTTCCCCCCTTTTTAAATTTTGGGACAGAACCTCATATATTTCAGGATGGCCTCAAATTCCCTGTATAGCCAAGGCTAGCCTTAAACTTCTGATCCTCCTGACCCACCTCCCTAGTACTGGGATTTCAGGGATGCACCACCACAGTGGGTTTATGTAGCACTGGGGCTCAAACCCAAGGCTTCCTGCATGAAGAAAGCACTCTCGCAGCTAAGCTACATCCTTGGGCTTCTCTTACCTCCGGGAGATGAGGTCTCACACCATAAGTCAGGATGCCCTGGGACTTGCAATGATTCTTTGGCTTCTGCCTCCCTGGTGCTGCAATCACAGGCTTGCAACACCATGGGCAGGTGTTTTGACTTTGAGTAACATCTGCAGGAAATTATCAACCCCTTGTCTCTGGCTCCCTAAAGTTATTTGGAAGAGGGTTCCATCCACTTCCCCTTAGGGTGAGTTCCTTAGAGCTCTTTCCAGCTTAATGAGCCTCTGAGGGGAACTCCTGCTGGAATAGACATGTGGAAGATCCGGAAGGAAGGGAGGGAGGGAAGGAGAGGAGGGAGGGAGAGGAAGGAGGAAGAAGAGGGATGTAATGAGGTCACGGACTGGGAGGAATGCCAGTCAGCTCTATGCTGGGCCTATCACCTTTCAGGGTCTTGTTTCTTTATCTGGGAGAGTTCTCATCAGCCCCATGAGAGGTGTTGGTGTGTGCTTGCAATCCTAACATTTAGAAAATCAAGGCAACCGGGTGTGGTGGCGCACACCTTGAATCCTAGCACTCGGGGAGGCACAGGCAGGCTGATTGCTGTGAGTTCGAGGCCAGCCTGGTATACAAAACAAGTACAGGACAGTCAACACTACACAGAGAAATCCTCTCTCAAAAAACCAAAACCCAAACACACACACACACACACACACACACACACACACACACACACACACACACACACAAAAGAGAGAGAGAGAAAGAAAAAAAAAGAAAAAAATCAAATCAAAATGGAAGGTGGTTCTCATTCCTGTCCTAGCAGGTTTCTATGACTAGGTGGTGGGTGGCAGGAGAAGGTGGAGGGAGGAAAGCCCAGTGGAAAACCAGCTTTGTAAGCCAGAATATAGACCAGGCTGGAGACTGGGCAGTCACTGCGTGCCTCAGCCTGGGCTGGTCAGGTGTGGTGAATCACAGCCTCTCCTCAGGGCCTGTTTGTCCATTTGCAAATGGGAGGACTCACTAAAATATTGTTGCAGCCGTCTTGATTGTTGGCTTCTGTTTTCCAGATATGTAGGGGATAAGAGCTGAGTCAGCACTGAACTTACCCTGAGTGCTGGACCCATCTCGACTATGTTTGAGATTATTGAGTATTTACTGGAAGGGCACTAAGTATCACATCACCCAATTCTCTAGCCTCTCCATTATTTCTCTGCATATCGGGGATCATAAATCTGAAGCTTCTATCTACCCATCCTCTTATCTGCTTGACAGCTTACTAAATCCTGGGGCCACAAGCTATTCAGCAGCCTGTGTTTTGGGTCATCCCAAAATGTCTGCACATCTGGACTTTTTGAGGCAGCCAGACACCACACCCTATTTCAGCCCAGCCTGACCAGCTTCCCTCCCCGTGGTATGTAGTTTGGCAGCTGTCGAAGCTTGTCATCCTTTTTCCTGCACACCCAGTTGTTTGACAAATGCCAGGCAGGTGACGTGCCTCGGTTTCCACCAGCTTTACCCTTTTGCCCTCCCGTGCAAGGTACGTATGGGGCAGGGAGCAGAGGAGAAGCGGGGTGTGTCCCGAGGTCAGGAGAGCAGAGGACTTCAGCCGAATCAGGGCACACACCTACCTAGAACTGGGACTCAGGACAACAAAAAGCTGGGGCATGGTCAGGTGGGTCTGGGAATAGCCATGGCATTCTGGGGACCATCCTCTTTCTGTATTCAGACCTCTCCTATGAGGAGCCAGCAGGAATAAGAGAGGAAAGCAGGATCTTCCAGTCAGAAGTTAGAAAATTAAGTATCATAGGAATTCATCACTGGAGTTACCAATCCAGAGACAAGGTCCTCAAAGAACTGAGGCCCAAGCTGTTGTGGTGGGTCACACCTTTGATCCCAGTGCTCCGGAGGCAGAGGCAGATGGATCTTTCTGAGTTTGAGGCCAGCCTGATCTACACAGAGTTGAGGCCAGCCTGGTCTACAGAGTGAGTTCTAGGATAGCCAGGACTACATAAAAAGGCCCTAACTCAGCCGGGCGTGGTGGCGCATGCCTTTAATCCCAGCACTCGGGAGGCAGAGGCAGGTGGATCGCTGTGAGTTCGAGGCCAGCCTAGTGTACAAAGCGAGTCCAGGACAGCCAAGGCTACATAGAGAAACCCTGTCTCAAAAAAAAAAAAAAAAAATAATAATAAAAAATTAAAAAAAAATTAAAAAGGCCCTAACACACACACAAAAAAGGCCCTAACACACACACACACACACACACACACACACACACACACACGAGGAACATATCCCAATATTCAGCACACCATCCCACCCTAATCTTTTGACCTGCCCTTCAGATTGTGCTGTTTCATGTTAGGTGAAGGAAGTGTTCTTTGTGAAAGTATTTTAGCAGTAAGAAGATAGAAACAGCTTGAAAAAAAAAACTTTCCCCATTGTATTCTTTGAGGCAGGGTCTCTCAATTGACCCATGCTGCAGAAGTTCCCTTTCTGTATTATACTACCCAAGCAAGAAGAAAGCTCGTGGAAGGCGACTTGAAAGCAAGAGAAGGTCAGGAAAGATTCTCAGACTTGGACCTGGAGAGCAAGGCCCTACTCCCACTTCCGCCGTTTGTTAATGAGTAAGCAGAAGGAACTCAATCACTAAGGGAGCATGGGTGTTCCCATTCATAAAACGTGGGCAGTCGGAACCAGCATCAACACCAAACCAACAATCAGTGGCTATACTAAAGTCCTGGGACACAAAACCAGACCCCAAGTCTTCCCAAACTTACCTGGACTAGCATTTCTTTTTAAGGATTTATTTTATTCTTGGAAAAAAAAAAAAAGGCTTAGAGAAAGAAAGCAGTTATCTATGTATCTCAAATATATACTTGCCCCAAATTCCAAATCCTGTCTGTCTCAGCCTCCCAAGTACTTTGAAGTTAGACATTGAAAAGGCTGAAGTGAGGGCTGGAGAGATGGCTCAGTGGTTAAGAGCACCGACTGCTCTTACAAAGGACCTGGGTTCAATTCCCAGTACCCACGTGGCAGCTCATTGTTTCACTCAAGCTCCAGGGGATCTGATACCTTCATACACACATGCATGTAGGCAAAACACTAGAGAAAGAAACAAACAAACAAATAAATAAGATAAATGATTTAAAAAAAAAAAAGAGTTGGGTGTGATAGTGCACTCCTGTAATCCTAGCACTCCGGAGGCAAAAGCAGGCAGATCTTTGTGAGTTCAAGGCCAGTTTGGTCTACAGAGTGAATCTAGGACAGCCAAGGCTACACAGAGAAACCCTGTCTCGAAAAACCAATAAATAAATAGTAATAAAATAAAAGAAAGAAGGCTGGGCGTGGTGGCGCACGCCTTTAATCCCAGCACTCGGGAGGCAGAGGCAGAGGCAGGTAGATCGCTGTGAGTTCGAGGCCAGCCTGGTCTACAAAGTGAGTTCAGGATAGCCAAGGCTACACAGAGAAACCCTGTCTCGAAAAACCAAAAAAAAAAGAAAGAAAGAAAGAAAGAAAAGTTGAAGTGGAGCCTACCCCTGTGCCATTCAAGGGCTGAGGAGTAAGCAGCTAGCAAATTTACAACTATAAGTAGGGCCCAGGCTTCACTTCAGTTGCCTTTGTGGGGAGACTAGGAAGACAGCTGCCGTTGAGCTAACCTGGGGCACCATCACCATCTGATGGTCACAGTGTAGTTATGGCAGCAGGCAACTGAAATCTGAGAAGACAAAAGGGAGACCTGTGAGGGGAGGCTGACTAGACAGCTGGGAGAGCTTCCCAAGAGTCCCAGGATGGGACTGCGCTGTTCTAGGAGCCCATGCTCAGCCAAGGGCTCTGCCCTTCTACGAGTCCTGCTTACCCAAGGTCATAGAGCTAAGAATGGCAGCTCATCCATCTTGGCCTCCCCCCCCCACCCCCCACCCCCGCCCGACAGGGTTTCCTGGCTGTCCTGGACTCTCTTTGTAGGCCAGGCTGGCTTCGACTTCACAGAGATCCGCCTGCCTCTGCCTCCCCTGGGAGTGCTGGGATTAAAGGTGGGGCCACCACCACCACCAGACCCATGCACGGCTTATCTGCATTCAGTTTCTACATGAGCTGCCACCGTGCCATTGGCTCCTCTCTTGACACTTGACACCTGCCCCGGTTTGCCTGGATGAGCTATTGTTTCCAGCCTGGCTATTTCCCTACAGTATTCTTCATACCCAACCCAGGCAATGCAGGCACCTGGCCAGGCCACTGCTCAGACTCACCCTGGTCCCCACATCCCCCCAATATTTCCTTTGAAATATCAAACACAATATAGCCGGAGTTGCCAGAATAAAGACCCCCTTTATAGAGCCGGGCATGGTGGTGCACATCTACAATCCCAGCACTCAGGAAGCAGAGGCAGGCAGATCACTGTGAGTTCAAGGCCAGCCTGGTCTACAAAGTGAGTCCAGGACAGCCAAGGCTACACAGAGAAACCCTGTCTGGAAAAAACAACAAACACCCTCTTTATAGCCTTTACCGAATTTCTCTCCTGCTCCTCCAACACTTGCCACCGACCAGGGACTAGTTTGTGTAGCAGACACGCTAGACAGTACTCTACCACTGAGCTACACCCCAGCCATATCTTGAACTTCTCCGTGAACACCCTCCTGTATTAGCTGGAGTTGAAGGGATTTACATACGAGAAATTACTTGGCAGGGACAGACTATGTGGAAGCCAGAGGACTGCTCAGGGCATTGTCTGTCTCTTTTTTGTTTGAGACAGGGTTTCTGTGTAGCCTTGGATATCCTGGACTTGCTTTGTAGACTAGACTGGCCTCAAATTTATAAAATCTGTCTGCCTCTGCCTACCAAGTGTTGGGATTAAAGGGATACACCAATGGGGCTGGCCTCCAATACTCTGATCGTTACCCCCACTCACCCAAGGACTAGGCTGACAGGTCACATGCAGCAAAGAAAACTATTTTGAGATGGGATCTCATCATGTGACTCTGGCTAGCCTAGAAGTGAGAAATCTACCTGTTTATACCTGGAGCACAGGGATTAAAGGTATGCACTGCTCTGCCTAAGGTAAAAGTACACTCTGGTCGAGAAAGCACAGGCCTGTGATCCCAGCACTCAGGGAGGTAGAGGCAGGTGGATCTCTGTGGCGCACGCCTTTAATCCCAGCACTCGGGAGGCAGAGGCAGGCGGATCGCTGTGAGTTCGAGGCTAGCCTGGTCTACAAAGTGAGTCCAGGATGGCCAAGGCTACACAGAGAAACCCTGTCTCGAAAAACCAAAAAAAAAAAAAAAAAAAAAAAAAAAAAAAAACCAAAATTAAATAAATAAATAAACAAATAAATAAAGCACACACCTATTTCATCCTGTTAATCATTAAATATGTTTTTGGGCTTTAGTGGTAAACTATCCTTTATTTATTTATTTTTTTTTCAAGACAGGGTTTCCTGTGTAGCCTTGGCTGTCTTGGACTCACTTTGTAGACCAGACTGGCCTCAAACTCAGAGACTCATCTGCCCCTCCCTCTGCGACTGCTGAGTTTATAGGCGTGTGCCACCACCTGCTGGCCAAATTGCATCATTTTTTTTTTTTACACTCGAGGAAATATAGCTACCTTAATTTTAGGTGACCCTGGAACCCTGAAGGCAAATGACACTCCCATTTGAGTATATTAGGAACTAGGCAGAGGACATGGGTTCAAGATCACTTTTATTTGCAGGGCCTGCAACAGTTGGTTAACAATGCTAGCTAAGCTGGTACAACCCAAAAACTGTCTCTTTCAAGGCATTCAACTAACAGAATCTCTACAAACCAGAGACCAACTGGGACATATTTCAACACACTGGGGGAGAAGCTGCTTGTTCCCTTGCTCTCCATGTATTTTCCAACAAGATTTGTTTATAGCCAAATGCAACCCAAACCCACAACAAAGCAACTAGCCATCTTCAATATCACTGATTCCCTCCCCACCCCCAGAATAGAAAGCAGAGGTAAGAGGGGAGAGTTTTCCTAACAAAAACTTGGCCAGACCCCAATGGAGGAAAGATGGCAAGGAGGTTGGTGCCTGACGATATTAATGGACAGGCACCCAAGCAGGCTGCAAACAGCCCAGCTCCTCAGATGGGAGGTGTCCCGAGAGCCTCACTTCCATGGGGTTTGGTAAGGGGGTAACTGGTGTGATTCATCACTCCCTGTCCCTCAAATTACAACATGATAAACCCACAACATTTTACTTCAAAATTGACCACTCCCTCTTGAGAACTCCTACAGTATCTGCAGGCCAGGACCCATTCCTTCCACCTAACGGCCTGGGCTTCCGGCCCCCTCCTAACCCTTGGGTGCCCACCCAACACTGATTTGACATTCCTTGACTCATAAAATGACTTTTTTTTTTTTTTTTAAAAAGAACATTCAGTGAGCATGCTCCCCCCTCACCCTGTGGATTCCACTCATTCATGCCTCCCCACTCACACCTTGAGGCACCTACACTACAGCATTCCAGTACTGGCCAGGGGGGCCTGATGGAAGCTGTCTCAAGTGCTTTCCTGTGACTCCTACACCAACCACGATCATGGGGACACAAGGTGAGGAGTAGAGGTAAGACTTTTCCCCAAGGACATCACAAAGGATAGAGGTAGGTCAGGAATGGTTAGCTTATGTCCTATAGCCAAGCCTGGATCTGGTGCAGGTTCTTACCAGCATCTCAGTCCTTGACTTTGAGTAGCAGCAATCCCAGTCCACAGAGCCTCCTAGGGGTGACCGAGCTCCTAGCGCTGTCCACAACTTAACAGGTTTGCCTTTTCTTTATTCCTGCCCCATTTTTTTTTTTTTTTTTTTTAAATTAAAAGTAGAGGTAGTTTCTAGGATGATAAAACTACCTAGAATGGCAGTATTTTGACTTAATGAAGCAGTAACGTTTTGAGGAATTTAAAAATAATAAAATAATTGACGAAGCTGAATAAATTAAAGTTATGGGTCATTCACGAGGACCTTTCCCTTCCAGCCTATCTTTGGTATTTGGCCAGCAGCACTTCTGTCGTTTCTCTCTCCTCATGACAGGAGGCCAGGGTCTGCTCAATAAGGCCCCAACTACTTCTTCATGGGATACTCAGTCAGAGCAGCTTGACACGATGCTCCAGAGTATACACTCCAGTCTGCACTGCACCATGTCCAGCTTGGCAGACAGTCCTGACAGGGAAGGAGTCTTAAGGACAGAAGAATTTAACAGCATGCGCTGGGCTCCAACCTGGGAGTGTAGGAGACAGGTTCAAGGCACAGAAGCCGCAGTTCTTTCTCCACGTACCACCGCACAGCCGACCCCTTTGCTTACTGCTCTGCAGCGAAGGAAAAAGGGAAGAGGCAGGGGAAGCTCAGGCTGCTGTCACATGGCTTCAGAGTTTCTTCAGGCGACTGTACATCTCTCTTTTGCTCTTTTCCCCCGCCCAGGTCCGGCTCTTGGTGCGGAACTTCTTCAGGTCTTCTTTAAAGTCTTCATGGTGCATGGGTCGGTAGCTGGGAGGCTCACAGTAAGACTGAAGGGACAGGAGAGGACAAAGTCAAGACACACAATCTGGCTTCCTCATTGTCCAGAGCTGCCAGGCTGAGAGAGGACCTGGTCCTTAGCTTATCTTGCCCTCAGACCCCTGGTGAGCAGCGGTCACAACAACCATTGGTCCAGCATGGAAGCTGGAGACACGCTCACAGGTGTCTCACCTGACACTTCAGGAAGAACTCCTTGTATCCTCCTTTCAGGACATACAGCTCAGGGTAGTGGAGTTTTGGGTATTCATTGCCAAGCCTATCTCTTTCTCTCACATATCGGCACCTAGTGAAGAGAATGAAGGAAAAAGTCAGGCCACCCGCTTCAGTATAGGAACCTGAGACAACAGAGTCAATAAGAACAGTGGTGGTCTGGGTGCTTCATCCACCTGTCTCCTCAACACTCCTGTAGCTATAGCTCCTAGTCAATGGCTCTCTATTCCTTCCTATGGTCCCCCACTCAGCTCCTTTTATGTAAACAGAATTCTTCCTTTTGTGCCCTTAAATAGGCTAGGCCTTCTACTTCTAAGAACAGCTATTAGAACCCCATGGTGGGACTGAGTAATGATAGTTTCCATCTCAGCCTGGCATGGCAGCACACACCTTTCTTTCTTTAATCCCAGCCCTCAGGGAGGTAGAGGCAGGCAGATCTCTGCCTAAACCTGTGTACAAGCTGTAGTTTTCAGTATCCTATGTGTGCTGTCCCCCATGGCATCTCATTCCCCCCACTTTGGTCTCCTTGCTCTTTGGCCCATGTCCTTCCCACCTGTGACCTAAACTTTTTTTTTTTTTTTGAGGCAGGGTAGTAACAGGTGTTATTGTTATTGCTAACATTCTCTAAGTACTTAGAAGAGCATCTGTATGGAGAATCTGAGACTGGGAAGCAAGCCTGCTATTTCCATTCAGGTGTGAGCATTCAGGTCCTGCTACTGTTAATTTCTCATTTGTTTGTTTTTGTTTTTCCCAGACAGGGTTTTTCTGTGTAGCCTTGGCTATGCTGGCCTCGCTTTGAAGAACAGGCTGGCCTCGAACTCACAGCAATCCACCCACTTCTGTCTTGTACCACCAAGCCTGGCTTCCTTCTCCTGTGTTAAAGGTGAGGCTTTGCTTTGTTTTTCCAGATAGGGTTTCTCTGTGTCACCTTGGCTGACCTGGACACATTCTGTAGACCAGGCTGCCTCTGCCTCCTTAGTGCTGGCATTAAAGGCGTGCCACAGGTGAGTTTGTGTGTGATAAAATCTGATTCTGTCACTATGTAGTCCTGACTGCTCTTGAATTCTGAGATCCACTTGCCTCTGCCTGAGCACTGAAATTGATGCTTCAGCCCAGGACATCACAATATGAGAGAAGCGCTCTATCAGACCCAAGCCACACTCCCAGCCGGTCAGTACGTTTTTGAAGACAGGAGCTCATGTAGCTCGGTGTGGCCTTCAACTCCCAATCCTTTTGCCTTAGCTTCCCAAAGGCTGGGATAAGGCTTGTGCTGGGCTTAATATTTGGGGAGTTGGATTCTTGTTACCTGACAGCCAACACTGACCCCCTTTCTCTTCATTCTGTCCTTTCTCTTCATAGATGGCATCTGTTTTGAATGGCAAGTTTACCAATCTCATTAAAGAGTTTGTTATCATTGACTGCCTCCCAAGTGCTGGGATTAAAGGTGTACGCTACCATGCTCAGCACAACTGAAAAGGTAAGGTTAAGCTCATCAACTAGCCGGGCATGGTGGTGCACACCTTTAATCCCAGTACTTGGGAGGGAGAGGCAGGCAAATCCGCTGGGAGTTCAAGGCTAGCCTGGTCTACAAAGTGAGTCCAGGACAGCTAAGGCTACATAGTGAAACCCTGTCTCAAACAAACAAACAAACAAACAAACAAGCTGGGCATGATGGCGTACGCCTTTAATCCTAGCACTTGGGAGGCAGAGGCAAGTGGATCTCTGGGAGTTTGAGGTCAGCCTGGCCTAAACGTGAGTTCTAGGACAGCGAGGACTACAGAGAAACCCTTTTCTTTGAGAGGAAAAAAACAAAAACAAAAGAACCGACAACTCCGAAACAGCAACAACAAAACAGCTATCTGCAAGACAAATCACTGGATAAACACAACTAAGGGAAAGTGTTATGAAAGGAATGACTGTTTTCACAAAGGCCAGGTTTCTACGTGTAGGCTGAGGCATCGGAATGACTTGTGATGCACACAACAGGATGCTATGATATGCCACGGCCCTAGTGAAAAAGCACACACTACCACTCTCCATCATCATGAAGCCTCTGCCCCAAAGCCTGATTCTTTGTGGTACTCACATGCGAGGGCCTCTTTCAGAAGAAAACTCACAGTGGAATACAACAATGACCCGCTTGCCATCAGTAGGTACAATAGGTTTCTTGAGTAAGAAGTCTTCAACCTCTTCTTCCATGTGTAAATTCACAGCACCCTGCAAAGAGACCAGACATTATGAACACCTGCTGAGCTACGCTTGCAAGGACTCAGCAAAGGAGCCTGCACCTGAGACCAATTAGTGGCTCTGCAGGTCTCATAGCATAGCAGTCCAGCAGACCACCTACCTTTGGTATTCTCCCCCGCGACCCTGGAGACAGGGTTTCTCTGTGTAGCCTTGGCTGTCCTGGACTCACTTTGTAGACCAGGTTGGCCTCGAACTCACAGAGATCTGCCTGCCTCTGCCTCCCAAGTGCTGGGATTAAAGGCGTGCGCCACCACCGTCCGGCCTGCCTTTGGTATTTCAAAGAGGCTTTCTCTGTAGAGGTCTATATACTTTGGGCATTCAGTAACACGTGTGAGAATTGAAAATTCTAAATGCCACTTCATAAAGCTAGAAGTTAACTCCCCTTATCATACTGCTTTTTAAGATGTAAAGTGGTGTAACCAGCTCCTTTTATTTTTATTATTATTTGAGATAGGGTCTCTCTGTGTAGCCTTGGCTGTTCTGGACTCCAGTCATAGACCAGACTAGCATCTAACTCAATAGATCCACCTGCCTCTGCCTCCCTAAATGCTGGGATTACAGGCATGTACCACCATGCCCAGCGAGACCACCTCTTTTCTAGAAACATGTGTTCTAACAAGTCCCTCCTCACGTTGGACAGCGTAACTGAACAGCAGTGGCCTGGGATGGGCATCAGGACATGTTGCCAGACTGGCTTCTTTTAGTCAGGAGCCCTAGGGTCCTCAAACATTCATATTTAAGCATCTCAAATGCTATGGAATCCTTTATGGCTGCACCGAATAGCTTAGACATCAGGTATGCCACCTACACATGCTCTGACACAGATAGTATGAGGGAGTGGGGTGGAACTGGGGGAGACATTCACTCAGTTCACATCTACTGGCTTGTTTTAAATCCTCATCATCAGTTGAGAGGTGTCACCATCCCACCGCTAAGCCTCCCAAGAGAGTAAGTCTTACGAGTCCGAACCTTGATGTGACCTCCTTCATATTCATAGGGGTATCGGCAGTCAATGATAACAAACTCCTTAATGAGATTGGAAAACTTGCCATTCAAAACAGATGCCATCTATGAAGACAGAATGAAGAGAAAGGGGTGGGGGGGGTCATCAATGTTGGCTGCTGGGTAACAAGATTCCAACTCCCCAACCAGAGTGAGTTCCACAAGCCTGACTTACAATTTCTGGAGAAATATATTTCAAATCCTGATGCTTCCCAGAGACTGTATGAAAGAGATAACCCTTTAAAAAAAAAAAAGAAATAGACGATATTTAGGGGAAAGTCAAAGCTTATAAACAAACTTACCCTGGGGCCCAGCTGGTAGGAAGCAGCTCAAAAAACAAACCCAGAAACAAGCAGCATAAGTGAACAGTATATACTAATTACCTTGCTATGCACTTAGTTGACATCTGGATTTTTAACTGTTATTGTTTAAGGATATATAGTCTCATCATATAGACTTCTGGCTCCAAACTCAAGAGATGTGTCTGCTTCTGGGATTAAAGGAGTAAGCACTATGCTTGGCCTCTGAGGCAGAGTCTTATTACATGTAGAGGTGAGGCTGGTTTGGAACTAGTAATCCTTAAACTAGATTAGAACACGGAAACCACAGGTGATTTCCCTTTTCTTCTTTCTTTTTTTACCCGTTTTTTTTTTTTTTTTGGTTTTTTTTTGGTTTTTCAAGACAGGGTTTCTCTGTGTAGCCTTGGCCAGCCTGGACTCACTTTGTAGACCAGGCTGGCCTCGAACTCACAGCGATCCACCTGCCTCTGCCTCCCGAGTGCTGGGATTAAAGGCGTGTGCCACCACGCCCGACTCTTACCCCTGTTTCTTTGTTTGTTTTTTTGGTTTGTTTTTTGAGACAGGGTCTCTCTGTGTAGCCTTGGCCATCCTGGACTCACTTTGTAGACCAGGCTGGCCTCGAACTCACAGCGATCCGCCTGCCTCTGCCTCCCGAGTGCTGGGATTAAAGACGTGCGCCACCACTCCCGGCTTACCCCTGTTTCGTAAGACAAAGTTTCTCTGTGTAACCTTGGCTATGCTGAAACTCAATCTGTAGACCAGGCTGGCCTCGAACTCAGACACACACCCCCTCCCCCATCACTGCTAGAGTGTGAGATTGAAGGTGTCACCATAGCCACATGGCACTTATTCTGTTTTTATTAGGACCTCTCATTTTAGAAGCTAGAGTAGGAAACGCATTAAAACTGCAGTGAGAAGGGGCAGTAGCAGGGGCGTAAGCCTCTACTTCCAGCACTCCGGAGGCAGAGGCAGGCAACTCTCTGAGTTCGAGACCAGCCTGGTCTACAGAGCAAATTCCAGGACAGCCAGGGCTACCCTGTCTTGAAAAACAAAAGCAAATACACATACACGCAGCAAGGAGAGTAGATGTGGTGGCTCAGGTCTCTAGGAACACTCTTTGGGAGGAGGATCATGAGTTCAAGATCAACCCCAACTGAGTGTGAGTTTGGGGCCAACTTGGGATATGAGATTCTGTAACAAATAAAAACACCATGAGGGAGTGGGAATGGCACTCTATACCATAACCCCAGCACTGGGAGGCTGAGGCAGGAGAACTGTATCTGAGGTCCTTTGGGCCTTGGAGGTGAGACAATTTGCACATTCGATGAACACCTGGTTGCCTAGTATGGTGTTAGGTAGTAAGAATGGAAAAGCAATCTTGGCCCAACCTTAAGAGAGAGGAACACAAGCCAGGCATGGTGGCACACGCCTTTAATCCCAACACTCAGGAGGCAAAAGCAGGCAGATCGCTGAGTTTGAGGCCAGCGTAGTCTACAAAGTGAGCCCAGGACAGCTAGGACTACAAGAGAAACCCTGTCTTGAAAAACAAAAACAACAAAAAAGAGGAAGACAGCAAGGCCTGGTGGTGCATGCCTTTAATCCCAACACTCAGGGAGGCAGAGGCAAGCAGACTGCTGTGCAGTCAAGGCCAGCCTGGACTTGCGACACAGAAAAAAACCGTGTTGAAACAAAACAAAACAAACAGAAAGGAAGGAAGGAAGAGATGGCAGATCTGGACCCAGGAGGCCTGCACAAACGACTGCACAAACCAAGGACAGTACATGCAGTAAACCTAGTGCCCCTATTCAGATATAGCCAATAGACAGCTCATTCTCCACAATTGTGGGGAGGGCGGTGCCTGACTGCCTCTGACATGAACTGTGGCACCCACAGTTTGATCACTTCTCCTTGGTGGAGAGGCCCTGCCGCACACAGAGGAAGGGGAAACAGGCGATCTAGACGGAACCTGATAGGCTATGGTCATATAGTAGGGGAGGAGATTCCCTTCTGTCAGAGGTCTAGGGGAAAGGGGAGGGAGGGGAACGGGAAGATACAAGTAAGGGGGTAACAATCGGGATGTAGTCTAAATTATAATAAGAAATATTGAAAGAAAGAGGCCTGGAGAGATGGCTCAGCTGTTAAGAGCAGTCTGCTCTTCCAAGAGGTCCTGAATTCAATTTCCCAGCAGCCACATGCTAGCTTCACAACCATCTATACTGGGATCTGATGCCCTCTTCTGGCCTGCAGATGTACATGCAGACAGAACACTCATACATTAATAAATCTAAAGGAAGACAGACAGACAGACATCAATGCTACTTAGAGGACAACAGGCAGAATAAAAAGCAAGTCCATACCCATGACCACAGACAAACCGCCCACAACTTCAATTCAAGTTTAAAGTTACACAAGGGCTTTGCTTGTTCTTTCCCTCAAACCTCCTGTTCTTTCTATTTATTTACTTAGTGTCTCTCTATATAGCCCCATCGTCTTGGAACTTACTATGTAGACCAGGCTGTCCGCCTCTGCCCCACAACTGCTGGGATTACAGGCATGTGCCACCACACCCAGCTGCCCACTCTTTCAAAACCCACCTGTTGACTGATGTGTCAACAGCTCAGGCTCAGGCTTTCCCAAACCCTACTTCTTAAAGGCAGTTGCTTCCATCTCATCTTAGCTCACCATGACTTCCTTCAAGACTCACTCCCTCCATGGCCATGGCTCTGAACATTTGGAACAATTTAGGGTCAAACATGGACCTTCCAAGACACTGTTTCCACACAAATACTCAAGGTGCGGCTGTATGCACCTGACTATCTATCCGTAGTCAGAAGCCCACTTCCCAGAAAACCTGCATTGTGGGTCACAGTGGAGGTGGGTAACCGTACAGGAAACCACTGAATTTGCAAGTCTCAAAGACCAAAATGTACCTCGCCACGAGAAGTTCAACTGCTCCTTTTTCTTTCTTTCTTTCTTTTTTGAGACAGGGTTTCTCTGTTTATCCCTGGCTGTCCTGGACTCACTTTGTAGACCAGGCTGGTCTCGAACTCATAGAGATCCACCTGCCTCTGCCTCCCAAGTGCTGGGATTAAAGGTGTGCACCACCACGCACGGACCCTTCAACTTTTTAATTTACTGCCTTGGAGGCATCCCAGGAGCCACCTTGAAGGGGAAAGGCTAAGTGGGGTTCTAGCTATCCCCACCCCACTTGCCAGTACCTTTCAAGTAGGGTACCTCTGCTTGCAATTACCTTGGAGAAATCCCCTATAAGGTCTCTTGGGTCACTATCCAAAATGTTCTCAATGGTTCCTCTCGGGGAAGATGCCAGGGATAAAGACTGGTGTAGAAGCTGTAACAAATCAAAGGTAGAGAGTAAGACCAGTGTTTTGACGAAAACATTTACCTTGACCATGTCAAAAGGAGGAAACTGAAATATGGATGCCTATATTAAGTAAAGGATTCTCTAATATGATTGAATTAGAAGGAAAAAGATAGACCCTACTATTCATTAACTAATTGAATTGCTCTGAAAAAAAAAAAAAAACCCTATCATTTCTAAAGACAGACTTTACCATGTATCTCTGGCTGAGATGGAACTCGCTAATGTAGACCAGGTTTGTCTCAAATTCAGAATCAATAGGGGTTATAGGCATGCCAACATACCCAGCACCTTTCCTTTTTTATTGTTCATAATGAAAACTATCAAGTGAGAAATAGTAATCCCAGAGGCGGCAGGACTGACACAATTTTGAGCCTAGCCAGGCATACATGGCAAGAATCTGCCTTATAATAAAAACCGGACCTGACATCAAAACAAAAGACCATTGTCACGTGTCTCACAAAATAAAACATAATTACTTTATCTCAGTAGAACCCCTGAACTTCTGATAAGGAAGTTTTTGTGAGAAAACACGAATCTCAGTTGTAAAGATATTTGGATTGCTTGTAAATGAATAGCCTTCTGTGAGCTGGGCTTTCTTCTGGCAGGCTGGCACAGCACTGCTGAACAGCTACACAAGGAGCCACTGTGTAAGCACTCCTGAGAACTGGTAATCTAGAGGCAACCTGAACACTTATATCCATAAAGGAAGATTGGGACTTTGAAGCAACCATTTATTTTTGTTTCCCCTTTCTCTCTTCCAAGGACAGAGTTGTGAATCTTTCAACCCATGATAGAGAGCGCACCAATGCTAGAACACTGTCCTCTGACCTTTACCCATGCCATGGCACACACAGGTCTTACACCCAAATAGTATTTTTAAAAAGGAGGGTGGAGGTGGGTGGGCACATTAAGATTCTTTGCCAAAGGGCCAGACGTGGTGCAGCACGCCTGTAATCCCAGCACTCGGGAGGCAGAGTATGGCGGATCACTGTGAGTTCGAGACCAGCCTGGTCTACAAAGTGAGTCCAGGACAGCTAAAGCTACACAGAGAAACCTGGTCTCAAAAAACCAAAAGATTTTTTTGCCAAGCCCAGCCTGTCAGGTGAAAGTTGAGACACCAAGACAGAGCAGTCTTTGAAGGTGAACTTTCTTTTAAAAAAATCAATTAAAAAGTAAGGAATTAAAAAGTAAAAAGTAGGGAAATAAAAAAATCAATTAAAAAGTAGGGAATTCTTTTTTAGGTTTTTAAAGGTGAACGCCTTTAAATACCAGCACTGGGGAGGCAGAGGCAAGTGGGTCTGAGCTTGAGGCTAGCCGGGTCTACAAAGGGAGTTCCAGGACAGCCAAAGCTACAGAGAAAACCTGTCTCAAAAAACTAAAATCAACTTAGAGGATCGTTGTCGCACAGATGTGCTTAGAGGACACAGCATTTTATGTAAACCTGATTTCCCACTAAAAGAAGCCACAGGGGGCTGGAGAGATGGCTCAGAGGTTAAGAGCACCGACTACTCTTCCAGAGGTCCTGAGTTCAATTCCCAGCAACCACATGGTGGCTTGCAACCATCTATAATGTGATCTGATGCCCTCTTCTGGCCTGCAGGTATACATGCAGGCAGAATACTGTATACATAATAAAAAAGAACTCTTTAATTAAAAAAATAAAATAAAAGAAGACGCAGGGCAACAAGATGGCCCAGTAGGTAAAAGTGCCCGCTGCCAAGCCAAATGACCTAAATTGGGTTCCCAGAACCTACTCGACAGAAGGCTAGAACAGACTCCTGAAAGCTAATAGCTGACCTATACATATTTGCTATGGTATGCACTTGCACTAGAAAAGTAAAAAGAAGCTGGTTATGCCAGCACTTGAGAAGCAGAATGAATTTGAGGCCTTTTCTCAAAAATAAATAAAGAAGCACAAATCCTGGCAGTCAGGAGGCAAAAGGATCCTGAGTTTAAGGTCAACCTGGGCTACATAGGTTCTGCCTTAAACCAAAATATATCCATCCTTTGCTTAGTAATATCCGAAGGTGGAGGCACTCTATTTTATAAACAGGTTCATGTGTACACACACACACACACAAGCGCGCGCTAAAAGATCAAGCTGGGCTGGGCATGGTGGTGCACACCTTTAATCCCAGCACTTGGGAAGCAGAAGTAGGTGGATCACTGTGAGTTTGAGGCTAGCCTGGTCTACAAAGTAAGTCTAGGACAGCCAAGGCTACACAGAGAAACACTGTCTCAAAAGACAAAAACAGGTCTATAAAGCAAGTCTAGGACAGCCAAGACTACACAGAGAAACCCTGTCTCAAAAAACAAACAAACAAAAAGCAAAACAAAACAAAAAACCTGCCAAAAGTCCCAGTGTTGGAACGTTAAAAAAAAAAAAAAAAAAAAAAAAAAAGATAGCCTAAGTTGCTTGGTGAAACATGCCAATCCAACAAGAACATGCTAATACTGTCTCCAAGTTGTATTGTGACTGCCACATGTGCACTGTGGTATGTAGCCCTATCCCTAAATAAATAATATAGACATTAGAGCAGAGATGGAGCTTGGTGACCAAGCACTTGAGTAATATGCACCCAAGAGGCAGAGGCAGCTGGATCTGAGTTCAAGGCCAGCCTGGTCTACAAAGTAAGTTCCAGGACAGCCTGGGATACATAGAGAAACTGTTCAGAAATAAAAAAGTAGTAAGGTTTGGTAAGGACAGGGCCACCAAATAGAAATGCTGAGATCTGAAAGGCAGGTATCTCTCTAGACCAAAAAAGAACTTAACTGACCTCCTGGGCTGGCTCTACAGCATCTGTTTTCACAGGACTGCCCATGCTCTTCCTCCGCTTTGTGCTTCCCCAAGGAGACTCCTCATGAGACCGGTCTGCTCTCTTTAACACTGCCCGAGTGCTGGAGCTGCTGCTGGAGCTGCACTGCAAAGGGGAGTCAAACAGCCTGCACTGATTGCCCTTAGGGTAAAAGAGACAGATCCACCTTGGATTAAAAGTTGACCACTTGAATAGCAATTAGTCTAAAACCCAGGTCCTAAGTCCCATGTTATTCCAGTCAACATAGTTAAGGAGTACTTTGCTTAAAGGCTCAACTCCTCAAAACTCCACATACCAGAATAACTTACAAGGTTTGTAGGTCTTCTCATGACAAGGGGAGCAGTCCAGAGGCTTGCCATGCATGACGGAGTCTCCTCATCATTCTAGAGTAAGAGAAAAACTGCTTTAAAATAGACCCAATAGAGGGGCTGAGAAAAAAAGGACCCAGAGGAGACTGGTGTTAGTGTAAATGCTTTGCATGTAACTCTCCTGAATAAAGAAGCTTTTTGTTTTGTTTTTGGAGATAGAACGTTAACGTGTAGCACAGGTAGGTCTTGAACTTTTGGCTTATGGCAATACTTCTTTCCGTCCAGCACACTGAATATTAACATTACAGGCATGGACCACCAGGGCAGGCTGGTATCTCTTTTTTTGTTGGTACAAGGCACTGAACCAAAATCTCTTAGCCTTGCACACCCTAGGTAGGCATTTGCTCTGCCGCTATGCCATATCTTAGTCCAGAAGTGACTCGACACACCCATCCTTCCCTACTCCTGAAAGCCTGGCTGTGTCCCAGGGTGAGAGGGAAGAAGAGCTTACCAGTATTATCTGACCTCTTACCCCAAAACGGGATTTAGTCAAGCAGGGAGAAGAGTCTCAATAAATTCTCACAATATGAACTACCATTCAGTCAGCTGAAACCCCGAGTAACTGCTTACTTCTCCAGGGTGGTTAGGATGAGTAGGTACACCCCACACACCCCCAGTGCTACCTTCAGATTCTCTCCATCCAGAAGGTCTATGAAGCCATCATCCTCATCAGACAAAGTGGCTTTCACAGGTGACTGGGCTGTAAAGAGAGGACTGAAATGTCCTGATCCACTGCTATCATTTTCATTTGAAGATAGCTGAAAGACAAAGTTAGCAAGAACTCTAGTCCACTTTGATTTGCTTAGCTGGACTGCTTTAAAAAACAAAACAAGGGGCTGGAGAGATGGCTCAGAGGTTAAGAGCACCGACTGCTCTTCCAAAGGTCTTGAGTTCAATTCCCAGCAACCACATGGAGGCTTACAACCATCTATAATGAGATCTGGTGTCCTCCTCTGGCCTGCAGGCAGGATATTGTATACATGATAAAGAAACCTTTTAAAAAACAAAACAAACAGTATGCATGTGCACCATGTGTGAACCTGGCACTGTGAGGTCTGAAGAGGGCATGGACTCCCTGGCTCTTGAACAATTCTTGCAACGAGAACCAAAGCCATATACATACCATGTGAAGGCTGCGAGAGTATACATCTGTTGAAAATACAAGTGTCTATGGAGATCACAAAATAGCAAACCAAAGAATGTTCAAGAATGCCTATGAAACTCCATTCAGACAGATGGAAACAAGGGGAACCTGTTCCGAAGTCTACCCTACTCCTTTTTTATTTCTGGGGACAGGGCAGTCCAGGCTGAGCTCACAGCTATGAACCTCTTTCTTCCAGCTCCCAATGTTGAGATTGCAGGTGCACACTACCCAGCCTAGCCTCTAATCCACCTCTTCTGGATTAAAATGACAGAGATGCTCAGTGGTTAAGAGCAAATATCGCTCTCACAGAAGCTGAGTTTGATTTCCAGCATCTACCTCAGACAGCTCACAGCTGCCTGTAGCTCCAGCCTCTGGCCTCCTCAGACATCTGCTCTCATGTGCACATACCACCTTGCCCCACATAATTAAAAATAAAAATGATTCAACATAAATGAGGGACATCAACAAAATCTTTACAACTATAAAATCCCATCTAAGCCACACCACACACTACTAGTCAACCCCTTCTTTCTTCCTGGAGACTAAGTACTCCTAGTCACAAATGTTCATCCTGTCTCAGCTCCTGGAGTAGTTGGGACTACATGTGCTAACATATCCAAATAATCCTTTGCATGTTTAGTAAAAGGAAACTGATGCTTAAGAGGCTACCAAGGCCATATTCATCTATTTGACACCTTCAGCTGCCTCCCAGCATTCAGGGAGGCAGAGGCAGGCAGATCTCTGTGAGTTCAAGGCCGGCCTGGTCTACAAATCGAGTCCAGGACAGGCAAAGCTACACAGAGAAACCCTGTCTCAGAAAAGAAAAAAAAAAGGGGGGGGGGGGGCGGAGGTGGGGGGGGGGGGGTGGGGGAGGAAAGAAAAGAAGAATCAAGCAATCGCAGAAAATCTTGACATTCTGATTCCTAAGTACCCACCAAATATATTCAATTTCAGAACTATTTTCAAACTGTCACCATGTACTAGGGAATCTACAGCTAAATTCCAGCCTGCTGTTTACATGCCTTTCAACAAATAAATCAACTTCTCTAGTTAAACTTTCTAATCTTCCAAATGAGGTAACTCCACCTAATTCCTCCTGCTTCCGTCTTCCCAGTACTTGGCTTATAGGCATGCATTACCAAGGTTCAGGTGGTACAGCACACACATGCCGTCCTGTAAGTTCTCTTCCCATGATGAGCTCCCCCCGCAGGAAGAAAGCCAAGACACATACCATCCGAGCTGGGGCAGAGTTCTGCCTGTGTGTGAAGAGATCTTTACTCTCCTCATGGACATGTGTATTCAGGCAGCCACGAGATGCAGGTCTTATTGGCTTCTTAAATTCAAATGCTTCCTGCAAAACAACAAATTTGATATATTCTCTACTGTCTATAAAAACCAGCTCTAGGCTAATGAGATGGCTGGCAGATAAATACACCTGTTGAGAAGCATGAAGATCTGAATTCCATCCTCAAGACCCACATGGTGGAAAAAGAACAGACTTCTCAAAGTTGGCCTGCCCTCCACACGCGTACTGTGGTCTGCTCCCACCAGCAGTCTTTCTCTTGAACTCACTTTGTAGACCAGGCTGGTCTTGAACTCAAGAGATGCACCTGCCTCTGCCTCCCAAGCGCCGGGATTAAGGGTGTGCGCCATTACCACCCAGCAAGCACAGTTCTGAAAGACCCAGGTTTGATTCCTAACACCCACAGGGTGGCTTACAACCATTTGTAATTCATTCCAGGAGATCTGATACCCTCTTCTGGCTTTTGCAGGCATCAGGCACACACGGTACACAGACATACATGAAAGCAAAACACCCATAAGCATAAAAATGTACGCCTGCTATCTTAAACAGTTATACCAGCACTTGTTATCAAGCACTAAAAGCAGTAACTGCTAATATCAGTTTTTATATTACTAAGTACTAAGTACCTTCATAAGCTTGTCTAACCATCAAATATAACCCGACTGTTTGTATTTTACAAGTAAGGAAACTAGGTCTTACAGGTTAAATGGTGTGCCTAAGATCTTGAAGCCAGAAAGTTATTTAACCTGTGCTATTACTCCTTTAAAACAAAGCATCCAGGAGGCAACCTTGGGAGAAGCCAAGAGCCAGATATATAGTGTTGGTCCAGTAGTACTGGAGAGGTTGACAAACTGCTCCAAGCATTCAGGAGGGATCCATTTCCACAGATACCTCATGACATCCCCCAAAGTAGCCAAATGAAATCTGTTCATACAAGCCACTGGTTTTGTATTAAATATAGAAGTTGCAAGGGTTATAAACGCTAGCATTTTAGCAGGGAATGATAAAAAATAAAATATGGAAATAGAGCAAGAGGTGAAACAAAAGCCAGGTGTGGTGGTGCACAACTCTAATCCCAGCACTCAGGAGGCAGAGGCAGTCACATCACTCTGAGTTCGAGGCCAGCGTGGTCTACAAAGTGAGTCCAAGACAGCCAGCATGACACTGGGCATGGTGGCGCACGCCTTTGGAATTCCAGCACTCAGGAGGCAGAAGCAGGCAGACTGCTGTGAGTTCAAGGCCAGCCTAGCCTACAAAGCAAGTCCAGGACAGCCAAGGCTAACATAGAGAGACCGTCTTGGAAAACCAAAACCAAAACCAACACCAACCTGGCCATTCTAGACAAGACACCTTGTACTGTTTAAGAGGGAAAGTCATGGGAGGGACCATGGACCTCTGGATAAACGACATCATCCTTGAAAACTGGGCATGGTGGCACACGCCTGTAATACCAGCACATGGGAGGCAGAGGCAGGCAGCTCTCAAAGCTAGTTAGAAGCAAGATTCCGTAACTTAGTGGCAACCTAGCCATGTCACTTGTAAGCACTTAGAGGCTTCCCTTCCATTCTGGGTTACCATGATGATGCTACACTCACATTTTCTTTATTTTCATCCTGGTCGATGAGCTGAAAGATGTCATGGTCTAGAGAATCAGAATGGCTCCTCTTCAGCGCTGGGCTACATCCCAAGAGCTTCTGCTGCCAAAGTGAAAAAGAGAAAGTGAGTTCACACAAGAGAACACAATGGAAAACCCAGTTTTCCTTTCGCTTTTTTAAAGATAAGGTTACATTCTGAAGCTCAGGCTGGCCTTGACCTTGAGATAACCTTCCTGCCTCAGCCTCCCAAGTGCTAGGATTACAGGTCTTACCCATTAAACCCAGCCAAAATGTTTTGGCTTTTTGAGACAGGGTTTCTGTGTGGCCTTAGCTATCCCATATTCACTTTGTAGACCAGGCTGGCCTCGAACTCAGAGATCCATCTGCCTCTGCCTCCCAGAGTGCTGGGATTACAGGCATATGGCACCAAACTTAAAGCTCCCAATTATTTTTCTTTCTAAAGATTGATTTATTTATTTTATTTATATATATATATATATATATATATATATATATATATATATATAGTGTTCTGACTGCATGTACGCCTACATACCAGAAGAGGACACCAGATCTCATAGATGGTTGTGAGCCACCATGTGCTTGCTGGGAATTGAACTCAGGACTTTTGGAAGAGCAGCCAGTGCTTTTCTAACCTCTAAGTCATCTCTCTAGCCCAAAATTTCATTCTTAAAGAAATGAAGCAGGGGTTGGAAGAGCTAGCTTAGAACATACTGCAACATGTATCCAGTAAATGTGCCTAGGGCTCCACCCTGCTGTAACTCAGAATGGTCCTCCACCTATTTACCCAAGGCCTGTAGCCCTCTTGGCAGCTATAATATAGCGCCATACCACCTCCCTAGTAACATTTGCATAAAAAGAACCTTTCCTGGTTTGAGGACAAAGTCCACAGGAGGCAGCCACTACTCAAGTTGCTCTGGGTAATGTCTTACTGCCTTGTGCTAGTGCTTACAAGAATGCAGAAAAGCAACGTCCACTTCCTAAATGTAGGGAAGCTGGCAGTTAGCGTGGGCAGTTTACAGGCGTTAGCTCAAAACGACAATGGAACTTACAGGTAGGGAATTTATTCTCCTCAGGGAAATTTCAAGGCTGTAATGAGATCAAAAGGTAAATATCAGAATGAAGGGTTAGTTGAATCAGCAGATTCACATTGCTTAGCCTATGAGAGTAGGACAGGGAAGTCAGGTCCTCACTGTAGGATATACAAGAACAGCAATCTACAGTTTCCCTGTCTCAGGAGCACCCCAAACAATATTGTCTTAATAGTATTTCTAGGATCCAAGCAACTCTCTATGAACAGCGAACTGCAGAGCTCTAATCCAGTGTATAAAGAACTTCATTTAAGAACTAACCAAGTTTGACCACTACTAGTAACAGTGCACACACACTTTTAGCCCCAGCACCCAGAAGGCAGAAGCAGGCAGATCTGAACTCCAGGCCAGCTGGGGCTTTCACAACAAGATCCCATACCAAAAACTGGCAAACAAGTTTCTTTCCTCTTCTTTTTGGTGATTCTGAGAACTAAACCTATGTACTGCCTCACATCCTCCACACAAGCACCCTATCACTGGCTTATACTTAATTGCCTAGACAGGCCTTGAAATTCTGATTCTTTTGCCTTAACTTCCTGAGTAGCTAAGACTACAGGGCTGTGCCACTAGGCTTACTTCTTTTTTTTTCTTTTTCGGAGACAGGGTTTCTCTGTGTAGCCTTGGCGTCCTAGACTAACTTTGTAGGCTGGTCTCTGCCTCCCCAAGTGCTGGAATTAAAGGCGTAAGCCACCACGCCCGGCTACTAGGCTTCTAAGTATAAAATTTAAAAGCAATGAATACATACTTTTCTTTTCTGTCCAAGGGCCCAGGAGAATCTAAACAGAAACCTTTGAGAAACAAAAACAAAATTCTTATGAAATAACACACATTCTGTTTTTTGGCTTTTTCTCTTGTTTTGTTGTTGTTGTTTTTTGTTTTGTTTGAGACAGGGTTTCTCTGTGCAACAGCCCTGGCTGTCCTGGACTAACTTTGTAGACCAGACTGGCCTCAAACTTCAGAGATCCGCCTCCCTAGTAGTGCTGGGATTAAAGCAGTGTGCAACCACAGCATGGTATAACGCACATTCTGTTAAATAACATTTTCTAAGTACACCCATGGATCCTCTTCTACTTGCAAATGCCATCAAGAGAAACAAGGCCAATTAATATCAAGATTGACTGCTTTTTCAGATAGGATAGGACCCATATAACTTTTTGTGGTGGCTCACACTTGTAATCCCAGCACTTGGGGAGACAGAGGTAGGCAGATCTCTGTGAATTCGAGGCCAGCAATGTCTACAAAGCTAGTCCAGGATAGCCAAGGCTACACAGAGAAACCCTGTCTCAAAAACAAAACAAACAAAAGTAAATACAACTAATTTAGGGATATGAAAAATACAACCAGTTAGATATGGATTTCAAGAGGCTAGTTTGCTGCGTACAGTGAAATCATGTCTTTAAAACAAGAGTGCTGGAGAGATGGTTCAGAAGAGCACAGCTGCTCTTCTCTTACAGAGGACCTGAGTTCAAGGCCCAGCAACCACATGGCTGCTAATGCCCGTAACTCCAATTCTGGGATCTGACACCCTCTTCTGGCCTTCACAGAAATGTAGCCACATGGTCCATACATGAACGGCATGCAGGCAAACACACCCACATATATAAAATGAAATCTATTGCTTCCCACGTGGCTGAGTCAAGATGAATGGCAAAGACTGAGCAAATACCTTTAACCACAACACTCAAGAGGCAAGGTGAGCTACATCAGCTCACAGCAGCCTGGAACTCCAGCTTCAGGGGCTCTGATGTCTTCTAATCTTGGCAGGGACCTGCCTACACGCACGCGCGCGCGCACACACACACACACACACACACACACACACACACACACACACAAATGACAAAAATACCTGAGTCAGTCGATTCTGAGGAGCCCATTCTCTGTAGACTGCTGCTGCTTCTCGCCTCCATTGGTTTCCCATACTCGCTGAAACCAAAAGAAATACCTCCATATGAGCCATTTCTAGGTCATAACTAAAAAAGGTCACAGCAGAAGATGGGCCATGAGGTTGCCAGGCTGCCACAAACTATCATTATGAGACAAAGCCAAGGACATCCCACACTCACACATGGCCACCAAGAATACTACCCCAGTTGGCATTTGAACAAAGAAAGGAGTCTACCTTGGACCACATTGTAGGACATGCCTGTGGCAAATGCTGGGTTGTTTCCTTAAATGAGAGCCTCGGTTTAAGTAAGGGCAAAGGTCACTAGGGACAGGACTCCCAGCTTTTCAAGGGCTTGGAAAAAGCATATTTAGAAATGGCCAGCACTGAAGGAAAAGCAACAAAAGGAAACCAGTGAAATGAGTTTTTGTTAGTGAGGTAGGGCAGTTAGGTTTGTGGGCTTAACTGGAAGTTAAGGAACCCCAGGAAGATTTCCAATATAGAAAGTTATGTAAAAAGAGCTAGCCATAAGAAGGTGGACCGGTAGATAAGAAACGCGCCGGCCAAGTATCGGCATAGATTTTGCACAAATGCAAGAAAATGCCACGTCTCTTTGTTGAGAAGGAACAAAGCTTACAGGAAACAGAGATCCGGCGCGACTGTTCAGCTAAGAGTAGGAGAGAGGGCCTAGGAGGACCCATCTTCCCCCGTGGGGGTAGATTCCAAAAGCTCCCTGGAATAGAGCCAGAGTACAGGGAAATCTGAAAGGGGTGAACAAGCTAGTTAGCCCAGCATCCTCTCCAGCTCCTGGGTCTGGCTCGGGCTGAGGATAGCCCTAGACTATCCGAACGGCCTCTCCCGCCCAACATTCCGCCCGGGGGAGGGGGTGCACATGGCGGGCCCTGGCCAGGCCATTCGGGATCGGAGCATCGGAACCAGCCGGACAAACTCTGCTTCCTGCTCGATCATCCCCAGGGCCGACCGGAGGCCAGCGGCCTGGGGCATCGCTCGCCGGTCTCTCACCTGCCCAGCCCTTCCAGGTGGTCCATGGTGACCGTCAGGTTGGTGACAGGGGACAGACCGTCAGGAGCCGAGGCGCCGAACAGCACCTTCCCCGTGGGCTGCGGCGCAGGAGGAGTGGGGCTGCAAGCGAAGAGCAGACGGCGGCGGTGGGGGGGCTCCGGGCCCAGTTCCATGGCGCCGCCGGGCCTGCCCGGACTCCCGCTCCGTCTTCCTCCGCCTCCGCTGCGCCGGGCCCCGCCCCGCTGGCACCGGCTTCAGCCGCGTGCCACGCCGCCAGCGCCCGCGGGTCAAACACAAACACGACCCCGCGGGTCAGAGACGCGGCCGCCACGGGCAGCGGCGCGGACGGGAGAGCGTCGGGGACTCGGCAGGCGCCGGCCACAAGCACCGGTGCTTCCCCTCTCAGCCCCGCGCGGCCCGCGGGCGCCTGCAACCTCAAGATTAAATCCAAACAAACTCCGCCGGGCGAGAGTCTTGTGGCGACCGCCTCGATGAACTCCCCCCCCCCCCTTTTTTTTTTCCCTTCCTCCTTGCTCCGCCGGGACTAGCAGAGAAGCAACCCTCACCTCCTACACCACCAAAGTGGCCTTAGCGTTAATTGCTGCACACTCAAGGATCGCCCCGCCCCGCCCCTTTCCTAGTTGGCGCCAAACAGGGTCCACCAATGAAGAAGCAAAGTTCTCCTCGCTCCCGAATGACAGCTAAGCTGGACCAATGGGAAGGAAAGGAGGGAGTATCTCGCGGGCCTCCTCGAAGCCACTCCCTCTCTCGGACAGGGGCTAGGCCTGAAGAGGTGGGTGGTACCAGAAATGAGAAGGGAGCTCAGAAGTCCGTGAAACTCCCTGTGAGGCCCTAGTCCGGACGGAAAGGCCCCCCCCACTCTCTTCCGGTTGCATGCTGGGTAATGTAGTCCCCACAGCCCGCGCTGGGCGGATCACACACCCTGTGTGAGCTTCAGTTTCCTAGGGCTGTGCACTCTAGGACACGTAGAGACTAGAGAAGGCCATCGGACCTGGCTTTGGCCCTTCCTCTAACTATGTAGTACCATAGATACCTCTTTTCCTTCACAAGCCTTCAGGCTCTTATTTTATTTGTCTGTCTTTCTTTCTTTCTTTCTTTTCCTCTAAGGCAGGGGTTCTCTCTATAGCTCTCGGTGTCCTGGAACCAACGCTGAAGACCGGGCTGGCCTTGATCTCAGAGATCCACTTGCCACCATGTGCCACCAGGCTATAATTATGTTAAGTTAATTTTTGAAATGGGGATCTCTTCTATAACCCAGGCTGGCCTCAGACTCGCGGCAACCCTACTGCTTAGGCAGTAGGAGTAACAGTTCCTGTTTTAGTTCATTTAATTCTTACACGTCTTATGGATAACCCTACTGTGTGGATAACCACATTCATTTTGTAGCCTTGGCACTACTGGTGGCTCCAACAACAGTAAAGAATGGCTATCTTTTTTTTTTTTTTTCCCCGAGACAGGGTTTCTCTGTGTAGCCCTGACTGTCCTGGACTCGCTTTGTAGACCAGGCTGGCCTCGAACTCACAGCGATCCTCCTGCCTCTGCCTCCCGAGTGCTGGGATTAAAGAGCCACTACGCCCGGCTAAGAATGGCTATTTTAATAAAGGCAATCTGCAGATGCAAAGCAATTCTCATGAACAGAACTAGAAAAAAAAAATCCTAAAATCTATATGGAGTTTCAAAAAACAAACAAAAGGATGGAGAAAAGGGAATTTCACTCACAAATCGGCTTGATATGGTAGCTCAGGTCTATGGTCCTAGCACTCAGGAGGCAGAGGTAAGAGGGTTGTAAACCAGTGTGGGCTACATACCCTATCTCAATGCCCTCACTCCTCCCTCCACCCCTACACACACACACACACACACACACACACACACACACACACAAGAAAAGCCCAATTTCTCCCCCCTGTGAATGGTTAGGAGTTAACAAAGGCTAGACATAATGAAATAGAGCCAATTAGTATAGGAAGGGCTGTCTGTGTCATGAGCCACTGAAAGTTTACATGCTTATTCAGGAGGCAATCCCTTTATGTGGTGCAGATTTAACTATTACTGAAGAAAGTCTAGCATCAAAAACTCTCAGGCTAGGTTTGTGGTTTTTAGGCTCCATTGCCAGCACCTACCTCTTTGCATTCAAGTCGATAGAGGGATGCAGTCAGTCCAGCACTGCTGCCGACAGCCTTCCTCTGTAGGGACTCCATTCAAGTGAGCTTAGATTCTTGATGACGTCACAAAAATAATTTCAGGAGGAGCCAGAGTGAAGCAAGGCTAGGGAATGTATTCATTATTTAGATGAATAACCACGATACCCTCCTGAGACATGGTTTTAGGCTTCTTGGGGTTTTGTTTTGTTTTGTTTCTGGTTTTTGTTTTTTCGAGACAGGGTTTCTCTGTGCAGCCTTGGCTGTGCTGGACTCACTTTGTAGACTAGGTTGGCCTCGAACTCACAGCAATCCGCCTGCCTCTGCTTCCCGAGTGCTGGGTTATGGGCATCTTAAGTCTCTGTATATTTTTCTCTTGAGACAGTGTCTCATATAGCCAGGCTGGCTTTGAGCTTTCTCTGTAGTCAAGGATAACCTTGAACTGATTTTCCAGTACACCTCTGAATTTAGGGGTTTGTGCAAGTTAGGTAAACACTACCAAGTAAGCAACAATTGCTGCCCCCACTCTACAGTGTCCTCAGTTACTTTGCTCCAAGGGTGTAATTTGAGCTGGGTGAGATGAGAAATGCCTATACCCTCAGAATTTGGAAGGTAGAAGTAATGTAAAGTCATCCTAAGCTACACAGGGCGTTCTAGGCCAGGTAGGGCTACTTGAGACCCTTCTCAAAGGATGGGGCTGATAAAAATGGCTCAGCAGAGCCGGGCAGTAGTGGCGCACACCTTTAATCCCAGCACTCGGGAGGCAGAGGCAGGCTGATCGCTGTGAGTTCGAGGCCAGCCTGGTCTACAAAGTGAGTCCAGGATGGCCAAGGCTACACAGAGAAACCCTGTCTCAAAAAACCAAAAAAAAAAAAAAAAAAAAAAAAAAAAAAAAAAAATGGCTCAGCAGAGCCGGGCAGTAGTGGCGCACACCTTTAATCCCAGCACTCGGGAGGCAGAGGCAGGCTGATCTCTGGGAGTTCCAGGCCAGCCTGGTCTACAAACTGAGTCCAGGACACCAAGGCCACACAGAGAAACCCTGTCTCAAAAAAACAAAAAAAGAAAAAAAGATGGCTCAGCAGGTAAAGATGCCTGTAGCCAAGCCTGCTGACCTGAGTTTAATTCCTGTAGAAGGAGAAAAACAACTGCAAGTTGTCCCTTGAGTTCTACATTTGAGTACACATAAGTAATTGGGTTTTGTTGTTGTTGGTGGTGGGTATTTTTTGTTTGTTTGTTTTTTTGTTTATAGGGTTTTTCTGTGTAGCCTTGGCTGTCCTGGAACTAGCTCTGTGGACCAGGCTCTCCTCGATCAGATTGGCCTCGAACACACAGCGATCCACCTGCCTCTGCCTCACCAGTACTGGTATTAAAGACCACTGCCTGGCCTATGTGTAAATACTAAGCAGATTTTAAGTAACATTATATGAGTTGACTTGCTTATTTCTCTTATCATAAAAAAGATTCTCAGCCAGGCGTGGTGGCACACACCTTTAATCACAACACTCAGGAGGGAGAGGCAGGTGGATCACTGTGAGTTTGAGGCCAACCTGGTCTACAAAGGGAGTCCAGGACAGCAAAGGCTACACAGAGAAACCCTGTCTTGAAATTTTTTTCTCAGAGGTCATTTGAGAAAATTTAATACTATTCAAAGTCTTCAGAGATAATGAGGTCATGAAATAAGATGCTCTTTTGTCTGTTTTTTTTTTCCCCCCTGTATTTCAAGACAGGGTTTCTTTGTGTAGCCCTGGCTGTCCTGGACTCACTTTGTAGATCAGGCTGGCCTGGAACTCACAGAGATCCACCTGCCTCTGCCTCCCAAGTGCTGAGGTCAAAGGATTTTATAACAATAGATTATCTATATTTAGGGATGAGGAACATGCTAACTCAAGGCTATAAATATTCTAGTCCTAAGTAAGCACAATTGCTATTTTGTTTTGTTGTTGTTGTTTTTAGGTTTTTTGAGACAGAGTTTCTCCATGTATCCTTGGCTGTCCTGGACTCACTTTGTAGACCTGGTTGGCCTTGAACTTACAGAGATCCACCTGCCTCTGCCTCCCGAGTTCTGGGATCAAAGGCATGCCCCACTACGCCCGGCTCACAGTTGCTATTTTAACATTCTTCATATTTGTTGCTTGTTGATGGTAGTGATCGATTTTTTTTTTTTACTTTGTTATATAGATAAGTTTACTTTAAAGTGTTTTTTATTAATATTTATGTACATCTACATAAGTCTGTGTATGTGCAAAGTGCCCGAAGTCAGATGCATGTCACATGCCCCAGAGTTCAAGTTACAGGTAGCAGTCTGATATTGGTGCTAGGAATTGAACCTGGGTCCTCTTGATCCTTGAGCCATCTCTCCAGCTGTAGTGGTCAATTTTTTGAGACAGGGTCTCATGTATCCTAGCCTGGCCTCAAGGCCTAAAATAGTCTTGAACTTCTGGCTTTACTACTTCTACCTCCCAAGTGCTGGGGCTATAGGAATGTGCCACCATCCCCAACACAGACCAGGATTACACAAAATAACATACCGTACACACAGCCTCAACCTAGCTGCCTTGCTTTTTCCACACCATGTATCTTAGAGATAGCTTAATACCAGCAGACAAAACAAATAAACAAAATAAAACAAAAAAAAACAGCAGACAGGTGTCTTTCCGGCTAACAGTGTGGGAAGATCCGTTGCTGTTTTATGCTGAGTCAATCCAAGGTTACATGCTAAAGTCAACAGTCCCACTCCAGGTCAAAGGAAGGGTTTGTTTTGTTTTGGGTTTGGGTTTGGGTTCCACAAAGCCTAGATATCTAGTCCTGGCTTGTTTAGAACTCATTATGTAGACCAGGCTAGCCTAGGACTCACAGAAATCCACTTACCTCTGCCTCTACAGTGCTTGCACTAAAAGAATGGGCCACCACAACCAGTTTTTAAAAACAATTACAGAGTGCCTCTGTTTTCTTCTTAGACATTCTGATCCCCTCGGTTGGTATGGGGTCCTGTCAGGAATTTGCAGAATTAGAAAGTTTTCTAGACTATTTGAAACACAGCCAGGTTTGGAGACTACTGATCTGACTTTTTTATCTTGCCCCCCCCCCCTTTATTTTTATTTATTTTTATTTTTTGGTTTTTCGAGACATGGTTTCTCTCTGTATCCTTGGCTGTCCTGGACTCACTTTGTAGATCAGGCTGGCCTGGAACTCATTTATCTTGCTTTATATTTTACTCTACCTGCTCTGTAACTTGCTACATAGGCCAGGCTAGCCTCAAATTTGCAGCAATTCTCCTGCCTTTAACTCCCAAATACTGAAGTTACAAATACTGAGTCACCATGCCCAGTGAGACCCCAGGATTCATCTATATTAAATAAACTATATTTGTATTGGTTGTTCTGAGTAATGAGTTTTGTAGATGGTGTTTGGAGAACAGGCTACCAGCCTTGTAGATACAAAAATAAAGCTCTCACCTCAAAGAGAATAAGAGTTCATTCTGGAGCCAAAGATGAGTCACTGTGGCCTAGGAACACAGATTCAAGTTACCCCAAATACTCAACACTTTCATTAACAGCACAAAGAAAATCATAATCTCTGGGCAGTGGTGGCCCATGCCTTCAATCCCAATACTCGGGGAAGCAGAGGCACGGGAATCTCTGAGTTCAGGGCCAGCCTGACAGAGCAGGTTACACAGAGACACCCTGTTTCAAAAAACCAACCAACCAACCAACCAAAACATTAGTTGGAGCCGGCATGGTGATTTATGCATTTAATCACAGCACTTGGGAGGCAGAGGCAGGCAAATTTCTGAGAGTTCAAGGCCAACCTGGTCTACACAGTAAATTTCCAGGCCAGCCAGGGCTTCACAGTGAGACCCTGCCTTAAAACGAAATTCGGGTGGGGGGGGTGGAATTGGTGGAAATGGCAAAGCAGATTTGCTGTGGAGCATTCCAGAGCTCTTACAACCACTGAGCTGTGTCTCCAGCCTCTTATCTAATGTCACGCTTAGCCTTGGGATTGATGCAAGTAAGGCGTCTGTGTGCACATTCCCAAATGGGTTGTGCCTGATAGCAGGAGATGTCAGGCAAAATACTGAGATGGGGGCTGGGTGTGGTGGCGCATGCCTTTAGTTCCAGCACAGGCAGATTGCTGTGAGTTTGAGGCCAGCCTGGTCTACAAAGTGAGTCCAGGATAGCCAAGGCTAACACAGAGAGACCTTGTCTTGAAAAACAAAACAAAACAAACAACAACAACAACAAAAAAAGAATGGCTAAAGAAACTGTGGTTCATTTACACAATGGAATACTGTTCAGCTATTAAAAACAAGGACATTTTGAAAATTTCAGGCAAATGGATGGAACTAGAAATGCTCATCCTAAGTGAGGTAACCCAGACCCAAAAAGACACACATGGTATATATTCACTTATTAGTGGATGTTAGCCCAACATGGATGTCCTCTGAGGGCTCATGGGACTCTTCCATTCATTCCTCTCTCCAACAGGACTCTTGCTCTAGAAGAGCTGGCTGGCAGCCCCATCTCTACTTTCCTCAAATGGAAATACTCTTTCTAAACTTCCTGCCCCTCCTGGGGCACAAGGCAGGAAGCAGGACTTCCCTGTCCTCTTCTTCAAATTGCTGGCTGGCCGGGTGTGGTGGCGCATGCAGAGGCAGAGGCAGGCAGATCTCTGTGAGTTCAAGGCCAGCCTGGTCTACAAAGTGAGTCCAGGATAGCCAAGGCTACACAGAGAACCCTTGTCTTGAAAAACCAAACCAAGGGCTGGAGAGATGGCTCAGAGGTTAAGAGTGCTGCCTGTTCTTCCAAAGGTCCTGAGTTCAATTTCCAGCAACCACATGATGGCTCACAACCATCTACAATGAAATCTGCTGCCCTCTTCTGACCTGCAGGTGTTACATGCAGATAGAACACTGTATACTAAATAAATAAATCTTAAAAAAAAAAAAAAAAAAAAAAAAAAAAAGAAAAACCAAACCAAACAAACAAAAAAACAAAACAGATTGCTGGCTGGGTTCAGGTGAGCTTTCAAGCCCTGACTCCTCCCAGATTGGTCTTTCTGACTGTAAATCTGATGGCTACCTTGTACTAAAGTTTTCAACACATCTCCAGTGATTAAAAAGCAGAGGCTTATCTGGCTTTTGTAATCCCAGCTACACTTTAAATTCTAGGCTAGGCTGGGGTACTTGAGACCCTGTCTCAAAAAACAAATGAGCCTGGCATGGTGGCATACACCTTGAATCCTAGGACTTGGGAGGCAGAGGGGGAAGCAGAGGTAGGTGGATCTCTGTGAGTTCAAAGGCAGTCTGGTCTAGCTAGTGAATTCCAGGACACCCAGAGCTCCACAGGGAGGCCTTATTTGAGAGAGAGAGAGAGACAGAAAGAGAGAGAAGAAGAAGAAGAAGAAGAAGAAGAAGAAGAAGAAGAAGAAGAAGAAGAGGAAAAGGAAGAGGAAGAGGAGGAGGGGAAGAGGAAGAAAAGAAAGAAGGGAAAAACAGCAGGTGAAGAGTACAAGCTCTTCCGGGCTGGAAAGATGACTCAGTTAAGAGCACTGACTGCTCTTCCAGAGGTCCTGAGGATTCCCAGAAACCACATGGGGCTCACAACCATCTATAATGTGATCGTATGCCTGTTGGTGTATATGCAGACTGAGCACCTGTATACATAATAAAATAAATAAATAAATCTTTTTTTTTTTTGAGACAGGGTCTCTCTGTGTAGCCTTGGCTGTCCTAGACTCACTTTGTGGACCAGGCTGGCCTCGCACTCACAGCAATCCGCCTGCCTCTGCCTCCCGAGTGCTGGGATTAAAGGCGTGCGCCACCACCACCCGGCCAATAAATAAATCTTTTAAAAAAGAGAAAATTACAAGCTTCCATAGTTGTATGGAATAATACATACAACTTTGAGTAATAGTTATCAAAAAAAATTTTTTTTTCCAGGAGTGGTAGCACAAAGCTTTAATTGAATCCCAGCACTCAAAAGGCAGAGACAGGCAAGTCTCTATGAGTTTGAGGCCAGCTTGGTCCACATAATGAGTTCTAGGCCAGCCAAGGCTGCATAGTGGGATCCTGCCTCAAAACAAACAAACAAACAAAAAAAACAACTTTTTTTTCCAGGCGTGGTGGTGCAAGCCTTTAGTCCCAGTGCTCAGGAGAAAGAGGCAGGTGGATCTCTTTGAGTTCAAGGCCAGCCTGGTCTACAAAGAGAGTCCATGATGGCCAGGGTTCTGTTAACAGAGAAACCCTGTCTTGAAAAACAACAACAACAACAACAATGTTTGGTTTTGGCTTTAGTTTTTGGAGACAGGGTTTCTCTGTGTAGCTTTGGCTGTCTTGGAACTTACTCTGTAGATCAGGCTGACCTCGAACTTATAGAGATCTGCCTACCTCTGCCTCCCAAGTGCTAGAATTAAAGGCATGCCCTACCACTGCCCTGCCAAGCATTGTGAGTTCGAGGCCAGCCTGATCTACAGAGCAAGTCCAGGATAGTCAAGGCTACACAGAGAAACCCTGTCTCAAAAAAAAAAAAAAAAAAAAAAAAAAGACTAAAGAGATGATCCAGTGATTAAGAACATTTGGTGCTCTTGTACAAGGTCCCTGTTTGGTTCCCAGCACCCACATAACCATCTCTATTTCCAGTTTCCTGGGGATCAGAAACCCTATTCTGACTTCTGCAGGTACCAGGCATGCCTGGTGGTGTACGTATATACATGTAAGTAAAATCATCTTCCACATAAATGAATCTAGAATAAAGTGCATTTTACCAGATGTATGCCTGTAATCCCAGCCTTCGGGAAACTGAGGCATGGGAACCTCAAATACAAGACCAGCTTGAGTAACAAATTGACACCTGTGTTAAAAAATAAAATAAAATAAAATAAAGTAACTAGAGTTTGTAGGATAGAGCCATTAGCCACACTTTGCCTCCAGTGTCTCAATGAGTCAATTAAAGAGACAAGTAAAATGCAGAGAGAGATTTATTCAATACGGCCAAGTTGGGAAGAAATGATAAAAAGGAGTCCATTGACCTCAAGTTTGTCTTGGGGTGTTGACATGCGAATTAGGTTTAAATAGAGGGCAAGAATGCATGATGAAGCAGATTAAGATGTGGTCTTGCCCATCACTGTCCGGCATTCTGCAAATTGCTAACCTGCCATCACAGCATCCCTGAGGGGCCAATCTGGAAGAAGATTCCTTCTGCTCCAGGGCAGTCCCACCCTCGTGGATGACTGTCTTGCTCGTGGTGTTTGTGCGTAGGGGTCTGTCCTATGAAGTTCTCCTGTTCCAGGGATCCAGGGTGTCTCAGAAGAAAGAGAGTAAGGACAACCAATTACTCACCTCCACTGTGAAGGCAGAAACGCCAGGCTTCCGTTCAGCTTCAGTCACCTTGTAGACTCAAGAGAAGACACAATGCTTTTTAGCAAAAAGGAGTTCCTGAGTGTCTGTTTCAAAGGTAGTTTTTTTTTTTTTTTAATTATTTCAATGTTTATTCATACAATGTGTAATATACTATTATACACAGTTGACTGGGAATGGGAAGACTGAATAAAGCTGCTGACGCTAGAAAGTGTGGATGCCTAGAAAAGAGAAAAGGGATGGGCAGCCATGGAATGTTTTCTGATGAACCTTCAGCTACTCATCACCTGAAAAGAAATGACTTGGCTGGGAACAAAGTGGTTGGTTCCAAATGTGCTCATGGAAGTTGGCTGTGAAGGAGGAGGGGAGAGGAATACAAAATACAAGGAGTTTTTGTTTTTATTTATTTATTTGTCTGCCTTTTGTTGTTGTTGTTTTGATTTATTTGTTTGCTTATTTATTTTGAGACAAGGTCTCACTATGCTGCCTAAGCTGGCCTAGAACTCACAAAGATCAGGCTTCCTTCTTCGAAGTGTTGGGATTAAAGGCATGTGCCATCACAGCCCAACAAAGCTCATGGGTGTGCATGCACACACAAGTGCCTGTACAGGCTAGAGGATTTGGATCCTCTTGGAGCTGGATTTACAGGTAGTGTGAGCCTCTGACAAGGTGCTGGAAATCGAACTCAGGTGCTTTAGAAAAGCACATGGAAAAAAAAAAAGAAAGAAAAGAAAAGCACATGAGCTTTCAACCAATGAGCTATCGATCCTTCAGCCTCCCGTCCTCAAACTTGTGATCTTCCTGTTTACCCTTCCCAAGTGCTAGTGTTACACCAATGTGCTACCACTTCAGAAGGGCACACACACGCACACACACACACACACACACGCACGCGCGCACACGCTTGCGGTTTCCTTTAAGACAGGATTTCACCAGTCTAACCTCAAACTCATGCTCCCCCTCCCAGCGTGATGGAGATTTACCCCTGTGCCCAGGCCTAGACTGACAGGCTGAGGCCCCAGGCTCCACACCAGGAGCCTGTTTCACAGGAAATAGCCTTCCTCCCAGCTTTAGCTCCTCTTTGCCTCACCAGCCTCCACACCAGGAAGCCCCCTTTTCTCCAGAAACCCTTGGCCCTGTAGCTCTCCTGCCATCATAGATCACATGGCCTGTGTAGGACCCTCCCCCAACATCAAATACTCTACTCCCTGTTTTAAATAGCTCCTCAATTACGCTTGCTTCAGCAGCCCACTGTTTATGAGTTAATGAGCCCACTCACCCATTAGTTCGTTTACTTATTCAACAAATGCTTAAGACTTGTTTTTCTCTCGTTGGTGCTGGGGGTCAAATGCAGAGCTTAGCACTGTTGCTCCAGTGCTCTGCCACTGCACTGCACTGCAGGTCTGTCTGGTCCTTACTGGAACAAGCTCACTGCTTGAAATGAAGAAGCCATGATTCTCATCCTCTGTAGCCCAAGCCTCAAACACTAGTAGTCCTGTGTCTCCTGAATTCTGAGAGTACAGGTATGAGCCACCACGTTCCACTGAGCTTTCGGTCTAAATAAAGGGCAAAAGGGCAGAGAGATGGCTCAGTGATTAAGAGCCCTGACTGCTTTTACAGATGATATGGGTTCATATCCCAACACCTACATGGCAGCTCACTACCATCCGTAACTCCAGACCCAGGAGTTGTGATAAATTAGGCAAATGCTCAGACACAGAAAATAAAAATAGATACAATGGGGCTGGAGAGATGGCTCAGTGGTTAAGAGCATTGTCTGCTCTTCCAAAGGACCTGGGTTCAATTCCCAGCACCCACATGGCAGCTCACAACTGTCTGTAACTCCAGTTCCAAGGGATTTGACACATTCACACTAATGCACATAAAATAAAATAAAATAAAATATTTTTTAAAAAAGATACAATGTAAAAAAAATTTAAATAGGAGTCAAGAGATATATACAATTAAATGGTCTGAGTCAAGGAAAGTCACTGCAGCTAAGTATCAGGAGCCCTCTATCTATCTATCTATCTATCTATCTATCTAGAATTGGAGACAGAATCTCACTATGTACTTCTGGCTGAGCTGGAACTTGCCTTGCAGACCAGGCTGACCTGGAACTCACAGAGATCTGCCTGCCTCTGCCTCTTGAGTGCTGGGATCACAGGCTTCTTCCACATTCTCCTGCAGGATCCTTAGAGCAATGGGATTACCACCATAATGGTTGCCTTTTTTGGAGATGTTAGGGACTCGAGGAAGGGCAGAAGGAGAGGCCTGTGGGGAGGGAAAGAGGACTTCCTAGAGGGGACTGAGCAGGAAGGCGTGAGTTCCTAGAAAACGGTCACATGAGGGTGAGGAAGGCTGTCTAAGGAGCAGAGAGAAGAGCAGCTGCAGATCCACAGCTGAGATCCACAGAATTACAGCCGAGTTACAACAGGGAGTGGCTGTGAGGGATCCAGGTTGGAGGATGAGATGGTTCTCGAAGGGCTTAGGTCTTGCTTGCTAAGGGGTTTGGCCGTAAAGGGTGTGGAGATGGTTGATAACAAGATCCATTTTGTTGTGAGATTGGGAAAGGGGAAAGGTCTGAGGAATCAGCAGAAGGCTGTCCCTGACTGGGAGATCCTGAGCCTGAGGCCTCAGGGTCAAGAGGAAGGGAGTAACCTCAGGAGTCTTTGAAAATAGATTGCCTTGGCTTTTTTTTTTTTTTTTTTGTTTTTGTTTTCTTGACTCTTGATAACTGAGAGGTAAGGTGGAAGGGGGAAGGAGGAGTCTTTTTATTATTTTAATTTATGTGCATTGGTGTGAGGGTGTCAGATATTGGAGTTACAGACAGTTGTGAGCTGCCATGTGGGTGCTGGGAATTGAACCCGGGACCTTTGGAAGAGCTGACAGTGCTCTTAACCACTGAGCCAACTCTCCAGCCTGGGAAGAGTCTTTTTTTAAAAAATGACTTTTCAGGGGCTGGAGAGATGGCTCAGCGGTTAAGAGTAGTGACTGCTTTTATAAAGGACCAGGGTTCAATTCCCAGCACCCACATGGCAGTGCATAACTGTCTGTAACTCCAAGAGTGGACACTACCACACAGACATACATGTAGGCAAAACACCAATGCACATAAAATTAAAAAAAAAAAAAAAAAAAAAAAAAGATTTCCAGAATGTGACTCAAACACATGGTGGCGCTTTGCCAAAAGCTAAAAATTGCTGCAGGGATTGTATGAGTTTTGAGCTAGGGTCATGTATGTACCACAGGCTGATCTTAAACTCCAAGTGTAGCTGAGGACACACACCCTTGAACTCCTGACCTCCACTTGCTGTCTGTCTGCTGGGATGTCACCTGGCTTCCAGGAGGCAGCTGAAGAGTTTAGGGGTTGGCACTAAGAATGGAGATTTGGGCTGGAGAGATGGCTCAGAGGTTAAGAGCACTGGCTGCTCCTCCTAGAGGTCCTGAGTTCAGTTCCCAGCAACCACATGGTGGCTCACAACCATCTATAATGAGATCTGGTTCCCTCTTCTGGCCTGCAGGTGTACAAGCAGGCAGAAGACTGTATACATAACAAATAAATAAATCTTTAAAAAAAAAAAATGGAAGGGCTGGAGAGATGGCTCAGAGGTTAAGAGCACTGCCTGCTCTTCCGGAGGTCCTGAGTTCAATTCCCAGCAACTACATGGTGGCTCACAACCATCTATAATGAGAATCTGGTGCCTTCTTCCGGTCTGCAGGACGACTTACATGCAGGCAAAACACTGCATATGAAATAAATAAATCTTTAAAAAAAAAAAAAAATGGAGACTTAGGCTCACATAGCATGAGAAAGGAGGGGTTACAAAGGAAGTTTTGGGAGGTGGGGTCTAGAAAGCACCAACATTGAGCTCTGTCCAGGAAACAAAACCTAGGAGAAGAACTACTATGGTAGGACTGAGTCACACTAGGTTGTGACCCAGGTAGGGAGTTCAAAACCAGCAACTTGGGAGGCAAAGGCAGAATTTCTGTGAGTTTGAGGTTAGCCTGGGCTACCTAGTAAGTTCCATTCTAGCCTTAGCTGCTATGTAACACCCTGTCACCAAAAACCCGAAGCAGTAGCAGCAGCAGCAACCCAAACTTGAGATCCGCCAACCTCAGCCTCCCAAGTGCAGGCATTAAAGGGTGTGCCTGGGTACCCTTTTTCGTTCTGTTTCACTTGTTTGTTTGTTTGAGAAGGAGTCTCTTAGCTGGGCAGTGGTGGTGCATGCCTTTAATCCCAGCACTGGGGAGGCAGAGGCAGCTGGGTCATTGTGAGTTTGAGGCCAGCCTGGTTTACAAAGTGAGTCCGAGCCAGCCAAAACTACACAGAGAAACCCTGTCTCGAAATCCCTCCCCCCTCCCCCCCAAAAAAAACGAAAGAAAAAAAAGGAAAAGAAAAGGAAAAGAGAGGCGTCTCTTTATGTATATAGCTCTGGCTGTTCTGGAACTCTCTGTGTAGGTCAGGCTAGCTTCAAACTCACAGAGATTCTGCCTCTGCTTCCCAAGTGTTGGCATTAAAGGTGTGTATCACCACTTGGCCACACTTTGTTTATTTTTTTATTTTTAGATTTATTTGTTTAATGTATGAGTGCTCTATCTGCATGCATATCCAAGTATAGATGGCTGTGAGCCACCATGTGGTGGTTGCTGGGAATTGAACTCGGGACCTCTGGAAGAGCAGCCAGTGCTTTTGACCGCTGAGACATCTCTCCAGCCCCATACTGTTTTTAATTCTGAATGTGTGTATGTATGTATCATGGTGCACATGTGGAGGTCAGAGGGCAACTTGGGAAAATCAATTCCCGCTTTCCATTATTTTAATACCAGGACTTAGACTCAGGTGCGCAGGCTTGAGCACAGGAGCCTTTTTTCCTCCTCAGCAGTCTCACCTTCTCCATTTCTCCCGGTTTTCATCCCTCCTCCATTTAGTATGTGGGGGTTAACACACGTGTCTGTCACAGTGTGCATATGGGAATAGAGGATAACTCCTGGGAGTGAATTATCTCCCTGTGTGTGTCCTGAGGTCAGACTCAATCAAGCAGCCCAGCTTGGTGGCGAGCACCTTACCTGCTGAACCATCTTACCTGCCCTTCTTCCCCCCACCCCACCCCCTTTTTCTTTTTGAGACAGGGTTTCTCTGTTACACAGAGCTCTCTGGCTGTCCTGGACTCTCTTTGTAGATGAGGCTGGCCTCGAACTCACAGAGATCTACTTGCTTCTGCCTTCCCAGGGCTGGAATTAAGGGCCTGTGCCACTCTGCCCTACACTCTTCACTTCGGAGCCATTTCTCTGGCCTCACATTCTGTGGATGTGGGTATCGGTTACTTGAATTTCTTCCAGCTCTGGGACTTGGTGGACCTTTACATATAGGATTTGTTCTCTATCTTGTACTAATGGCTTTAAACAAAAACAAACAGGGTTGAACTTAGAGCCTAGCAGGCACATGCAACCTTCTGATGGTTGGGACACTGTGACGTCATTTACAGCTCACAACCGAAAACTGCACAATCAAGTTAAAAAAAAAAAAATTTTAACACCGTGATGGTGGCATGTGCCTTTCATCCTACCACAGAGACAGGCAGATATCTGAGTTCAAGGCCAACCTGGTCTACAGAGCAAGTTCCAGGACAGCCAGGGATACATAGAGAAACCCTGTCTCAAACAAGCAAACAAGCAAACAAACAAACAAACAAAAACCCACCTTCTCTTGACACTAATTCCCTTTCTACCATATTTCCCCCTTCCTATATGGCTAGGAACATGGCTCAGTAAGAGAGTGTGTGCTCAACATTCAGGTTTAGTCTTCGGTTGTCTCTTTTAATTTTTCTCAATTCCTCTTGAGCCCAGTCTAGTCAAATATTGTCCTCCTGCACTAGGTGGACACAGCCTTCGCCACACTCTCCAGGGGCCTTTGTTTGGTGAGTTCAGCAGGCAATTTGCGGTCCTGCTCTTACTTACTTCATGCAGCGGCCACCATTACAACAGCTGACCACTTCCTGCCAGAGACATCTGCTTAGCCTTGCTCCCAGGACAGCGCTGTCCAGATTTCATTAGTCAGAACAAAACCAAGCTTTTAGAGAGGACATCCTAGAGAGAGAGAGCTTTGGCTCCTCCAGGGTGGGCATCAGGTTTAGGGGAGAAGACAGCCTCGGGCTTCCTGGAGGAGCTGGGCACTCCGCTGGGGCAGCATGACCAGCCACGCCTAAAGCCTGGCTCAAGGCAACCAGGAGTAATGTTTGTGTAATGACTGAGGACCAAATGTGCAACTAGTATGCTGAAGGCAGTGGGTTTATAAAGGTCTTGGAGGAGCCATTACCCTTCCTCTGTCTTCCTTGAGAAAGAGAGCCTGGCTAAAGTTTTCTGAGATTGAGGTATTTTCCTTTAGACCCAGGATGACCACCAGGGGGCGCTTGTTTTCTTCTGTTGAATGTTCTTTGGTCAAGAATTGAGTCACAGGCTGCAGGCCTTTAATCCCAGCACTAGGGAGGCAGAGGCAGGTGAATGGCTATGAGTTCAAGGCCAGCTGTGAAGGAGAGATAAACCTGTTCTTTATGAGCTCAAGTGTGGGATCGAAACAGTCTTGTGAGAGAACAGGCTAGGTTAATCCACTAAAAGACCAATCACCTTGTGCGGGAGCTTGATTGTTGCCAGCTGAAAAGATCCCGTGAACAGACTCTGGAAGGAGATATATAAACGAGCCCAGAACTGGAGACTTCGGATAGTTTTGGCTGTTGATCGCTGCACTTCGAGACACTCCTAGAGAGAACTGCTCGAGGAAAGGCTTCGGGGCTCCGGCTCCTGCTGAGGTTCCTGGTTCTGGTTACTCCAGGTTCCAGCAGAAGAAATCTTTCTGATTATGTGCCAGGAGAATCGCTCCTCAGAACTGATATCCTTACGGTTTTTTAATTGTGTTCCTTAATCCTCTTTTCCTATTGGTTTGGTTAGTCGGGTTGTAAGTGACGTACGCTTGTTAATAAGTTGTAATAAAATGTATTGGTTAAAAAAATTAAGCCTACAAGCCTGGTCTACAAAGCGAGTCCAGGACAGCCAAGGCTGCACAGACAAACCCTGTTTTGAAAAACAAACAAACAAATAAACAAAAAGAACTGAGTCACTGTTTTTTTCAAAGAGGGCTGTAGGGCCGTAGTTAGAAGGACTTGGGCTGAAAGCTAAACACATGCATGTATGGGAAAATAAATGTCCTGGAAACTGAGTTCAGATCTCATTCACGGAGGGATGAGCTCCCTCCATGGGGCTAGGAACCCCGCAGCTGTATTGTCCATTTCTGCTGGCCATTCATCTTAGGTGGCAGCACCTTGACCACTGTTGGCCTCAGTTTTGCCTAAGTCCACCCATTGAAGGCACTAGCAAGAGAGAGCATGCAATGTGCATGGTTTCTAGAAGTCTGCACTTGCTTAGCATGTGAGACTCTGAGTTCAATTCCTAGTCATGAAAAATAAATCTGAAAACACTATACTCTCTTGCTGATCCTCAGTGTCCACCACCGTGTCCCCTGCTAACCTAGTGTGGAGGTTGTGACATTGTACTCATAGGTTCCTACTGCAAAGTTAGTGCCCAGCAGTGAACATTCTGGAAATAAGATTCTGTAGTGGGCAAAGGTGATGAGGTCTGTCTTAGGCCAGAGGCTGAGGGCAGTGATTGGAGGCCATTGGCCAATAGGGAGCCATGTAGGCAAGTAAGGGAAGACTTGCTCTCAGGGCTCTTTGCTCCTTTTCTTTCCTTCCTTCTGTTTCCTTTCCCTTTCCTTCCCATATCTCTTCTCTCCTTTTCTCATGCATTACCAAAACGGGATCTTGCTATGTAGATGAGGCTAGCCTCTCAGCTCATGTAATCATGACTCAGGCCGTACCACATCCATCAAGGGCTGAGTTGTCTCGCAGTTTTTTTTGGGGGGTGAGGGGTTCTCCTGAAATCTGGAGAAGCAGCAAAGCACTCAATTACAGCCTCTACTGGGGGGCTAAGCCCCTGCTCCGCAAGGCACTCAGAAGCAGGACGTGTGCTGGGGCAAGGAGGAGCAGGAAACTGGGCTCAGTGTGTCTTCACTGTGCTCTCACCTTTCTCAATCCTTGGGCCTTGACATGGCTTCCTGGGGCTCCCTCCTGTCCCCGTACCCACTCTGTTTCTTCATCTGTCCATAGCTAGTTGACAAATGTTCACATTCGGTGAGGTGCTTTGTGGGAGAGAAAGGGGGATGGCAAGGTGGGGGCGGAGTCAGAGCCCATGGCCTGCCCCTTTGTCTTCTTTTTTTCTTTTCATTTTTTATTTTTTTATTTTTCAAAGATTTATTTATTATGTATCAGTGCTCTGCCTGCTTATACCCTTGCAGGCCAGTAGAAGGCATCAGATTCTGTTATAGATGGTTGTGAGCCACCATGTGGTTGCTGGGCATTGAACTCAGGACCTTTGGAAGAACAGCCAGTACTCTTGACTGCTGAGCCATCTCTCCAGGCCCTTTGTATTCTTTTGTTGTTGTTGTTTTTGTTTTTTGAGACAGGGTTTCTCTTGGACTGGACTGTCTTAGCTGTCCTGAACTCATTTTAGGACTGTAATTTCTTTTCTTTTCTTTCTTTCTTTTTTTTTTTTAGATAGGGTTTCTCTGCATAGCCTTGGCTGTCCTGGACTCACTTTGTAGACCAAGCTGCCTTCAAACTCACAGTGATCCACCTGCGTGCTGGGATTACAGGCATGCACCACCAAGCCCGGCCCAATGATTCATTTTCAGTGATGCTTCTAGCCAGCTTAGGTCCAGCTGCAAATGAACAGAAAACACTAGATGCCTGCTAAGACCTCTAGTCCAGCTATGCCCCTCTGCACAAACTCTGCTAAGCTGTCCCCACTCACCCAGAGAGTTTTAGAGGAGAGAATTACTAACATCTTAGCTTGACTGTAAGACCATGCAACTGAAAAGCTTTTGTTTTTGTTTTTGTTTTTCGAGACAGGGTTTCTTTGTGTAGCCTTGGCTGTCCTAGACTTACTTTGTAGATCAGGCTGGCCTCAAACTCACAGCCATCCACCTGCCTCTGCCTCCCCAAATGCTGGCATTACAGGTATGCTTGACTTCTTTCAAAAGGCTTCTTATAGCTCAGGCTGGCCTTGAGCTAGCCCCTGTTAGCTGAAGAGGACCTTGAATTCCAGATCCTCCTATGTCCACCTCCCCAGTGCTGGAATCACGGGTGTGTGCCACAATGCTAGGCTTGAGAAGATCGCTCCTGAGGGTCCAGATAACTGCATAAAAAAGCCTGTGAGTTAGTAAAGTGTATCTTGGGGGATGTTTGTGAGAGAGCTTCCAGGAAGGACTGAGTGAGGAGGGAGCCCCTGTAAGGTGCTATCCTGTAGACTGAGGGGTCTGGGCTGAGAGATGGCTCAGCAGCTAAGGGTTCTTGTCATCAAGGAAGAGGACCTGAATTAGATTCCTGGAACCCGCCTGGTAGAAGGAGAGAACTGACTCCTACAAGTTGTCCTCTGCCCTCCATATAGGTCCACATACACCTATACATATGTACATACACAACTAAAAAAAGAGGAAGCCATAGTGTCTCCCTCTCCCCCTTCCATCCCTCCCTCCATTTCTCTGCTTCCTGGCTACCCTGAAGTGAGCTGCTTTCTGCCAAGCCTTCCCCCACATGATGGGATGAAAGCAAGAATAAATCAAATCTTTCCTGTCTTCATTTTTTTCCCCCTCAGGCATTTTCTGATGGTGACGAAACTCCCTCCCCAAAAAGAAAAAGAAGGCATCAATATGGAGGTCTAGAAGCCAATAAGGAAAGGGAAGGAGCCAGCCAAACAGTATGGGTCCTGATGTCCTTGGATTGTCCCTTTCTCTGCTGCTATAAAAGGCCTGATGTGCAAGGCCTGCTTGACCAAGAGGCCACTGGAGCAACATCTGCACCATGAAACCAGGTTGCACAGAGCCCACTTCTCCTTCCTCCTCTCAGGCTGAGTGTGCAATCAGCAGCAGTCATCCAAGCTGCCTCCCTCCCAGGTGTCCTGTCTAAGCCCCTGAAGGGCCTCACAGCATCTGAAGCCAGGAGTTATTTCAGACCTCACAGGCACATAACATGGTCAGTCCACTGAGGAGCTGCGACCAGAGTCTGCCTTGTGGACTCTGTCCTTTGCCTTGGCCCATTCTCTCTCTCTCCAGGCTGTGCACTGTATACTTTACACATCCTATACATTGTATAGCAGAGCACAGTACTGTCAATTCTTTTTTGTTTTTGTTTTTGTTTTTGTTTTTTGAGACAGGGTTTCTCTGAGTAGCCGTGGCTGTCCTGGCTTTGTATACCAGACTGACCTTGAACTCACATCAATCCACCTGCCTCTGCCTCGAGAGTGCTGGGATTAAAGGTGTGCGCCACCACACCTGGCTCAGTACTGTCAATTCTAAAAGCCCTGATACTAGCTTTATAGAAAACCCAAGTCAGTTGCTGTGTGGCCCACACATGTGATCCCAGTAATCAGGGAGGCAGAGGCAGGTGGATCTCTGTGAGTTCAAGACCAGCCTGGTCTACAAAGCAAGTCCAGGACAGCCAGGGTTACACAGAAAAACCCTGTCTTGAAAAACAAAAATGAAAGAAAGGAAGGAAGGAAGAAAGAAAGAAAGAAAGAAAGAAGGAAGGAAGGAAAATCCAAAGAGTCCCTGTCTTGATGCTCCAAATAACTGCTTCTCTTATACTTATAGTTTATTGTAATTTTAAAACTACATTAGCTGGGCAGTGGTGGCACATGCCTGTGATCCCCATGCTCAGAAGGCAGAGGCAGGAGGATCTCTGTGAGTTCGAGGCCACTCTGGTCTGCAGAATGAGTTCCAGAACAGCCAAGGCTACACAGAGAAACCCTGTCTCAAAAAACCAACACACACACACACACACACACACACACCAACTACGTTAATTTATTCTTTTTGAATGTGTGTGTGTCCCCAATATGTCCATGTATGCCATAGTGTAAGTGTGGAGGTCAGAAGACAACTTTTGAAAAAAAACATTTTACGTATTTGTTTTATGTCTGAGTGTTCTATTTGCATGTACACCTGCAGGCCAGAAGAGGGCATCAGATCCCAGTATAGGTGCTTGTGAGCCACCATGTGGATGCTGGGAATTGCTCTTAACCACTGAGCCATCCCTCCATCCCCTGGAGGGTCCCAGGGATTGAACTCTAGCCATCAGGCTTTGAAGTGAGTCTCTTTCCCTACTGAGTCATCTTTCAGGCTTTGTGATTTAAAAAAAAAAAAAATGTGTATGGGTGTTTTGGCTGCATGTATGTAGTAATATCTATGCACCATGTTTGTCAGTACATCATGTGTATACAGTGCCCGTTGAAAGAGGTCAACAAATCCCCAGGAACTAGAGTTACAGATAGTCATGAGCTGCCATGTGTGTCCTGGGAGCTGAACCTGCATCCTCTGGAAGAACAGCCCAGCCTTTTAACTGCTGAGCCATCTCTCCAGCCTCCTGTGATTTATTATTTTCTAAAATGTTTTATGGGGCTGGAGAGATGATTCAGTAGTTAAGAGTGCATTCTGAGGGCTGGAGAGATGGATTAGAAGTTAAGAGCACTGACTGCTCTTCCAAAGGTCCTGAGTTCAATTCCTAGCAACATGGTGGCTCACAGCCATCTATAATGAGATATGGTGCCCTCTTCTGGTGGGCAAGCAGAATACTGTACTAAACAAACAAACAAACAAATAAATAAAAGAGGCCATTCTGTTCTTGCAGAACAGCCCAGGTTCAGTTTCCAGTACCCACACAGCAGATGTCTGTAGCAGTTATATGTCTGTAACCCCAGTTCCAGGGAACTTGATTCCCTCTTCTGTAGGCTCTGTGGTGCACATTTACATGCATGCATGTGTGAGTACATGTGTGAGTGCTAGTATGTGTGTCAACAAACATTCATATGCATAAAATAAAAATAAATAAGTCCTTAAAAAGTAATTTTTGGCCAGATGGTTGTGGTGCACGCCTTTAATCTCAGCACTCAGGAGGCAGAGGCAGGTGGATCACTGTGAGTTCAAGGCCAGCCTGGTCTACAAAGCGAGTCCAGGACAACCAAGGTTACACAGAGAAACCCTGTTTCGAAAAACCAAAAGCCAAACCAAAACAAAAACCCACCTGTCAAATAAATGGTGTTCTAGTTTGCTTTTCTGTTGCTGTGATAAACACCATGACTAAAAGTAACTGGGGAGAAAAGGTTATTTCATCTTAGAGTTTTTTGTTTTTGTTTGTTTTTCAAGACAGAGTCTCTCTGTGTAGCCCTGGCTGTCCTGGACTCTTTGTAGACCAGGCTGGCCTCGAACTTACAGCGATCTGCCTGCCTCTGCCTCCCAAGTGCTGTGATTAAAGGCGTGCGCCACCACGCCCACCATGCCTAGCTATCATCTTATAGTTACCCACCTGTCATGACTCCTTTTTTTTTTAACGGGCATTGGTGTTTTGCCTGCATGTATGTCTGTGTGAGGGTGTCGGATCTCCTAGAACTGGAGTTACACTCTTGAGCTGCCATGTGGGTGCTGGGAATTGAACCAGGGTCTTCTGAAGAGCAGCAGCCAGTGCTCTTAACCTCCAAGCCATCTCCCATCCAGCCCCCTTAACCATATATCATGGAAGGAACTCAAGGCAGAAACAGGAAGCAGGGTCTATGGAGGAACAGCGTTTATAGTGCTTCCAACCCCTCCTATGCTCCGAGGACTGGATCCACAGAGCAAGGTGTTATGGCCTTGAATGGCAGGGACAACTTCTCCCTTGGAAGGGTGTGTCTCTGGGTGGGATGGTCACTGTCACTTATCCATCAAGTATCCACTGGGAGTCAGACAGTGCCTAGAGCTGGAGACTTAGCAGTGAACACTGCTCATTCCTAAGGAACACACAGCTCGGGGTAGTCACTGGCTCTCTTTCTTTCTTGGGATTTTTACCCCGTTGAGCAATCCTGGATATGACAGTCCCCCTAGGGCCCATCTCAGGAAGATGGGGAAATTATTTCTCCATTTGGCATGCCAGGCCGACTTCACTCACTGCCCAGGGTCTCCTGAGGCAATGAGTATGAAGCAAGTCCCAGCCCCACACGCCCAACACAGGCAGGGTGGGTCAGGAAGGCTTCTGTTTCTGCTCTGCATCCGCCTCAGGATAAGCATAAAGGAGGCTCTCAAGGCCCGGAGGAGGCAATCTTGGGGACCATGCAAACCCGGAAGGACATCCTCTCCCTGCGGTGCTCACTCTCACTGCTGCTGCTCCTGGGCCTGGGGTTGCCTCTAGCCATCGCCCAGACCCCCAGCTACAAGGAGGCAGTGCTCCGTGCTGTGGATGGCTTCAACCAGCAGTCCTCGGATACCAACCTCTACCGCCTCCTGGACCTGCAGTCTCTGCCCACAGAGGTGAGGCAGGGGGCTGGGGGAGAGAGCAAGTTCTAATCCAAGGCACTGCCTCCTTTTAGTGTGGCCTCTCCTTTCCCGGGAAGTCTCCCTAGATCTGTGTCTCATTCCAGAATACCAGCTCTCAGCCTTGGAATACCTGGCAGAAGCGCCCTCGACCTCATTCTAGTGACGAGGGTGTAATCGTTGGCTCCAGGCATTGGCTTCCTTTGCTCTAAGTTTGTCCCATACCCAGTGAAGGACTACCCAGCCTTGAGGTCCTAAGGATGTGCCTGATCCTCTAGGGAGGCCCTGGGTTCCCTATTTCCAAAAGGGGAGATGTTCTTCGTTATAGCTGCCTGAGGGCTGTTCCCACTCACTGTCTGTGTGTGGGAGAAGGAAGAGGCTCTGTACCTCAGCACTAGGCCCTTTTTCAGCACCTAGCATGTAGCGCCGGAAGGCCACCCTGTTAGTGCATGTCAGGAGACTGGTCCTTGAGATTGAGACTGAGCTTGAGACAAGTGTCCCTACTTTCTCTCCTGACCAGGATGAGGACCCAGATACGCCGAAGTATGTGAGGTTCCAAGTGAAGGAGACAGAGTGTGACAAGACATCACAGCAGCTACCTGAGCAATGTAACTTCAAGGATCAGGGGGTAAGGCAGGGGGCAGGGTGGTTGGCACATGCTTCCTGAGGAACTGGACGAGTCCTGAAGGAATCTTTCCATGCAGTGGGTTAGGGCTTAGGGGTTAGCAAATGGATTCTACTTTGATCTTGGGCTTCCCCTTCTCAGCTGGTGAAGCAGTGTACGGGGACAGTCACCCTGGACCAGGCCACAGATGCTTTTGACATCAATTGCAGTGAGGTGAGTGGGATGCAGCAGGTGGTGAGGGATGGGACATGGGTTGGTCCCTATTCCTACCCAGAGCAAACTCCTCTTCATCCTCTTGGCTCCTCCCCTGCACCTGAACTTCAACTCCAGCACTGGTTCTATTATCCCTTAGAGAAGTGACCTCAAAGTTTGGCTAACCAGGGAGGCAAATGCAGGAGGATCTCTATGGGCTTGAGGTCCAGCCTTGTCTACGTGAGTTCCAGGCCAGACATGGCTACATAGGAACTTGTTAAGGATGTAGATTTTTAGGACTTCAAGGTAAGGACCATACCTGGATACTCTGGATCCTGCCAAAGCTGGGAGCATTCTCTTACGGGGTTCACTCTCAGACCCTAGGGAGCCCCTTGCCATATCCAGGCCCCAGTGTTTTCAGCTTTTATTGGGGTTAAGGATCCAGCTACATGGCTCAAAGGCTGAAATAGGGTCCAGAGGCCACAATTGAGGTCTTAGGTGGGGAAGGATCTTGGGCGCCCCTGGGACTAGCCCCACAAAGAACCCGTTTCTTTCTGGTACATAGAATGGTGCACAACCCCAGCGGTTCTTCAAGAAAATTGCCAAGAAAATAGCCAAGAAAGCTGCCGGGCTGGGTGGACTCCTTCGAAAAGGTGGGCAGAAGATTGGTGAAAAGATTAAGAAAATTGGCCAGAAAATTAAGGATTTTTTCCAGAAAGGTGAACCTGAGACAGAGAATTAGGCCTGCCTTGGCTTGTTTCTAGATCCCCAAAATAATAAACTTGGTGAAGGAAACTTCTCAATGGCTTTTGTATTCATTTAGTCTCTAACTGTGGAGGCTGCTATGTGGATGCTGGGAATTGAGCCCAGGTCCTCTGAAAGAGCAGCCAGTGCTCCTAACCCCTGGGCCATCTCTTCAGCCTCAACCCCTCATAGTGGTTTTTTTTTCTTTTTTCGAGATTGTTTTTCATTTATTGTGTGTGCGAGCATGCCTGCACATACTTGCATACTACAGCACACGTGTGGAGGTCAGAGAACAACTGTGGGAGTCAGTTCTCTGGGACCAAAGAGCTCAAGGGCATAGGAAGTCCATGCCTCTGGCTTCTGAGTCACCAGGCAGCGCCGTCAGTGGCCTTTGAGGTCAGTGCAGGGCCTACGCTTCTGTTCCAGTGTGCCAACTGGAGAAACTGCAGCTTTGGTTCCACAGGTCTCTACGGGCATTAAGGCTATGGGGTTATGGTTCTGAAGTCCCCTTGGTCACTGTAAGACCAGAGTGGTCTCAGAGGATACTTTAGGTCTGGGACTCTAGCCACAGCCTCCAGATAGTTTCCCTGAGCCTGAAGCTTGGCATCCGGTCCCCAGCAGGCTCATGGCATCCATGGGTGACCAATGACTCTATCTGGTTACCTTGGGCTTAGTGTCTAGCCCCACTCTTGGTCCTGTTGGCACACAGCCATGAGGGGATCCTTTCTATAGCCCTTCCCAAGTCACCACCAGGAGTCACCAGTTCCCGGAGCTGAACTTCATGCAGATGTTCCTCTGAAGAGTCACAGAAGATGCTATCCCAGTAGGCTTGGAAAAAGAGGAAACCAAGGCAAATTCACTCCAACAGAAAAGTGCAATACAACCAGGACACGAGCCATCATCCATGACCCATCACCGACCACTCTCTATTAGGGAGTGGGGAGTTACGCACGGCTGGCTTCTTGACTAAGGATCAAGTGCCTGTCACAAGCTCTCCCAAGGTCTGTTTCCATTTCGCACAGCTCTGAATCCAATAGTTTTTATTTGTTCCCTGTATCTGGCTGCGCCTATCCGGAACTGGCCTCATTGCATTTGAGGTCTAACCTGCTCTCTTCATCTGTTTCAGTGTAGATTCATCTATTTGCATTTGCTTCTAACTGGACAATATGATTTGCTCTTACTTTTATCTTGTTTTGTCTGGTGGTGTTATTCGGTTATGTACATATATTTATTCTGAAGAATATTTTTAAATTGCTTTAAAGTAATCTTAAATTTTAAATTACATTTATTTACTGAGGGGGGCAATACCTAATTATGTCTGTCATGACTGCTTCCAAATGAACTCATGTTCCGAAATGATTGGAGTTAGAAATTCAATTTATAAATTGGGTAGGAAGTACAATTTAAGCCACAACTGTTGTGAAGTTATATCTTTGTGGTTTTCCAAGACAGGTTTCTCTGTGTAGCTCTGGCTGTCCTGGAACTCACAGTGATCCACCTGCCTCTGCCTTCCAAGTGCTGGGATTAAAGGCGGACACCACCACCGCCCGGCTGTGAAGTTGTATCTTTGGATATTGGCTTGTATATAATATGTCAATTAGGCATTTGGGCTTGGAGCTGTACATGTGTGTTGAAATGGAATGGTCTAGAACAGTTGGCTTGATGTTAGATCTAGACCTTAGCTTTTAGCAGTGTGTCCAGATCTCAGACCTGGATGTATTACTTGGACCTAGGCTTTCATCCTGGATTTGAACCTCAGATATGGACATCAGGCCTTAGAGGTGACTCTCACTGCAGAACCTCTAGCCTTTATTTTTTATGTAGAACAGGCTGGCTTTGAACTCACAGAGATCCACTTACCTTTTGAGTGCTGGCATTAAAGGCATGTGCCACCACATCCCAGAACCCTTATCCTACAACTCAGATACAAGCAGAAGCTTCATGAACTGGAATAAGGGCTGCCGTCTGGGCACCTGGACTAACTTGTGCTGAGCAGCTCAGCATGATCAACTATAATCAGCTCACCGGATGAATTACAGCTGCACTAGTGAGTCTGGAGGAAAACAACGGAAGCTGGCAGCTGGCAGATACAGGGAAACAATCCCTGCTGTTTTAGGGCATTGACGTCTGCTGTAACGCAGCAAAGTACTACAGGTTTTAGTGCAGGCATACCTACCATTAGTACAGTGCCTTTGTGGAAATCAGAAATACTAGCTTATTACCCAGGCTCATTAAAATGTGCCTCCACTGGGCAGAGGTACCTTGGTTCAAAGAAAAAGTACCTCTTCCTCCAGGACACAGCCCTATGTCTAGGTGCACAGCATGGTTTTGAGTCCACACTCACTTAGTAAATGGGTGCACTCATGTGCTACATAATCAACCCACTGAAAGTTTTTTTGTTTTTTTTGTTTTTGTTTTTGAGACAGGGCTTCTTTTTTCTTTTCTCTTCTTTTTTTTTTTGGTTTTTCGAGACAGGGTTTCTCTGTGTAGCCTTGGCTGTCCTGGACTTGCTTTGTAGACCAGGCTGGCCTCGAACTCACAGCAATCCGCCTGCCTCTGCCTCCCGAGTGCTGGGATTAAAGGTGTGCGCCACCACTGCCCGGCTGAGACAGGGTTTCTTTGTGTAGCCTTGGCTGTCCTGGACTCTTTATAGACCAGGCTGGCCTCGAACTCACAGCGATCCACCTGCCTTTGCCTCGTGAGTGCTGGGATTAAAGATGTGCACCACCACACCCAGTGGTAGATTCTTATACCATTCTCTCTTCAGTTAGCACAGGGCAGACACCTGGCTTCACCAGATGCAGTGACTCCAATGAAGGACAAAGAGAAAGCCCGTACAGGAGAACTGCCAGCCTGGAGGACTGGGTGGCACAGAATTTATTAAGGAAGCCAGGTTGCACAGGCACTGCATTTTTTTGGTCAAGAGGCAGGCTTCTTCTTGAGGAAGGATGATAGTACTTTGCAAAAACAGGAGTCACCATCCTTCCCAAATCCCCGTGACAACCCACGGAAGAGGTAGATATATACAGCTAGCCCTTAGCAGCTGAGCAGCACTTTGCTAGGTCTTCGGGCAGGTGGTGGGGTCCAGCACAGACAGTGCCTTCAGCGCACCTTCCCTGGCCCTAAGAGAAAAAGCTGAACACTGTGACCTGTCCTCAGGGACTGACGGGGCTTTACCGGGCTGGTCTGGGGCCTCCTGTTTCAGCTGCACAGTGGACGCCTTCCTCTGGACTGTAGCACACAGGGCCACAGCGCAGCCGCGGTTCCTCCTCTTCATACCAGCGCTGTTCACTGAAGTCAGGGAAGAAAGCTGCAATCTCTCTGCTGGCGGAAACCACGGAGTCTATGAGAAGAGGAAAGGAGGAAAAGATCTGCTTAGGAGGCTGAGGCAGGAGGACTGCAATATGGGGACCCATTTAGGAAACAAAGCAAGACCAGGTCTCGGAAAGAGAGACAATTGAGAGAAGGCGTTATCTCAGGGAACGGGGGTGGGGGCGAGTAAGACACACCACCAGGTTCAGAACCTGAACGCCTCAATCCTGGGGCATATACAGCAAGCTCACAAGCCACACAGCCCAGAGAGCTATAAAGGGCCAGACATATATGGAACACAGCTCAGTGGAAGGCCCTGGCTGTCAATCTCACCACATGGCCAACCCAGCTGCCCTGAGTTGTCCTTCATCTGTGGCTGCGGATGAGGAGTTCCAACTCACCTGAGCCATGGGTAGTATTTCGGGTGTCTGTGAGGCCCAAACTCCCACGAATTGAATCTGGCGCCACGTGGCGTGCTCGAAATACTCTGGTGGGTCCCATCAGTGTCCTCCAAAGCTGGATGGCATCTTTGTGGGCAAGGATGTAGGCTCGGATTGGCCCACTGAGAATAAAAGAAGGGATCAGACCCACTGGTCTAGAACGTGTTTGCAAGCAGGGCAAGGAGACATGTGAACTGTACATTCAAAGAGTCTCCTTGCCCTTCTAGTGAGTGCTGATGCTGCTTTAAGGAGAAAGTGATGGGTAGAGGCTGACTACTGACATGCAAGACATGATCAGTAGAGTTTCTAAGCAGCACTCAATAGTCCTCCACCATAGCCACTGGTCCAGCAAACACAGGATGGGTGCCTGCCAGGTCAGTGTAGCTCAGTCCTGTCTCTTTAGACTCGACAGTGATTACATCTTTAAAGTGAGTTGGGCGTGGTGGCACACACCTTTGATCCCAGCACTGGGGAGGCAGAAGGAGGTGGATCTCTGTGAGTTCAAGGCCAACGTGGCCTACAAAGCAAGTCCAGGACACCCAGGGCTGCCCTGAAAAAAAAAAAAAAATCTTTAAAAAGTGGTGAGGGACTGGAGAGATGGCTCAGAGGTTAAGAGCACTGGCTGCAGGCTGGGCGTGGTAGCACACGGCTTTAATCCCAGCACTCGCGAGGCAGAGGCAGGCGGATCGTTGTGAGTTCGAGGCCAGCCTGGACTACAAAGCGAGTCTAGGACAGCCAAGACTACACAGAGAAACCCTGTCTCAAAAAACCAAAACCAACCAACCAAACAAACAAACAAAAAAAAAAACAAAACAAGAACACTGGCTATTCTTCCAAAGCTCCTGAGTTCAATTCCCAGGAACTGCCTGGTGGTTCACAGCCATTTATAATGAGATATGGTGCCCTCTTCTGGCATGCAGGCATACATTCCGGCAGAATACTGTATACATAATAAATAAATAAGTCTTTAAATGGAAAAAAAAGTGGTAAGTGAGCTGGCGCACGCCTGTAATCCCAGTAATCTGGGAAGCAGAAGCAGGCAGATCTTTGTGAGTTTGAAGCCAGCCTAGTCTATACTTTGTGTCCGGGACAGCCAGGGCTATGCAGAGAAACCCTGTCTCAACAAAACAAAACAAAAAACCCCCACAAAAATAAAAACAAACAAAAAAGTGGTGAGATTGACACTTGTGTTCACAGGGAAGAGGAGCTATGCCCTAGCACATGGAGATTTGAGACCAACATTACAAGTACCTGGCCATGAACTCCACCAGCCGCTGATAGAAGAAACGCCCTGCAAAGAGAGTGGCTTCATGAAGACACGGGTCTCACTGCGCTACCTGCAATACCACACTAGTCACAGGGAGATAACAAGGACCTTGGCGCCTGGCACTCTGAGTATGGCTCTAGATTCGGCCACTTACAATCTGGACAGGTTTGGTTGAGTTGTTAATTTCCCTAGTGTGTCTTCCAAATTTTGTGTCATCATAATAACAACATTAACTTGTTATGATTTGGGAAAAAAAATTTTTTTTGAGACAGGGTTTCTCTGTGTAGCCTTGACTGTCCAGGACTCACTTTGTAGACCAGGCTGGCCTCGATCTCACAGTGATCCTCCTGCCTCTGCCTCCTGAGTGCTGAGATTAAAGGCGTGCGCCACCACACCCGGCCTGGACAATTTTATTTTATCTTTTTACAGAGATCCACCTGCTACTGCCTCCTGAGTGCTATACATTATTTTCTAAAAAAAAGAAAAAAAAGAGTTTTTCTTGAGGCCACCTATGTTGTACACACCTTCAACCTCAGCATTTAGGAAGCAGAGCTCTGTGAGTTTGAGGCTAGCCTGGTTTAAAGAGTAAGTTCCAAGGCTACACAGTGAGACCCTGCCTCAAAAAAACAAACTGCTGCCAGGAAGTATTGGTGCATACCTTTAATCCTAACACTGGGAGGCAGAGGCAGGCGGATCTCTCCTTGTCTACAGTGAGTCCCCGGACAGCCAGGACTACACAGAGAATCCTTTCTCAAAAAACAAAACAACAACAAGAACTCCCACAGAAACAAAAAACAAACCAAAAGATCCTGTTTTGTTTTGTTTTTCTTTTTTCTATAATTGAATACAGAGCCAGCAAACAGCAGTGAGGTAGTATCTGGAACACCACCTGGCACCTCCTTTTCTTGACCTGGACTCGCTTTTTTTTTTTTAAACGTGCATTGGTATTTTGCCTGCATGTATGTCTGTGTGAGGATGTTAGATCTTGGAGTTAAAGACAGTTGGACTCACTTTATAGACCAGGCTGGCCTCGAACTCACAGGGATCTGCCTGCTTCTGCTTCCCAAGTGCTGGCATTAAAGGCGTGTGCCACCACACCGGGCTGCCACTCCCTTTTCTAAATTTGAGAAAATTAACTGAAATAATGAGCACAGGCAAAGCACTTGACAAGATAAATGTTCACTCAGTGTTTTTTACTGATTTTACCAAGACATTATATTAAATTTCTGATTGGGACTATCCAGGCCGTCTCTTCTAGGAAAAGAAAATACCTATTATGGGGCTGGAGAGATGGCTCAGGGGTTAAGAGAACTGGCTGCTCTTCCAGAGGACCCAGGTTCAATTCCCAGCACCCACATGGCAGCTCACAACTGTTTGTAACTCTTGTTCTAGGGGATCTGACACCCTCACACAGGCACATGCAGGCAAAACACAAATGCATATAAAATTAAAAAAAAAAATACTGATTATCATGAGAGGTCTGTGCAGAAAAAACAAACAAAAACAAAACAACAGCAACAAAAAACCCACAGTTGGGCATGGTGGCGCATGCCTTTAATCCCAGCACTCGAGAGGCAGAGGCGGGCATATTGCTGTGAGTTTGAGGCCAGCCTGGTCTACAGAGCAAGTCCAGGGCAGCCAAAGCTACGCAGAGAGACCTTTCTTGAAAAAATAACAACAACAACAAAAAACAAAAAACCCAAAAAACCAAAACCACACACACAGAAGAGCACAGTCTGGGGAGATGGCTCCACTGCTAAAAGGCCTGCATTGCAAGCATGAGGATGACCCCAGAACACACACAAAGGCATGGTGGCATACATGTGCACACCCAGTGCTCGAGGCAGGTGGACACTTGGGCTCAGTGACCAGCCAGCCTAGACTACTTGATGAGTCGCAGGCCAATGATGGGACCCTGGCCGAGGGAAAAAAGTAGATGGTGCCTGTGACTATCAACTAAGGTTGTCCTCTTGCCTATATGCAAGTGTGTCTCACATGCACACTCACAAACACACACACTCACACTCAGGGTGTGTAAATGCAGGCTCCTGACCTTACCTTCATGCTCTCGGTAAAACCTCCGGCAGTCTTCCTTTTTCCATTGTAGTTCTCTCGTTCGTACGATGAGGAACTTGTTGCTCAGAATCTGCTGGTGAACAGCCTGGAGACCCAAGCATCCCAGACATGAACATTAACCAGATCTCAAGCTGTCCAGAGGACCACTTCAAGGTCTGCTCTGCTGACACGAGTCATGCTTTAGATACTGAGCACCCCACCCCCCAGCTCATGTGTTAAAGGCAGCCGGTGGCACTTTCCCAAGGCTGTGGAAACGTCAGGCGGTGGGTCTTCCTGAAGGAAGTGTCATCAGGAGTGGGTGTGAAGGGAACACTGGAACCTTTGCCTGCCAGTCTTCACACCCTGGTCCATGCTGTGAGCATTTCTCTCCACAGTGTTCATCCTTAACACAGGCTCAAAGAGACAGGACCAAGCAGCTTGGACTAATACCTGTGAACCCTTGAACCAAATGAAGCTTCCCTCTTTTATGTACGGCCCAGTGGCAGAAAGCTGATGAAAGCAGTGGTCAGAAGGTGAAGTGAGGAGGGCAAGACCTCAGGTATATGGCCAGAGTATGAACCTGGGGTCCATGGGGACAAGAAGCAATGAATGTCCTTAGGCCCCACTACCCAGAATTCAAGTCTTTTTGTTTGTTTTTGTTTTTCAAGATAAGGTTTCTCTGTGTAGCCTTGGCTGTCCTGGACTTACTTTGTAGACCAGGCTGGCCTCGAACTCACAGTGATTCACCTGCCTCTGCCTCTGAGTGCTGGGATTAAAAGCGTGCGCCAACATGCCCAGCTCCCATACAAGTCTTTTTAATGGTCCCCCTGTTCTCCTCCTTCATTCTATACCATCACATTTTTAAAAAAAGATATTTATTATGTATACAGTGTTCTGCCTGCATGTATGCCTGCACTCCAGAAGAGGGCACCAGGTCTCACTACAGATGGTTGTGAGCCACCGTGCGGTTGCTGGGAATTGAACTCAGGACTTTGGAAGAGCAGCCAGTGCTCTTAGCCTCTGAGCCATCTCTCCAGCACTATACCATCACATTTGATTAAAAACTGTACAACTTGCTGGGGGTGGTGGCGCACGCCTTTAATCCCAGCACTTGGGAGGCAGAGGCAGGTGGATCGCTGTGAGTTCGAGGCCAGCCTGGTCTACAAAGTGAGTCCAGGATGGCCAAGGCTACACAGAGAAACCCTGTCTCGAAAAACCAAAAAAAAAAAAAAAAAAAAAAGAAAAAAGAAAAAGAAAAAGAAAAAAAGAAAAACCGTACAACTTATTTATATGTTCCTCTCTGGTCAGAAGGTTCCGGGAGGTTTCTACAATGAAACAAAGTACATGCGCTTTGGCCTTCTGCTCAGGGCTGCCCTGTCCTTGCCCTCTATCTCTTCTCTCTGGTCCCGCAGCCCAGGCAGCCAGCCCTGCTTCTGATCTCCTGGCATTAATCAACATTTGCTTGTCCTTTGAGGCCTCAGTCCTACCATTCCAGAGTGTTCTGTTCTGTTCCTCCTGCTATTTCCTCTGTACTACACAGCGTAGGGAGCCTACTGACTTCCTAACCTTACAGCAGGGAGAGTCCCAAATGATGCCTTGCTTGTGTCTGCCTAGTTCTTAGTAGGAGCATTTCCTAAGTATGGGACTCACTGATATTCTGTGTCATTCTGCCCTTTGTCTACTACTCTACTCTCCTTCTAGTCAATCTTCTTCACGCTACCATTTCTAATTGTACCAACTGCCAGGTTCTGAGCATCAGCTCAGGCCTTCCACCCTTGTCCTCAGGTCTGTGAGTGTGACAAAATATGACTAAGTCACATCATATAACAAAAGGGATTTTTCAGAAACAGTTTTGGTTACTAATCAGTTGATTCTGCTTTAGCTAAAAGGAAGGTTCACCTGGTTGGACTAAATAGTCACAAAAGGGGCCAGCAAGATGGTTCAGTGAGTAAATGCGCTTGCTCTCAAGCCTGAGGACCCAAGTTCAATCCCCAGGACCCACATGGTGGAAGTCAAGAACCAACTTCATAAGCTGACCTCTGACTTGGACACACACACATCATGGTACACAAACATTTCTCATACACACACACACACACACACACACACACACACAAAAAAGCCCCACAAACCAAACAAATGTAATAAAAAGTCACACAAACCCTTTAAAAGCAGTTTTCTCTGGCTATGGTTTAAAGCTAGAGAGGTTAGACAAGTGTGAGGGATTAGCTGCACCATTGCTACCTCCAAGACGTGAGGGTTATCTCTGCAAACTGAGAGTTGTTCCTGCGTGAAGGCCAGTGAGGACACAGCACACTGAGCCACAGTCGGCCAGCAGTCTTAGCAACCCTGGAGGTGGGAAATCCCCGTTCTTTCCACCCACCACCATCACTACAGGTTCTCTCCGTGTGGCTCTGGCTGTCCTGGAACTCACTCTGTAGACCACACTAGCCTTGAACTCAAGAAATACACCTGCCTCTGCCTCCCAAGCGCTGGGATTTAAGAAGTTTGCCACCACCACCTCAGCAGTCCATATCTTGTCTTTGGCCTCAGGAGACCCTAAGCAGGAGATAACCCAGATAAATCTACTGGACCTCTAAACTATGGAACTGTGAGACAATAAACACGGAAAGTTAAATATATATATTTTGTTTGTTTTGTTTTGTTTTTCAAGACAGGGTTTCTCTGTGTAGCCTTGGCTGTCCTGGACCCACTTTGTAGACCAGGCTGGCCTCAAACTCACAGCGATCCACCTGCCTCTGTCTCCCGAGTGCTGGGATCAAAGGCGTGCGCCACCACGCCTGGCTATATATGTTTAAATGGTCACAAAATGAATGTTGTTTAATCTATCAAATTTGGAATGTAGAAACTAATATGTATGTATGTATGTATATGTTAAAACTAATATAGTTAAATATTTATTAGTTAAATTAATAAGTTAATATAATACACAGAGAGAATAGGACTAGAGTTTTTTTTTTTAATTGGGGCTGGGCATGGTGGAACACATCTTTAATTTTAGCACTCTGGAGGCAGAGGCAGGCAGATCTCTGAGTTCTAGGACAGCCTGGTTTATAGAGAGTTCCATGCTATCTGCAGCTACACAACAACATTGTTTCAAAATAAAAGAAAAAAGCCAGGTGGTAGTGGCGCATGCCTCTAATCCCAGCAGTCAGGAGGCAAGAGGCAGGTGAATCTCTGTAAATTCAAGGCCAGCCTGGTCTACAAAGCGAGTCCAGGATAGCCAAGGCTATCACAGAGAGACTCTGTCTTGAAAAAAACAAAAAACAAAAACAAACAAAAAATTGAGCCGGGAAAATGGTTCAATGGATAAGTGTATTTGCTGTGCCTCCATGAGGACTTGAATTCAGATCCCCAGCACACATATAAAATAAAATAATGCAATTTTTTTCCTTGTATATTAGATATGCTCTAATTCTCTAAAACTACAGTCTTCTTAAGGCCAGAGTCCATGTTTTTTTTTTTTTTGTTTGTTTTTTTGTTTGTTTGTTTGGTTTTTTGAGACAGAGTTTCTCTGTGTAGCCTTGGCCATCCTGGACTCACTTTGTAGACCAGGCTGGCCTCGAACTCACAGCGATCCACCTGCCTCTGCCTTCCCGAGTGTTGGGATTAAAGGCGTGCGCTACCACGCCCGGTAAGTCCATGCTCTTAGTTCTTCTTCTTTTTTTGTTTTTCTGAGATAGGCTTTCTCTGGGCAGCCTTGGATATCCTGTAACTCACTCTGTAGACCAAGCCTGCCTCTGCCTCCTGGGTGTTAGGAGGACTAAAGACATGCACATTTATGCCCACCTAGCTTTTCTTCTTCAATTTTTTCTTCTATTTATTTGTTTGTTTATTTATTATGAATAGTGTTTTGTCTGCATCTACACCTGAATGCCAGAGGGCACCAGATCTCATTATAGATGGTTGTGAGCCACCATGTGGTTGCTGGGAATTGAACTCAGGACCTTTGGAAGAGCACCCAGTGATCTTAACCTCTGAGCCATCTCTTGAGCCCCTAGCTTTCCTTCTTAACTTTTTGTTGTTGTTGTTTGTTTCTTGTTTTTTTCGAGACAACCCTGGCTGTCCTGGACTCTCTTTGTAGTCCAGGCTGGCCTCGAACTCACAGTCTCTGCCTCGTGAGTGCTGGGATTACAGCTGGGCTACCATGCCCAGCTTTCTTAACTGTTTGTTTTTTTTTTCCTGAGACAAGGTTTCTCTGTGTAACAGCTCTGGCTGTCCTAGACTCACTCTGTAAACCAGGCTGGCCTCGAATTCACAGCGACCCACCTGCCTCTGCCTCCCAAGTACTGGGATTAAAGGCATGTGCCACCACCACCCGGTATTTCTTAACTGTTTATATTAATTTATTTATATGTATGTGCACATGTGTAGGTCAATGACAAAGTGCAAGAGTTGGCTTTCTCAGCCGGACATGGTGGTGCAAGCCTGTAATCCCAGCACTCGGGAGGCAGAGGCAGGCGGATCGCTGTGAGTTCGAGGCCAGCCTGGTCTACAAAGTGAGTCCAGGACAGCCAAGGCTAACACAGAGAGACCTTGTCTCAAAAAAAAAAAAAAAAGAGTTGGCTTTCTCCTTCCCCCACCTGAGATCCAGGCATCAGACTCAGGCCTTTCTATACTAAGAAAACAAGGCGATCCATCTAGCCTCTCCACCTCAGCTTCTAGCCCATGACCGCGCTGTTAGCTGCCACAAGTGGTCCTGGGTCACCTGAAAGAGTGCGGTGGAGGCTTGGAGTTCATTCTTACCTCTAGAATCAGAGGGTGGGCAACTGCATCAGGCTTGATCAGGGCTAGTGTGAGCTGGAGAGCCTGAGGACTTCGCAAGATGGAGGTCATCTCGCCCCTGCTATCAGAGAGCTGGATTAAGGACCACACAGTGTTGAGCTCTCAGCCCTTTCAACCCTTGCGAGCCAAGCAGGACCTTCACCCCGGACACTCACAGAGCATCTGGCTGTTGTACTATATGGCTGTAGATGACACCTACTCACTGGCCTGTTTGCCCTCATGAAGTGGTGCTTCCCCTGCTTATCTCCTACTTGCCAATTTGCGCTCAACTCACGTCTGCAGTCAAGACTTTCTCAAGGCTCTCTGAGGGTACATATTCATGAAAGCAAGAATCTGTTCCGCTCACCATCCTACTCAAAGTGCCTCGTACGTACCTGGCTTTCCACAGTCTTTAGCTGGATGAATCAGTGCATGAACCTGACCCAGCCATGCCAAATCCAGGCTGCTGAGGGGTCTCCGGGGTGGACAGGCGACCTGTAGCGAGGGTGTGGTCCCTTTACGTTAGATTAGGGCTGTGTTGGCCAGTGGTTTACAAGAAAATGCTGTCATGTTAAGAAAGTGGCTTGACTTAAAGGTCACCCTATCAGGCAGTTATAAGTTTTTAAAGTTTGCCCCGCCAACTGAGAGGGCCTCTTCTTTTGCTCCCAAGCTGCTCAAGTACTTGTTGGCTCCGCTCCGCCACTTCTGTGGCCACGCCCCCACCCCTCCAAGTCGTGGTTCCAGACCGCCTACGAGCCCCCCCACCCCCCACCCCGCATATTCTAGGTCACAAGCCATTTAACCTGGGCTTCTTAACTATGGGCCAAAGCCCACCGCAGACTCAGCTATCCCCGAGCCAATGCCGCCCGGATTCTAGGTTCACCTGGTCCGCCCACCGATGCTCCAGGCCACCAGGCACTGAGCTGGTTGTCCTGCGGGGCCCTTTGGGGTCCTTCAGGCACGCGGTCGGGCAGCCCTCCTCGGGTCCTACGTCGCACTCCTTGAATGTTGGAAGGAGGGCTGCAGTGCTGACAGCTTGTTTACACCAGGTATCTTTCTCAGGAAAGTCCATTTATTTAAAAACATACTTTTAAAGTGTTACGCTTAAGCCTGTTCTGCCTGCACGTATGTGTGTCCCACGTGCACACATGGTGCCCATGGAACCAGGAGAGGGTGCTGGATCCTTTGGAACTGGAGTTAAAGATGCTTGTGAGCTTAACCGTGGCTGCTGGGAATATAACCCAGGCCCTCAGGAAGACCTAGCTGCCAGTGCTCTAAACCACTTGAGCCATCTCTCTAGCACGAAAATCCATTTATTTATGTGTATGATGTTTTGTCTGGCAGTATGTATGTGCCTAGTGCCAGTAGAGGCCAAAAGAGACAACTGGAACTAAAATTACAGATGTTCGTGAGCCACTGTGTGGGTGCTTGGCATCGTCCCCAACTCTGCAATATCAGTGAATGTTCTTTCAGTTTTTCGAGACAGGGTTTCTCTGTGTAGCCTTGACTGTCCTAGACTTACTTTGTAGACCAGGCTAGCCTCGAACTCACAGAGATCCACCTGCCTCTGCCTCCCGAGTGCTGGGATTAAAGGCGTGCACCACCACTTCAGTGAATGTTCTTTAACACTGAACCATCTTTTAGTTTGAAAGTTCATTTCTTATCTATCTGGCTGGCAAAGGCATGAGTCCATTTCTGCTTTCACAAGATGAGAATAACCTTACCATCTGACGATAGGCCATTTTGTTTTAATCTTACTTCCTCTGTTGTCCAAGCCCAATTTTTTTCTATTATTCCTCCTTATCATACTTCTGGACTACAAGAGACTTCCCATTAGCTCAGTTTTTCTTCTCCCTGTGTGGCTTCTACATGCACCCCCCACACACACACACACACATACACACCACAGAGTGGAAAACTAATTATATACTTTTTGCACAGACTTGTTTCAATCTCTCTCTCTCTCTCTCTCTCTCTCTCTCTCTCTCTCTCTGATTTTTCAAGACAGGGTTTCAAATCTGTGTAGGGCTGTCCTGGACTCACTTTGTAGACCAGGCTGGCCTCGAACTCACAGAGATCCACTTGCCTCTGCCTCCCTGAGTGCTGGGGTTTCAGGCATTCACCACAGCCCCCAGCATTTCCACCATTCTCAACAACAAGCCAGCATAATGAAAGGAAGGACAGATGTTGAGGAGGATGCAATGGCTTATTTGCAACTGGTGTTAACCAATGAAGAACTGAGAAGGGTAGGTAGGTGGAGGTCAAATTGTTAGGTCTGTAGATAATCTTAGGACGTTAGGGAGACGGTAGCTTAACGTGGTGAGCAAACATGCCTGCCTTCTGATTCTGTTACCTCAATACCAAGCTTCACTTGAAACAACAGTAGTATGTGTCATCACCAAAACATTCCACTGCCAGAGCATTGCCTTATGGCCACATAGTTAGGAAGTAACTCAACGTCCTGATTCTAGTGGCTTTTTGGCACTAGGACCTTTGGAAGAGCTGGCGGTGCACTTAACCACTGAGCTATCTCTCCAGCCCCTATATTGTGAATTTAAACTCAGTTGAGGAAAAAAATAACTTATTAAGAGATTAATAATGGGTTGGCAAGATGGCTCAGTAGATAAAAGCACTTTCCGCAAGTTTGATGACCTGAGCACGGTCCCCATGATCCACAAGGTATAAGGAGAGACTCAGACTTTACCTCCAGGTTGTCTTCTGACCTCCACATGAGTGCTGTGGTGTGCATGTGCAAACACATACAAATATATGTAATAAAAAAAATGAGAGCCGGGTGTGGTAGCGCACGCCTTTAATCCCAGCACTCAGGAGGCAGAGGCAGGCGGATCACTGTGAGTTCGAGGCCAGCCTGGTCTACAAAGCAAGTCCAGGACAGCCAAGGCTACACAGAGAAACCCTGTCTCAAAGAAACAAAAAATAAAACAACAAAAAATGAGGCCGGGCATGGTGAAACATGCCTTTAGTCCCAGCATTTGGGAGGCAGAGGCAGATGGATCTCTGTGAGTTCGAGGTCATCTAGGCTACACAGAGAAACCCTGTCTTAAAAAACAAAAAACAAGGGTTCGAGAGATGACTCAGAGGTTAAGGGCACTGATTGCTCCTCTAGAGTTCCTGTGTTTAATTCCCAAGCAACCACATGGTGGCTCATAACCAACTATATTGGGGTCTGATGCCCTCTTCTGGCCTACAGGTGTAAATGCAGGCAGAACACTTTATACATAATAATAAATCTTTAAACAAAGCAAAAATTTCTTCCATCTGTGATGGCATGTCAGCTAGGGTTGTCAATATGCAGGTCTTGTTTAGGAAACCATATTGTTGAGATTTCATGGGGTGCAGTTTCCTTGCTATGGCTAGGAGATGTTATCTTGCAGTAGGCATCATGGTCTTCTGGCTCTTAATAATATTTACACTCCCTTGGCCTGATTTACTGCCTGTGTTTCCCCCTGGGAAGCAGGCCTTACATCTAATCAGAAAGCAGATGGTCACCCCCATCTGCTTGTGCCACTATTGCACCCACAGGGCCTATCTTGCCATGCTGGCCATTATTGTAGTTCACAGGATCCACGGCTGGGTGAGACTTGATTTTATTTCCCTCTTAGGAGCCTGCATAACACCTTCGGGTACCATTGTGCAGGTGCTCACCTGCAAGGTGTGTGTGTGTTTAAAGATTTATTTACTTATTATGTATACAGTGTTCTGCCTGCATGTATGCCTGCAGGCCAGAAGAGGGCACCAGATCTCACTGTAGATGGTTGTGAGCCATTATGTGGTTGCTGGGAGTTGAACTCAGGACCTTTGGAAGAGCACACAGTGCTCTTAACTTCTGAGCCATCTCTCCAGCCCCCTGTTTTTTGTTTTTTTTGTTTAATAAAATGGGAATATACTTAAGCATTGTTGTTGTTGTCTTGTTGTTTCTATGCTGTCTGGAGGGCCTTGTACATGCTGGTCGGATGCTCTACCAGAGAGCAGTGTGTCCATCACTAAGTTGCCCCGGCTGTTTCTGCACTCACTCTTGTGTGGTGGTGGGGGCATACATCTTTGATTCCAGTAGAGTCAGGTGGATCTCTAAGTTCAAGACCAGCCTGGTTAACAGACTGAATTCCAGGACGGTCAGGGCTATACAGAGAAACCCTACCCTCACCTCTCCCCACAAAAAAAGAAAAAAGAAAGAAAGAAAGGAAAAAGAAAAAGAAAAAGAAAAAGAAAGAAAGAGAGAAGGTGCTTATTAAGTGAGAAACCAGTCAAACTTGTGCTGAGAATCATTTACTGAAGAACAAATCAATGCATGTGACCCAAGTATTTTCTATTACCAGCATGCTCTTCTCAAGGAGCTAGTCTTTTTTTTCCCCTCCAAACAATGAAAGTTGAACCTAAGGCTTCATACATGCTAGGCAATGCTCTATCGCTGTACGTCAGCCTTTGCTCCTCGGATCGGGTGTCTTTCGAGGGCCAGTCATCACCCTTCACTTGGCTGTCTGGGGACTCAGGAACTTTTGTTTTCCGTCTCATCCCAGGAGTTTTCCTGTAAGAGAAATACATGCTCAGAGAAGTCAGTGGCATTAAGAGAAATACTGCTGCGTTGGTAACCATGCATACCCACAGTCCAGCAGGAGGGGTGCTAGATGCTGAACTGGGGCTGACTAGAGACAGTCTGGTCTCACTGAAGGATGAAAAGAAAGCAGAGTAGATGTGGGCAGAGAAAAGAGCCAAGGATGCGGGTGGCCGTGTGAGTCTGGGGACTCCAGCAGGACAGACTGAAGGTGTGTGGCGCACGGGGATAGACTGAGGGCTGTAGGAAGAACAGAATGGGAAACTGAGCCCCACATTCAAAATTCAGCCCCATCAATTCCCAGCTCAGGCTCCCAAGCAAGTCACATGGCCTCCAGACCTCTGCTTTTTTTGAATATGAGACATAGCTAAGAGCTGTGCCCTTAAAGCTCCTGTGAGGGCTCTGGGAGAGGAGAAAACAGTAAATGAAGGGTGTGACAGGAGGCAGGAAACAGGGTAAGTGGTAAGCACCAGCTCTCCTCCTGTGAGGGGACACAGGCAGGCGCGGCCCCGTGCAAGGCTGTAGGAAGACGCTGTCACTTATTTATTCATCCCCTTTGCTTGAGACTGATAAACACTGCCACAGACAGACATGTCTGTCACTCTGCAAAGCTATGAAGAACGTGCTTTGTCATTCTTCTAGGTTTGGAAACACCGGTCCATAAGATACATAGGAATTTAATTTGTAACATTGTCTCAAACGTGAGATTGTTCTCCACAATGACTTTAAGTCCTCTCTGTTCCCAGTGACTATGATGTTACTGCTACCTTGTCTCCACCAGCACAGGATACTTCCCGGCCTCCTGACTTTTCCCACTGTAGTTGGTAAATTGCTGTGTCATTCTGGTTACAGTTTGAATTTGACCAGGTATTCAAAGGCATGTGAGCAGGCTTTACATGTTAATTAGCTCATGAGCAAGCCCTGGGGCACATTCTGTCTCTGATCTTTGTTTTAGAAGCAGTGTTTTATTACAGTGTAGGCAAGGGGTCATCTCAAAATTGCGGTCCTCCTGTTGTAGCCTCCCAAGTGCTAGCATTTCAGACTTGGCTTTTTTCTTTCTTCTGTAAAAATGGTCTTTTCCTAATTTTTTTTTTTTTTTTATCCCTGTCAGTTTTTCTGGATATTAAGAAAAGATACTACTGAGGGAGGCAGAGGCAGTCGGATCTCTGAATTCAAGGCCAGCCTGGCTACAGATCAAGTGCAGGACAGCCAAGACTTCCCAGAGAAACCCTGTCTCGAAAAACAAAACAAAACAAAACAAAACAAAAAAAAAAAGAAAGAAAAAGGAGAAAGTAAAAATATATAAGTTGGGTGTGGTAGTGCACGGCTTTAATCCCAGCAGTCTGGAGACAGAGGCAAGCAGGTGTTTGTGAGTTCAAGGTCAGCCTGGTCTACAGAGATAGAGTTCCAGGACTGCCAGGGCTACATAGTGAGACCTTGTTGTTACAATAAATTGTATCTCTTCGGCTTCTTAGGCTTAACAACTCTAATCCTCATAACCTACATATATCTCAAGCACCCTGTCTCAGAAAAAAACAAACAAACAGAAAACACCTAAGTGGGTGTGTGTGTGGGAGAAGATGCATATTCTTGTTTTCTGCCTGAGATAGGGGAAATTGGGATGATGAAATATCTCTTCAGGTTCTGCTGTGTCTACTAACTCACCCAGTGTTCTTCATTTACCAGAGATCTGGCATAAGCTAGAATTATCATAGGAATAAAATATTTTCAACAGGGCTAGAGAGATGGCTCAGAGGTTAAGAGCACTGGCTGTTCTTCCAAAGATTCTGAGTTCAATTCCCAGCAACCATCTGTAGTGAGATTTGGTGCCCTCTTCTGGCTTACAGGCACACATGCAGGCAGAATACTGTATAAATAATAAATAACTCTTAAAAAAATATTTTTTTTTGAGGAAACTAGCAAAGTCTTAATGTTTAGCTTATAATTTAGGCAAATAGATTGTCTCTCTGGTAAGTCATATAATTTTTATTTCTTGCTTTTTGTTTGTTTTCTTTTTGTTTTTTTGTTTTTGTTTTTGTTTTTTGAGACAGGGTTTCTCTATGGAGCCTTGACTGTCCTGGACTCGCTTTGTAGACCAGGCTGGCCTCAAACCACAGTGATCTGACTGTGCTCGAATTAAAGGTGTACGTCACCATGCCCAGTCTGCTTTTTGTTTGTTTTGAGACAGAGTTTCTCTCTGTAGCCCTGGCTGTCTTAGAACTCACTCTGTTAGGCCAGGCTGGCCTCAAACTCACAGAGAGTCATCTGCCCCTGTCTCCCGAGCGCTGGGTCAGGTTTCTTTTAGTTTAGTGTTGATTTTAGGTCTGCTTACATACACTAGTTTATAGCCAGTATGTTGTTGGATTTTTTTTTTTTTTCCCCTTTGGGTTTCTCTGTGTAGCCTTGGATGTCCTGGACTCATTTTATAGACCAGGTTGACCTCGAACTCACAGAGATCTGCCTGCTTTTGCCTCCCTGAGTGCTGGGATTACAGGTGTGTGCCACCATGCCCGGTGGATTTTTTTTTTTTGGTTTTTCAAGACAGGGTTTCTCTGTGTAGCCTTGGCCATCCTGGACTCACTTTGTAGACCAGGCTGGCCTCGAACTCACAGCGATCTGCCTGCCTCTGCCTCCCGAGTGCTGGGATTAAAGGCGTGCGCCACCACGCCCGGCTCTGCCCGGTGGATTTTTATTTCTTTGGTCTAAGTGTGTCTGCCTTCCCTCTTCTCCCTTTTTCTTTTCTTTTTTTGTTTTTTGTTTTGTTTTGGTTTTTTTCGAGCCAGGGTTTCTCTGTATAGTCATAGTTATCCTAGACTCACTTTGTAGGCCAGGCTAGTCTCGAACTCACAGTGATCCGCCTGCCTCTGCCTCCCGAGTGTACCCTTTTCTCTTTCGTTTTCATCCCTTCCTTTCCCCCCCACATCACCCACACTATCTCTCTGAGTTGGCTGACTGTCTATGACGCTGCTATAGACTGGCTAGTTGTTACATTTTGATGATCGGGGCAATTTTTTTGTTTTGTTTTGTTTTGTTTTGTTTTGTTTTGAGACAGGGTTTCTCTGTGTAGCCTTGGCTGTCCTGGACTCACTTTATAGACCAGGCTGGCCTCGAACTCACAGAGATCCACGTGCCTCTGCCTCCTGAGTGCTGGGATTAAAGGCGTGCGCCACCACGCCCGACCCTGATTGGGGAAGTTTTTGTAGAAGTTTAAAGTAGAGGATGCCAAGAACTAACTATATGTAGTAACGGCAATGGAGGTGCGCAGGGAAAGGCCCAAACCTCTTAGCAACACACTCTGTACTAATCTGACTGATGCGCCCGAGTCTATGTAATATATTTCATCAAGCACAAAGAGAAATTTAAATAGAGGAAAGGCACATACCCAGATGTTTGAGTCCGTATGGCAAATGTATAGATTTCATTTTACCACTAGCTCTCCTTTTCTGCGTTTTTGGCAATTTTCATAACAGTGTTACAAGTCTTTGATAACAGTGCCTGGTGAAATGTCTCAGAGGTCAAGAGAAATTGCTGTACAAGTGCAAGGACTCAAGTTTAAATTCCCGGCACCAAAGAAAACCCTGGGCATGCCTCTGAGCCCCTGAGGTAGTACAAGGGAACTGAAGCAGGTGGACCCTGAGAGGGAGCCACTGGGTCTCAAGACAACAGGGCAGAGAGCACTAACAAGTCACACCAAAAGACACCCGGCAGCCTGCTTAGAGCTCCACAGGTACATTCATGGGTGCATGTACCCAAAGACTCATGCACAACCACACACGGACATACAACTCACACTCATAAATGCTTGACCTGTAAATCATGTGTAATTTACTCTTAAAAAGGAAAAAGGAAAAGTGACTTTACTTACGCATGGTCCATCATGCATTTTAACTATGGTTCTGTCTTGAAATCTGGAAAAAATTATATCATGAAATTATTATTGCTGTTGTGGTTATTTGTTTTTTTGAGTCAAGGTGTAACAGTCTGGGCTGTCCTGAAACTTGCTTTGTAGACCAGTCTGGCCTGGAACTCAGAGATAGGCCTGCTGCTGCCTTCCGGGTGCTAGGGTCAAGGGCGTGTACTGCCACTGCCTGGCCTGAAATGATTATCTTTGTTCTGTGGTGCACCATAAACCATGACCAATACTTTTCTTTCTTTCCTTTTTTTTTTTTCTTTTTTCTTTTTTTTTTGGTTTTTCAAGACAGGGTTTCTCTGTGTAGCCTTGGCCATCCTGAACTCACCTTGTAGACCAGGCTGGCCTCGAACTCACAGCGATCCGCCTGCCTCTGTCTCCCGAGTGCTGGGATTAAAGGCATGCACCACCACGCCTGGCTTTTTTTTTTTTTTTTTGAAATAGGGTTTCTCTGTGTAGCCTTGGCTGTCCTGGACTCACTTTGTAGACCAGGCTGGCCTCGAACTCACAGCGATCCGCCTGCCTCTGTCTCCCGAGTGCTGGGATTAAAGGCATGCACCACCACACCCAGCAATACTTTCTTGGTAATATTAGGCAAAGTTAAGAAAGAAATATTTTGTTAATAACAGTGAATTAATATATGTTGATGTATTTATTTTATTTTATTTTATGTGTTTTTGTGTTTTGCCTGCATGTATGCATGTGTACCCGTGGAGGTGAGAAGGGTGAGTTTGGGCAGCTCTAGGGAATCCAGCAACCTCTTCTGGCTCATGTATTTACATGTGCTAACATTTTTGCTTGCTTTTCTTTCTTTCTTTCTTTTTTAAAGATTGATTTACTTATTATACAGTGTTCTACCTACGTACACATTAACACCACAAGAGGGCACCACGTCTCATTATAGATGGTTGTGAGCCACTGTGTGGTTGCTGGGAACTGAACTCAGGACCTCTGGAAGAACATCCAGTGCTTTTAGCCTCTGAGCCATCTCTCCAGCCCTTGTTTGCCTTTTTCAAGACAAGGTTTCTCTGTGTAGCCTTGGCTGGTCTGGAACTCACTCTGTAGACCAGGGTGGCCTCAAACTCACAGAGCTCTGTCTGCCTCTGTCTCCTTTGAGAGCTGAGATTAAAGTGCCCAGCAATAAAACAGTCTTAAAGAAGAAAATAACATGAATACATATATCAAGGAATTATATAACCTAGATGGCACTGAAAATTTCATAGAAACACAGTTATCTAACTGACTCATGAAAACAAAACAAAACAAAACAAAACCTCAGTAGAACTCTAACAGGTGAAAACATTAATTCAGTAATTTAGAACCTCCCAACTGGTCTTGTTTAGGCAACCATATTGCTGAGAAACAAGACCTGCACAATGACCACACCAACCAACATGCCAGTGTGGATGGGGGGAATCTCACAAGGCCCCCACCCAAGATGATGAGCTACAGGCAGCCAATGGCTTCTGAGAGGATGACAGTTTTCTTCAGGAAGAAGCATCTCATAAATTACCCCATCCCTAGTGGTGAGCTCTAAACAGAAGTATACATAAGCAAATATAAATGAACTCAGTGGTGTGTGTGTGTGTGTGTGTGTGTGTGTGTGTGTATGCACGTGTGTGCGCGCGCGCACGCGCGTGTTTGTGTGTGTGTGTAATGAAGTCCAAGAGGGACCTTAGGGACACACAGGAGGTTTAGTACTTGTACAACGAGGAACTCCCAAGTTCATTTTTACTCAGCTGTGTCTCAAAAAACCAAATCAAACCAAACCAGCGCCCCCACCCCACCCCACCCCGCCTTCAGAAACAAAGCAAAAACCAGCGCCCCCACCCCACCCCGCCTTCAGAAACAAAACAAAAACCAGCGCCCCCACCCCACCCCGCCTTCAGAAACAAAACAAAAACCAGCGCCCCCACCCCACCCCGCCTTCAGAAACAAAACAAAAACCAGCGCCCCCACCCCACCCCACCCCGCCTTCAGAAACAAAGCAAAAACCAGCGCCCCCACCCCCACCCCGCCTTCAGAAACAAAACAAAAACCAGCGCCCCCACCCCACCCCACCCCCGCCTTCAGAAACAAAGCAAACACCAGCGCCCCCACCCCACCCCACCCCCGCCTTCAGAAACAAAGCAAAAACCAGCGCCCCCACCTCATCTCACCCCCGCCTTCAGAAACAAAACAAAAACAGCGCCCCCACCCCACCCCACCCCCGCCTTCAGAAACAAAGCAAAAACCAGCGCCCCTACCCCCCCCCACCCCGCCTTCAGAAACAAAGCAAAACCAGCGCCCCCACCCCACCCCATCCCTGCCTTCAGAAAACAAAAACAAAAACAAAAGCAGATGCTATCAGGGAGTTCCCCCACTTTCTTAGAGCACACTTCTGTGCCTTGGATCAAAGAGTTCAGCATTTCACACAGGTGATCCCAAAAATGTCATGGGCTCCAAACCAAAGCACTGAGGGGATGAACATAAAATATATATATATTTGGAGAAATAATATCCATTCACAAACCAATAAACCATTAGTCAGGAAAGCCTATCACCCAGCTTCCTCCTCCTCCTCCCCACTCTCCTCTTACTCCTCTCTCTCCTTTTTTTTTTTTTTTTTTTTTTTTTTTTTTTGAGACAAGGTTTCTCTGTGTAGCCTTGGCTGTCCTGGACTCACTTTGTAGACCAGACTGGCCTCGAACTCAGAGACCCGCCTGCCTCTGCCTCCCAAGTGCTGGGATTAAAGATGTGTGCCACCACGCTCGCTCTTTCTCCTCTCTATTCCTCCTTTTATGCCCATCTCCATTCCTCCTCTTTAAAAGTGGTTTGGTTGGTTGGTTGGTTTTTCGAGACAGGGTTTCTCTGTGTAGCCTTGACTATCCTGGACTCACTTTGTAGACCAGGCTGGCCTCGAACTCACATTGATCCACCTGCCTCTGTCTCCCCAGTGCTGGGATTAAAGGCTTCCACCACCACTGCCTGGTTTTTAGAGTTATTTATTTATTATGTAATGTTCTGCCTGCATGTGTGCCTGTCCACCAGAAGAGGGCACCAGTACACACCTTGTGGTTGCTGGTAATTGAACTCAGGACCTCTGGAAGAGTAGTCAGTTGTTCTTAACCTCTGAGCCATCTCTCCGTCCCCCACCACCCGGATTTTAAAAAATGTTTTAGTTACATATTTTGTGTGTGTGCATGAGCATGTGTGTGTGGGTACATGGGCATGGGTGTGTCGAGGTGTGCCTACTTCCTACTGAGTTTCCTCCACTTGGTGGTTGTCCCTGCCAGATACTGCACTCTGACCCCTGTGGCTTTCTCTTTCTGCAGAGCTGGAACAGGATCTCATTCGACTTTGGGGAGCAAGGTGGAGAGAGGGAAGAAGTGGAGAAGCACGGGGTGTCTGAAGGGAAGCCCTAGTGGAAGCTGGCGGAGGCAAGGGAATAAATATAAAAGGAAAACTCACAGAATTAAGTAGCAGAGATGGCACTCACCGCCGTAGGTGACCTGGTCAGTGCCACATATAGGCTCACTGGGGCTGAAGTAGGAAAGGATCCAGCAATTCCTTACATTCTTCCTGCACAAGGCCTGCATGAGACACAGAACACTGCTTCCGTCACCTCCCGCCAGGTCCTTTGGCCATTGTGAGGAGCACAAGGTCATGAGTTCAGAAGCCAGGTGTCGGGTCCTCCGCATTCACCCTGATCCTTACCGCTGACTGACGCCTACATAACTATAACCGGGTTCTGTACATTTTCTAGCCTTTCACCAGTTCCTTAGAGGAAAGTGTGGTTGTTCTGCTGTGTAGAGAAAAACTGGGAAATGTCTTTCCAAACAGACATTTCTGGAGTCTGGAGCTCTCATAGCAGGTGGCTCACAACTGCCTGTATCTCCAGCTCCAGGGGATCTTGAGCGTACCCATGTGGCGTGCACTAACATAGACCCACATAAAATGAAAATTTAAGAAAAAAATAAAGGAAAGGAATTTCTAAAAAATGGAAGAAATTTCTTCCTTTAAGTTTTCTTTTTGCTGTTCTTCTCTTTTTCTAGTTTTTGTTTTTGTTTTTTGAGACAGGGTTTCTCTGTCCTGGAACTATGTAGACTAGGCTGGTCTTGAACTCAAAGAGATCCACCTGTCTCTTCCTCCTGACTGCTGGAATTAAAGGCATGCCCCACCACCCAACTTGTTTTCTACTTTTTGCTATTTTCTACTTTTTTGTTATTTATTTATTTTTCCTTTCGAGACAGTCTCTCTTTATATAGCCTTAGCTGTTCTGGAACTCACTATGTAGACCAGGCTAGCCTCAAACTCACAGAGAACTGTTTACCTGTGCCTCCTCAGTGCTGGGACTAACATGTGTGCCATCATGCCTGGCAAAATTGGAATTTCTTTCTTCTTGTTTCTTTCTTTCTTCTTCTTCTTCTTTTTTTAATTTTTTTTTTTCAAGACAGGGTTTCTCTGTGTAGCCTTGGCTGTCCTGGACTCATTTTGTAGACCAGGCTGGCTTTGAACTGACAGAGATCCACCTGCTTTTGCCTCCCCAAGTGCTAAGGTTAAAAGTGTGTGCCATCACACCCGGCTTGGAATTTCTTTTTTTTTTTTTTTTTTTTTCGAGACAGGGTTTCTCTGTGTAGCCTTGGCCATCCTGTACTCACTTTGTAGACCAGGCTGGCCTCGAACTCACAGCGATCCGCCTGCCTCTGCCTCCTGAGTGCTGGGATTAAAGGCGCGTGCCACCACACCTGGCTGCCCGGCTCAATCTGTACTGTCTTAAATGGCAGTACATTCAAACTTACCACAACACAACTAAGATGTAGGGTTGACATGGGGTTTTGGTGTGAAAGTGGTGCATATATGTCCTGGATATCACCATGGAAATAACACCCACACCAGCATGAGACCAACCTGAATTTGAGCCGTGACCTCCCCATATATTTAATTGAACTCACTGAGATCTACCTGCCTCTGCCTCCCACATGCTGGGATTAAAGGAGTGAGCCACCACGCCTGACTGTGATTATGGTATTGTCAATTGAGTCCCTCCTGCTCCCCACCTCACAAAAGGACCTGGGAGGGGAGCTGGCTCTCTCTCCATTCTTGTTCTTGGGAATGGAAGAAGTGGACCTCACCTTTGTCTCTTGTAGGACATCCATGGTCATGCTAAAGCTCACAGGAAGGGGGAAATCTGGAAGATGGAAGCATACACACACGCAAGAGTTACTGCCCTGTACGTGGCCTCAGGGAAAAGGCTAGATAAAGGAGGCCCTGCCTGTCATTCAAGAGCACCCCATCCCATCATGAGAGCCCAGGGGTCCTTTTTAGCACAAGCTGACCTCCATAGCAACAGAGAATCAAGAGTGAAATATATCTTGTAGCCTGCTTAACCTCTATAGCCCCTCCATTGAGACCTACCTTAGTTCCTAGCATAACTGGGGCTCTTCTGTTAACACCTACTGTAGCGGTTAGCATATCAGAAGCCATTTTGCCTCCAAGTCTCCATTTTGGTCATAAGGTAAAATTAAGTTCAGGTTCTCAGACTCTACCTGCCTGGGAGCTTGAACAGCCTTTTCCTTACAGTTCAATACTTGTTGAATATTCTGCTTGAATTAATGATTTATGTTCTACTTAAACAAAACCAGGACACCCTGCTGTGCTCCCTTCTCCCAGAATGATGGGGAACTGGAAAGTCCCCACGCCTGTATCCTAGCCAGTCAGCTTAAAACGCTTTGTCTAGCCACCTGGGTACACTGTGCTCAGAACAAAATTTCTGTTTAGCTACTCAAAATGATGTGATGCTGCCCTTTCCCTTGCTTCCCACCTAGTTATGGTTTTTCTTATAAATAGCCTGCCTTAGAAACAGAGTGGCATCACAGTATGGTTCCCAAATTCAGGCTGTGGTTCTGACCAGTCAGTTTTTGTTCAGCATTCAATAAGATTTCATCAGTTTGAGTCTGGTATTTGAATGGTCAGTGTGCAGCTATTCCTGAATTCATAACAGAGAGTGATCTGGCCCATCCACTTCATGGTTAAAAATCTTTCAAAATCCTTAGATTTTATTTTATTATTTTTATTTTATTTGTTTTTGTTTCTCAAGACAGGGTTTCTCTGTATAGCCCTGGCTGTCCTGGATTAGTGTTGTACATCAGGCTGGCCTCAAACTCACAGAGATCTACCTGTCGCTGCTGGGATTGAAGGCGTGTGCCACCTGCCAAATAAATCTCTTTTTTAAAATGTACTTATTCATTATGTATTTAATGTTTCCCCTGCATGTGTGCCTGCACGGCAGAAGAGGGCACAGCTCTCATTATAGATAGTTGTGAGCCACCATGTGGTTGCTGGGAATTGAACTCAGGACCTTTGGAAGAGCAGCCAGTGCTCTTAACCTCTGAGCCATCTTGTGAACCTGCCAAATAGATCTTAAAGAGAAGTTCTTTGGCAGTATTTCGTCTTACACCCTCCATCGTCTTCCTTTTCTTCTCTCCCCTGACGACTAGGCCTTTTCATTCTCCCAGATGGCCTAACCGCCCCCCCCCCTTCTTTTTAGGGTGGCTTTGTTCTTGCTGTATAGCCTCTTACCTCCTGAGTATTAGAAATGTGGGCCTCTATGCACGGTCACATGGTGCTCGAGATGGAGCCCCCGCCTTCATGCATGCTAGGCAAGCACTCTACTGTGCTCCCCCAACCACCCCTGCCACTTGTGTTTTCATTAGTTGGTTAAAAAAATATATATTTTAGCTGGGGGTAGTGGCACTCATCTTTAATCCCAGCACTCAGGAGGCAGAAGCAGGTGGATCTCTGTGAGTTCGAGGCCAGCCTGGTCTACAAAGTGAGTCCAGGACAACCAAGGCTACACAGAGAAATCCTGTTCTCAAAAAACAAACAAACAAACAAACAAACAGAAAGAAAGAAAGAAAAGAAAAAGAAAAACAGCAGCAACAACAACAACAATAAAAGGATGCTGAGTTCCACTGAGTTCCATTAGTTTACATACTGTATCCAAAGCATCCTTGCAACCATATGTGTACCATATAAAAAGCTTTATATCAAGTAATTACATAACTGCTTGTCATGTAAGTAATTATAGAAGAATCACATATAATTAGTTACAGTTGAGTCATATGACTTCAGGCCATGTAGTGTGTATGCCTTGACATTAATTCTTCTACTGGTGTATAATTCGTGTCTCAGCATTCACTGGGGATGACCGATAAGTATGTTTTTGTTTTATCCCAAATAGGGGATGCGGAACAGACTTGTGTGAGGGTGTGTGGTATTTTTCCTGCTGGAAACAGACTTGTGAGAGAACAGGTGGTGTTTGTCCACTAGAAGAGGAGCTGCCTCTTGTGGGGGCGTGGTCTTTGCCAGCTGATAAACATCCTAGCACAGACGCTGAGAGGATGTGTGTGTGTGTGTGTGTGTGTGTGTGTGTGTGTGTGCGTGTGTGTGTGTGTGTCCATCTCAAGACAAGGGGCTTGGCATTTTGTTGGGTCTGTTTGCGTTTTGTTTTTTTAGCTTTTTAGTTTTGGCATTGCTTCTTATTGTTTGTCTGTTCATCACTCCACTTTGAGACGCGTCTAGAGAGAACCACTCCAGAGAACACTTCAAGGTTCCAGCTACAGCAGTTGCAGTCACCTTTGCTGAATTGCTGGTTTGCTGGGTTTTTGTTGTTGTTGTTGTTGTTTTTACTTTTATGGTTTTGGTTTTTCCAGACACGGTTTCTCCTGTAGCTCTGGCTGTCCTGTACTCACTCTGTAGACAAGGCTGGCCTCGAATTTACAGAGATCACCTGCCTCTGCCGCCCGGAGTGCTGGGATTAAAGACATGCACCACCACGCCCCGCTGCTGGTTTGCTGTTTAATGGGTCTGCTGAAATCCTGACTATGAAGAGTAGAATCGCTCCAAGGAACTGAGTCTAAAAAGGTCTACTTCTCCTGTTCTCATTAACCTCTAGGGCAGGTGGGTTGGAAAGGAGGTGTAAGCATTAAAGAGCCCCAGATAAAGTAGGTTTGGAAAAATTCAAAGCCTACAATGTCCCAACAGTCCATGGTGTGTTAAGAGTTAAACAACCACCACGGCCAGGTTGGGAATATGTAGAGCAAGCTGCTAAGCTTTGCACATGGCTGGCTGGTTGCTCTGATGTTTTTGTTTTTGTTTTTGTTTTTGAGACAGGGTCTCTCTCATAGCCCTGGCTGTCCTACAACTCACTCTGTAGACCAACCAGGCTGACCTCGACCTTGAACTCAGAGATCTGCCTGCCTCTGCGTGCTGACTTGAGTGCTGGGGGTTAAAGGCATGCGCCACCATGTCTGTCATCTAAACACACTTTTATTTATTTATTTTGGTTTTTCAAGACAGGGTTTCTTTGTGTAGACCTGGCTGTCCTGGACTCACTATGTAGATCAGGCTGGCCTGGAACACACCGGAACCTGCTGGCGTCTGCCACTGAAGTGCTGGGATTAAAGGCGAGTGCCACCACCACTCGGCTTGAAGGCGCTTTTCAAGAAGATGGAGCATTCTCTACAGAAGGCTGGCATAAGACTCCATTGTTAGGTTTTGTGGAGAGAGGAGAGAGGGAGAGTGGGAGGGAGGGAGGGAGAGAGGAGAGAGAGAGAGAAAGAGAGAGAGGGAGAGAGGGAGCAGTTCTGACAAAAAAAAAAAAAGCAAGTTTTCAGTTTTTAAAGATTTGTGAGAGATAGGGAGGTCCTGTATTGTGAGGAAAAGCCTTAGCCAATACTTTTAATATGCAGCTTGCGCTGTGTGACCAGGATAAGGGAGTGGGGTGTACATGACGTCACCTAGCTGATGGGGTCACTCATTCTTTGGGTAGGAGGGTAGGGCTCAGGTAATGTGTGACCCATGCTGCATGACAGTAGTCAGGCTGCCTCTGACCCCTGGGAATCAGGGCCCTGGATGTGTTACTGCCCCTCCCTGCATGCAGGTTTTTCTGCTTAGGGCCTGGTCACCTAGAGGGCCCAAGGATTCTAACATCAGTCAGAAGAAAATGAAGTCGGATGTTGGTGGCAGTGCGCTGAGCAGATGGGATGAGGATTAAACAAAACGTGAGGCTGTGTGGAAGTGTTTCCAGCTTCCTCCACACAGGAGCACACTTCCGATATGGAGGGAAAAGAAATATTCGTGACACAAATAATAGTTCTCAAAGGTTTGGTTTGGTTTTGGTTTCCAGACAGGGTTTCTCTGTATAACAGCCCTGGCTATCCTGAACTCACTCTGTAGACCAGGCTGGCCTTGACCTCACAGAGATCCAACTACCTCTGCTTCCCAAGTGCTGCAACTAAAGGTGTGCGCCACAATGCCTGGCTTAGTTATATATATATGTATTGTTTATTTGTTTGTTTGTTTGTTTTGGTTTTTTGAGACAGGGTTCTCCGTGTAACCCTGGCTGTCCTGGACTCGCTTTGTAGATCAGGCTGGCCTTGAACTCACAGATCCCACCTGCCTCTGCCTTGAGTGCTGGGATTAAAGGCATGTGCTACCACGCCCAGCTAGTTCTCAATTATTATTATTTTTTTTTTACAAAAGCTTTTAGAGATGTGAACCTTGCAAGAAAAAGTTCAATGGGAGAGACATAAGCTATGGAAAGTATGAGAGTAAAGATAAATGCAGCACTGGGGAGTCCAATGTGTGGGGCCCCAGAGCCTCTACAGCTAACTGTGAATACCGTTTCTTGCTAAACACGGGCATTCATTAGGCAGAAGAATATCAGTTGCCTTCTACAGAGCCTACTGAAGGTCTTTTTGGGGTTGAGACATGTATAGATACAAACTGTGGGAATGAATACTTCCTAAGCTGAGTATCCCCTTAATAAGCTAGCATTTTGGAAAAGTCGGTGGTTCTGGATTTGAAAGGCTGTGATCCAACTCCTGGTTTGATCCTAGTGACAGTGAATCCTTTCTCTGACTTTCAGCTTCATCAATAAAATGAGGAATTAATGATCAAATAAATCTAAGTGATGACTGGGTGCAGCTCAGCGGTACAGTGTTTGTTCTGTGTGCACAAGGCTCCAGCCTCAATCTCCAGCATTGCCAATAAATGAATGAACAAGTCTACACGGCATTTGCACCTCTAACTTCCCCACAGATTAGGTCTGTTGCAGAAAATTGGATAGAGCAAGAACTCGTGACTCACCAACTGCAAAAGAGGTCCAGGCTGAGATGGCTAGAGCAAGGACGGCAACTGAGAAGGTCGCCTTCATGGCGACAGCAGATCTGCAGAAGGAAGCGCAGCTGCTGGTGACAGGGTCAGGAAGGCAGGACTGACTTCACCCTCCAGCTTTACTCCTGGTTGGTGAATGCTGTCAGTCCTGCCTGGAGGAGAGCTGCTTCTCTCTCTCCCCTGGCCCTCTAGTAGCTGTTTGCTGCCCTCCCCGACCCGCACCCACACACATTCTCTGAGGGGGAGCTGCCTTCTGGACGGAATAACCATCTGCAGAGTCAGTGTTCCTGAAACAGGAATGGCAACGAGTCATACTTGTTCTACTCAGTAACTTTTTTTTTTGTAGATTCCCAGAACCAGGGCATCCAGTGTCACACAGATAACGGCAGCCTGTGTGTCAGAAAAGCAGAACACGCTGGTCCCCATCTAACTGATGTGCTTGCCAAGAACTCCTCAGTTAACCTCTACATGAGAAAAAGCACACACACACACACACACACACACACACACACACACACACACACACACACAAAACACCGGGCCTGGTGGTGCAGGCCTTTAATCCTAGCATTTGGGAGGCAGAGGCAGGTGGATCGCTATGAGTTCGAGGCCAGCCTGGTCTACAAAGCAAGTCTAGGAGAGTCAAGGCTACACAGAGAAACCCTGTCTTAAAAAACAAAAAAATCAAACAAAAAAAAAAAAAAAAAAAAAAAAAAGAAAGAAAAAAAGAAAGAAGAAAGAAAGAAAGGAAGGAAGAAAGAAAGAAAGAGCAAGCCGGGCATGGTGTGGCACACACCTTTAATCCCAGCATTTGGTGGCACACGCCTTTAATCCCAGCACTTGGGAGGCAGAGGCAAGTGGATCTCTGTGAGTTCAAGGCCAGCCTGGTCTACAAAAGTGAGTCCAGGACAGCCAAGAGACTTTGTCTAGAAAAACAAACAAGGAAAAAAAAAATGAAGAAGAAAAGCCAGAGCAAACCACAGAAGCCAAGAAGCAGAGTTAGTATATTGTGAGGCTTTCCCAGAACCATGGACTGTGATGGAGGAGGCCTTCATCTTGATTTTAGCAGGTGGTGTTATCTCCGTGCTGAGTTTTTGTTTCTTTGGGACAGGGTTTCTCTGTGTAGACTTGGCTGACCTGGACTGACTTTGTAAGCCAGGCTGGCCTCAGACTCACAGAGACCCACCTGCCTCTGCCTCCTGAGTGCTGGGATTACAGGCTTGCACCACTGCGTGCCCGGTTGTGTGTTGAGTTTTATAACCAGAATGGTGGAGGCCGTTATGATAAGTCTGGAGACCTGTTACAGTGGCTTGAATAAGAATGGCCTCCAACCGCCTGGTCTACAAAGACGGTCCAGGGCAGCCAGAACTACAGGCTCAGCACACCGTGCTGCATGGAGTAAGGAGAGAGTGACTGCAGCAGCTTCATGGAAGTGAGTTAGTTTTTATGGAACTCATTTCTGGAGAAGATTTCTAAGTGTTCTGAAGCCTCTTTTGCAACAGAGAGGAGGAGGCTGACAACTGTCTCCAGTCCCTAACTACTATTAAGTGAGTGAGGTCACAGCCAAGCCAGAGGGAGGGAGCTGTGGGGACAACAGCCACACGGCAAAGGGTCTGGGCGCGATGACAAGGACTCAGAGACAGCTCCTGATGGAAGAAGAGCCTTTCAGACTCTTTGCTCTTGGCTATATAAGGAACCGCCTTTGTGTAACCACAAAAGAAAGAAAATTATGTTTAAAACAAAAATTTTTGTTTTGTTTTGTTTTTTGTTTGTTTTTCGAGACAGGGTTTCTCTGTGTAGCCTTGGCCATCCTGGACTCACTTTGTAGACCAGGCTGGCCTCGAACTCACAGCGATCTGCCTGCCTCTACCTCCCGAGTGCTGGGATTAAAGGCGTGCGCCACCACGCCCGGCTTAAAACAAAATTTTATAGTGCACACCTTTAATCCCAGTACTCAGGAGGCAGAGGCAGGTGGATCGCTGTGAGTTTGAGACCAGCCTGGTCTACAAAGTAAGTCCAGGACGGCCAAGGCTACACAGAGAAACCCTGTCTTGAAAAACAAAAACAAAAAAACCAAAAACAAAAACTTTATAAGATACCAGAAAAGGTTAACATTATTTGTGAAAAGAAGGACTAAGTGCCAAGAGTTTTTCAACAAGCTGTTTTAAAAGTTGCAATTACAGCCGGGCATGATGGCACACACCTTTAATCCCAGCACTCGTGAGGCAGAGGCAGGTGGATCGCTGTGAGTTCGAGGCCAGCCTGGTCTACAAAGCCAGTCTAGGACAGCCAAGGCTGCACAGAGAGACCTTGTCTCAAAAAATAAAAAAATAAATAAAGTTGCAATTACTTCTGGGGTGTGAGCTGTAAGTCACCAGATGGTATGAATTGCAAAGGGACAGAATCCCACTCATAGCCGCACTCATAAGCTTCGATAATGTATTGCTTTTGTTACCATAGTGACCAACGGATTCCCAGAATGAAGACCAGAGCGTTGGTGGTAAGAGCTCAGGTGCATTAAGAGGTGCTTACGGCACATTCTGTTCTCCCTGTGCAGTGCAGTTTGCTGTTCTCTTTGTCTTACACGCTTTCAGGACAAATGATCTATCTGGTTAATTTCAGCCCAAGACTTCCCCTGAATAAAAGTGAATAACCAAACACTCATTCTCAATCACAAATTAACTGGTCAGTCCACGTTACCTGCTGTGACTCCTGATGAAGTTGTCCTGGGGACCTGTCTGGCTGAAGAGGTTGCAGGTGGTGAGGAAGAAGCAAGACCTGCAAGAGGTAGGTGTTGTCTTAAAAGGACAGTGCGTGGCAGCAGAAGGCAGTGCTCTTTGAAGTTCTAGACGATGAATACAGGCGGGGGTATATTGGTGCATGCCTTTGCTCTGTGTTCTAGGGAGAGGCAGGCAGAGCTCTGTGAGTCTTAGGGCAGCCTTTGAGACCTCATCTCAAAGAAGAAAAAGAAATACAGTTCAAATTACAAAGTCCAGGGCTGGAGAGACGGCTCAGTGGTTGAGAGCACTGGCTGCTCTTCCAATGGACCCAGGTTCAATTCCCAGCACCCACATGGCAGCTCACAGCTGCCTGTAACTCCAGTTCCAGGGGACCTGACACCCTCACACAGACATAGATGCAGGCAAAACACCAATGTCCATAAAATGAACACAAATAAATCATTTACAAAACAAATCACAAAGTCCATGCTTCTTAAATTCACAAGTGCACATTTCAGCTTTCTGGGAATGAAGTATATTGTTCACTCCCACTTTGACCTCTAACTCTTCTTGCCAAATTTGCTATTTGCTATCAAATAGACCATATTTAATTTTTTTGAATGGTTTTTGAAACAGGGTCTCCTGTGGCTGGCCTTGAATGCGGAGGAGAACCTTGAAGTGGTCCTCGTGCCTCCTTCTAAGTACTAGGATGACAACTGTACACTGCCATGCCACACTGATCTATTGATTGGTTTGTTTTAGGGTGTGTGTGTGTTTTAGTTTGGTTTTGGTTTTGGTTTTTCGAGACAGGATTTCTCTGTGTAGCCTTAGCTGTCCAGTACTCTCTTTGTAGACTAGGCTAGACTCATCTCAGAAACCCACCTGCCTCTGCCTCCTGAGTGCTGGGATTAAAGGTGTGTGCTACCATGCCCAGCTTGTTTTAGTTTTTTTTTTTTTTTAAAGAATTAATTTTAATGCTGGATTCTTCTTTTTGGGGGGTGAGGGGTTTCAAAACAGGGTTTCTCTGTGTAGCCTTGGCTGTCTTGGCCTCACATTATAGACCAGGCTGTCCTCAAACTCACAGGGATCAACCTGCCTCTGCCTCCTGAGTGCTGGGATTAAAGGCATGCGCCACCATGCCCGGCCAATAAGAATTCATTTTAAGCCAGGCTTTGTGGACACATTCCTTTAAACCCAGCACTTGGGAGGCAGAGACAGGTGGATCTCTCTGAGTTGGAGGCCAGCCTGGTCTACAGAGCAAGTTTCAAACTGGCCAGGGATATGTAGAGAAACCCTGACTGGAGTAACCAAAACAACAACAAAAGAATTCAATTTATTTGCATGTGTCTAACTGCCACATATTTGTGGGTCCCAGAAGGCGGCACTGGATCCCTGGAGCTGGAGTTGCAGGTGGTTGTGAGCTGGGAACTGAATTTGAGTCCTCTGGCAGCGCAGGGAGCTCCCCAACTGCTGAGCCATCTCTCTAGCCCTGGCTTCTTTGCTTGTTTGTTTTTTGTTTTGTTTTCTTTTGGGACAAGGCCTTTCTGTGTAGCTTTGGCTGTCGTGGACTCACTTTGTAGACCAGGCTGGACTCAAACTCACAAAGATCATCCTGCCCTTGCCTCCCCAAGTGCTGGGATTATAGGCATTTCAATTATTTTGAGACAAGGTCTCTAACCCAAGGCTCACTGTAAAGCTGAAATTCTACCTCCTGCTTCTGCCTCCCAAGTACTGGGATTACAGGCATGAGCCACCATATCTTGCCCAACAGTTACATTCAAGACAGCTTCCGGTAATTAGACGCCATTTTAACTACCATCTGCGCATATGTAGTTCCTTATTTTATCCAGAGGAGGAGATTTTGAAATAGGGTCTGATTCAGCCCAGCCTAGCCTGGGGCGTGTATATTTGCCTTATTCAAGTATGTACTTACTTACAACATTTCTGTAACTGATTAATAGGATCTGTGTGTGTGTGTGTGTGTGTGTGTGTGTGTGTGTGTGTGTACTGTAAGCATGTGAGTGTGGATGTATGTGTGTGGGTAGGTGCACACTTGGGCAAGTGTGTGAATGATTGCCTGATACCAATCTCAATTGTTATTCCCCAGACACTATGCATGTTATTCTGTCTTAAAGATTTATGTGAGTGTTTTATCTGTATAGGGTACCCATTGATGCTAGGAAAAGAGCATTGAATTCACTGGAGCTGAGGTACAACCCATCTGAGCTGCCCTGTGGGTGCAGGGCACCAACCCAGGTCCTCTCCAAGAATAGCAAGTGCTCTTTCCTTTTTTTTTTTTTAAAGATTATTTATTTATTATTATGTATACAGTGCTCTGCCTGCATGTATGCCTGCAGGCCAGAAGAGGGCATCGGGTCACATTATAGATGGTTGTGAGCCACCATGTGGTTGCTGGGAATTGAACTCAGGACCTCTGGAAGAGCCTCTTAACCTCTGAACCATCTCTCCAGCCCTGTAGCAAGTGTTTTTAATCACTTAGCTATCCCTTCACCCACCCCACCCCACCTTACTCTTGTTTTCTGAGATAATGCCTTCATTGGCCTGGAGCTTGCCAAGTGGAATAGGCTGGCTAGCCATCCAGAGGCAGGAGTCTGGCTCCCCTAGGGCTAGGATTGCAAACTCACACCTCTACACTCGTGACTCCCCACTGTGGGTTCTGAGACAGGGTCCTTAACCTTGATCAGCAAGCACTTCACTGGCACAGCTAACGCCTCCTCTCTGTTTGTTTGTTCAGACAGGGTCTCATCTAGTCCAAATTGGCCCTGAAGTCTCTATGTAGCTGAGGATGCCCTTCCTGCCTGCACTTCCCAGGCATTAGGAGTCAGGTACAGCACTACGCTTGACCTACATCCTCATTCTTACCTTCTAAAACATGTTCTAATTTGCACACATTCCCCAATCCCACATACTCTATCTGGTGATGGTAGGTTGGATGACTACCTTCCTCAAAATCAAGTAGGATTACACACACACACACACACACACACACACACACACACACACACACACACACCTGGAGGCAAGAGAAGGATAGATAGTTTAGTTTTTGGTTTTGGTTTTTGGTTTTTTGAGACAGGGTTTCTCTGTGTAGCCTTGGCTGTCCTGGACTCACTTTGTAGACCAGGCTGGCCTTGAACTCACAGCGATCTGCCTGCCTCTGCCTCCCAAGTGCTGGGATTAAAGGTGTGCACCACTAATGCCTGGCAGGATGGTTCAGTTTTTAAGAACACTCATTGCTCTTGTAGAGAACCTGGCTTCAGTTCCCTGGAGGCCAGCCTGGTCTACAGAATGAGTTCTAGGACAGCCAAGACTACACAGAGAAATACTGTCTGGGGGTGCGGGGGGGGGGGGAGGTGTTTATTGTATAAGCCTGGTGACTTGAGTTCAATTTCTAGAATCCACACAAAGGTGGGAGAGAACCAACTCCACAAAGCTGTTTTTGGACCTTCATTCCCCCAAAACTACAGTCCCCCCTTGCACAATAAAAATAAAAAGCTAAGTACAGCAAGATGGCTCAGTGGATAGACACTTGACGTCAGGCTTGATAACCTTAAATCAGTACTTAGGAGGGGTACCTACCATGGTGGAAGGAGAGAACTGACTCTTAAAACTGGTTCTCTGAGCCGGGCGTGGTGGCGCATGCCTTTAATCCCAGCACTCGGGAGGCAGAGGCAGGCGGATCGCTGTGAGTTCGAGGCCAGCCTGGTCTACAAAGTGAGTCCAGGATGGCCAAGGCTACACAGAGAGACCCTGTCTCAAAAAACCAAAACAAAAAACAAAAACAAAAACAAAAAAAAAAACTGGTTCTCTGACCTCTGCAAGTGCTGTATGGCACACACATCCAGCCCTCACCCCAACCATGAACAAATATATGTTTTGTTTTTCTTTTTTTGGTTTTTTGAGACAGAGTTTCTCTGTGTAGCCTTGATTGTCCTGGACACTGCCTGGCTTAAACAAATAAATTTAATAGTGAAAAAAAGTGACGTTAGATCATTTCATGTTCTCATCAGTTTTCCTTTTATCTGTGTATTCAATCAAATAGACAGGTGGAGGCCAAGGAGGAAGGACAGTACGTGCCAGGGGCTCTGTTTACAAGAAATTATGTTGATAAGAAACTTACCAGCTGACCAGTTTTCAAATGAGTGAGATAATCAGAAACTTGCTTAGTTTTATTTTATTACAGTGAAAATAAACTCATAACAAAGAGAGTTGTTGAAAACCTTTGATCTACAATGGGCGTGGTATCATACGTATTTGCATATATTTTAGAAATATTTTAAAAATTAAAATTTTAGCTTGGCGTGGTGGCGCATGCCTTTAATCCCAGCACTCGGGAGGCAGAGGCAAGTGGATCACTGTGAGTTCAAGGCCAGCCTGGTCTACAAAGTGAGTCCAGGACAGCCAAGGCTACACAGAGAAACCCTGTCTCGAAAAACAACAACAACAGAAAAAAAAGAAAAAGAAAAAGAAAAGAAAGAAAGAAAAAGAAAAATTATGTAAAATGTTAAATTATTCCTCAAAGTTAATATTTTTATGAATCAAATCATGTTGTTATCCAAATACTTGTTATACACTTAATAAGAATCAGGGAAATTGCTGAGCAGTGGTGGCACACTGTGGAGAGCCCCTAAGGACCGCACCCTAAGATGGCGCCTGGCACGTCGCCAGAGCTGCCTCTGTAGAAAACAAATAGGTCCTTATCTGGACATAACCCGTTGCCTGCGGTAGTTCCGCCTTCGTGGACCTATGAGGATTCGAGACATGGTGTGATTTGATTGGATGATGGTGTGCTTTATTAGTGTGTGATGGGTGTGGTTCGGGGGAGTTGCTTGCACGAAGAGCTTGAATAAACTGCTTGGAGAAGAACTTGGTGGTTGCGTCTTTCTTGCTGGCTGAGCGAGACGCGACAGCACACACCTTTAATTCCAGAGCGTGGGAGGCAGAGGCAGGCAGATCTCTGAGCTTGAGGCCAGCCTGGTCTACAGAGTGAGTTCCAGGACAGCCAGGACTACACAGAAAAGCCCTGTCTCAAACAAGAATCAAGAAAGTCAGACCTGAATTACTGCCTCGGTGTTATCAAAACCAAATCACTCATTTGATGAGGGAAGAAAATGAGACTGTGTAAGAGGGAGTATATCACTGAAGGGGAGGTTTCAAAGCCACATACCATTACCAATTCCCTGTTTTCTTTGCCTCCTGCTTACAGTTCACGACATGAGAACATCAGCTTTGTGTTCCAGTTTCCATATCACTGCTCCCCTGTCATGATAGACTCTTTTGTTGTTGTTGTTTTCTTGAGACAGGGTTTCTCTGTGTAGCCCTGGCTGCCCTGGAACTTGCTCTGTAGACCAGGCTGGCTTCACACTCATAAAGATCCACTGGGGTTAAAGGCATGCCCCATTGGGCTGGAGAGATGTCTCAGAGGTTTAGAGTACTGGCTGCTCTTTCAAAGGTCATGAATTCAGTTCCCAGAAACCACATGTTGGTTCACAACTATCTATAATGAGATCTGGTGCCCTCTTCTGGCATGCAAGCAGAACACTGTACACATAATAAATAAATAATTCTTTAGGGGGGGGAAAAAAAGGAGGCTGGAGAGATGGTTCAGAGGTTAAGAGCACTGACTGCCTCTTCCAGAGGTCCTGAGTTCAATTCCCAGCAACCACATGGTGGCTCACAACCATCTAGAATGTGATCCGATGCCCCTTTCTGGCCTGCAGAGCAGTGTTTGCATAATAATAAATTTTTTTTTTTAAGGCATGCTCCACCATGCTGGACTAAATACTTCTTTAAGTTGTTTGTGTCAGAGTATTTGATCATAGTGACAGAAAAAGTAATTAAGATAAATGGCACCTCATTGAAATGCATATATTCAAGATATATAACAGGTCCTTGTCAGTCCTGCCTGCTACTCCCCTCCCCCACCATTTTTCCTTTCCATTTTCTTTTTTTCATTTTTTTGAGACAGGGTTTCTCTGTGTAACAGCCCTGGCTGTCCTGGACTCTCTTTGTAGACCAGGCTGGCCTCGACCTCACAGCAATCCACCTGCCTCTACCTCCCAAGTGCTGGGATTAAAAGCGTGCACCACCACCACATCCGGCTTCTGTTTCTTTTCTTTCTTTCTTTTTTTTTTTTTTTTTTGAGACACAGTTTTATCATGTAACACTGGCTAGCCTGGAATTTGCTGAAAGTAGATCAGACTGGCCTTGAACTCATAGCGATCCACCTGCCTCTGCCTCCTGAGCGCTGGGATCAAAGGTGTGCGCCACCACAGGTAACAAGCGTTTCCATCTTTACAAGCATTCTCACCTCCTAACTCACTGTTGGGACACTGGCTTAGCGGTGTGGGTCTCTCTGCATGTGTGTGATGAGGAACAGCTCAGCTCTGGGCCACAACTTCGGGATGTCTGGTCCCTCCTCCCAGAGCTGTGATTATCATTGTCATCTGCAGCAGAGCACCAGTAGCTGTAAGGGAATGGCATGCTAATTCTCTGAAAGTTCTATGCAGAGAATTAATTATGGCAAATGATTAGTACAGTTAATGAAAATGCCTGTCAATAGTAACCAAGAGAGACACTTTCTAGCAATTTCCAGTCCCGGGAAGCAGATGTCCTCAGATAGGACCTAATTCTACTTTCTGGATAGAATTATAGTTTCACTGAGGGATAAATGTCTCTGAAAGTGTGAGTCCTTGTGTTTTCTTACAGATCTTAGATGCTTGAGCATTTGAGCTGTAATCATGGAATTAGAAGCACACCCAAAGGTGGTGTGTGGCCTAGTTGATGGGGAGGTAGAGATTCACACAGTGGCATAGCTACGAGCAAACAAACTGCTACCCATGTCTCTCTAAACAACCCTAAGGAAACTTATTGAGTCAACAACAACAACAAAAAAAAAGAAAAGAAAAGAGGAACAAGATTAATGGGCATATGAGGAGGACAAGAGGGAGGAGAGGTGAATAGGAAATAGGATTGAAACATAGTATGTGCTTGTATGGAAAGTTCATGTGTGGATGGAAAGTTCATGTGTGGGCTGGAGAGATGGCTCAGAGGTTAAGAGCGCTGACTGCTCTTCCAGAGGTCCTGAGTTCAATTCTCAGCAACCACACAGTGGCTCACAACCATCTGGTGCCCTCTTCTGGCCTGCAGATGTACATGCAGGCAGAGCACTGTATACATAATAACAAATAAATAGATCTTTTTTTAAAAGTTCATATTAAATTCATTAGTATGTACAACTAATATGTCCTAATAATTTTTTCTCAAGACAGGGTTTCTCTTGTAGTCCTGACTGTCCTGGACTTGGCTTTGTAGACCAGGCTGGCCTCGAACTCACAGAGATCCACCTGCCTCTGCCTCCCAAGTGCTGAAATTAAAGGCATGCGCCACCACTTCCCAGCTCTAATAAAATATTTTTAATAGTGTATAATGATGTTAACAAGGAGAAGTAAATAAAGATAATTTTTTTCCTACCAATGCTTGTTGAAGCACAGAGAAGATGGAGCTGAGCAGTGGTGGCCACGCCTTTAATCTCAGCACTTGGGAGACAGAGGTGGATGGATCTCTGTGAGTTCTGGGCCAGCCTGGACTACAAATCAAGTCCAGGACAGCCAAAACTACTGTCTCAAAAAACCAAATTCAAGCCGGGCACTGTAGCACATGCCTGTAATCCCAGCACTCAGGAGGCAAAGGCAGCCAGATCTTTGTGATTTTTAGGCCAGCCTGGTCTTCAAAGTGAGTACAGGACAGCCAAGGTGACACAGAGAAACCTTGTCTCAGAAAACAAAAATCCAAAATAAAACAAAACAAAAACCAGAAAAAATGTTTATTATGTCATCAGGCTTGGCACCAAGTGCCTTTACCAGGGAGCCATTTAGACAGCCGCTAATATTATTTTAAAAGTGAAAAGAAGAATTTAGCTGCTGCTTCTTTTTGTTTTGTTTTGTTTTTCAAGACAGGGTCTCTCTGTGTTAGCCTTGGCTGTCCTTGACTGGATTTATAGACCAGCCTGGCCTCGAACTCACAGCGATCCACCTGCCTCTGCCTCCCGAGTACTGGGGTTAAAGGCATGCACCACCACCGACCGGCAGGAGCCCAGTTTCTTAGTAGCTCTCTTTCCTTCACTTGAAGACACTTTAGAAGACAGAGCTCTCTCAAGGATGCTCCCCTCACTTTAAGAATTCATTCCAGCTGGCTGTGAGTTCTAGGACAGCCACAGAGAAACCTTGTCTTGGGAAACAAAAAACAAACAAGCAAGCAAACAAACCAAAAACCAAACAGCTGGTCCTGGTGGCACATGCCTTTAATCTCAGCACTCGGAAGGCAGGTGGGTTCAAGGGCCAGCCGGGTCTTCAAAGTGAGTCTAGGACAGGCTTGCTTGTTGTTAACACAGAGAAACCCTGTCTCAAAAAAACCCAAAACCAACCAACCAAACAAACAACAAAAAAGCACTCCCCAAAAATAACCTCCCCCCAAAGAAAAAAGCAAACAAAACAAAAGAAAGGGTAAAACTAATGAGTTATTGGTAAATGTTTGTCTACCATTTGTGAGAACTTGGTTATAATCACAAATCAAGAAAAAGTAAAATTAAAATTCAACAGATAAGTGCTACATGAGGGTATGAAAAAAAGAATAATTTTTCCTTCAGTATTATAGGACATTGATTCCCTCTGTATCTCAGAAGAATCGCATTGAGTGCCATTACCCATGGACTGTCACCCACACCAAGTCATGTGTGTGCCTCCTGTACTGAGGTGTTTACGGAGTAACTATATCTCCACTGGTGTTTTTCACCCCATATGGTGAGCTCTGAGGCCACAGTGCGCTTCTGGGTCAGTGGGAGACAGATGCTATGTGTTGGCTCCCTGGAGAGCTAAGTACTTACTTTTCCTCAGGAATGGCCCCTGTGGACACAGAAAATACCAACCTGAGAGACCTTGGTTTCTAACTTAGTGGTGATTTAAAAAGGTCCACATGTCCCGCCCCACTCCATCCCGAGCGCTCTCTCACCCCCACTCTTGTGGGGAGGACAGCAAGAGGAACATCAGATTTCTTTCCACAGGCTCTAGCAACTATGCCTTTGATATACTATAAACTTGCTGTTATTTTATTTTATTTTCATTTATTTATTTATTTATTTTAGGTTTTTCGAGACAGGGTTTCTCTTTGTAACAGTCCTGGCTGTCCTGGACTTGCTTTGTAGACCAGGCTGGCCTCGAATTCACATCAATCCACCTGCCTCTGTCTCCCAAGTGCTGGGATTAAAGGTGTGTGCCACCACCGCCCAGCTAGTTTGCAGTTATTTTATAATCTAGTCAGCATAGAATTTTTTTTCTTTTTCTTCTGGTGTGTGTGTGTGTGTGTGTGTGTGCTCACATGCACCTGTGTGTCAAATATGTGCATACATAAGGAAGCCAGCGGTCAATATCAAGTGTCTTCTTTTTTTTTTTTTTGGTTTTTCGAGACAGGGTCTCTGTGTAGCCTTGGCCATCCTGGACTCACTTTGTAGACCAGGCTGGCCTCGAACTCACAGCGATCCGCCTGCCTCTGCCTCCCGAGTGCTGGGATTAAAGGCATGCGCCACCACGCCCGGCTCAAGTGTCTTCTTTAGTTGTTTCCTGCCTTCCCTTTTCTCCCAGGGTCTCACTGCACTGGGAGCTCACCAGTCAGGTCCAGGTGGATTGGTTTTCTGACAGCAAGAACTTTGTGTTCTGAGCCATTATTCTTTTTTCTTAATTATGACCCTATAAACTCAGCAGGCTTTTCATTTTCCACATAATGTGGAATATATATATTTTTTTGTTTTTGTTTTTGTTTTTTTTTTTCCTTTGGTTTTTCGAGACAGGGTCTCTCTGTGTTAGCCTTGGCTGTCCTGGACTCACTTTGTAGACCAGGCTGGCCTTGAACTCACAGCAGTCCGCCTGCCTCTGCCTCCTGAGTGCTGGGATTAAAGGCATGCGCCACTACCACCTGGCCAAGCAGAATATATTTTTGAAACACAGTTCTTTCAAAATCATGGTGAACACTTAGCTGAAAGATAAATTTGAACACAAAATTTATAAAAGGGCATATCAATTTTGAAAACATTTGATAGACAGATGTGGTAGTTGGCTCACGCCTGTAATCCCAGCAGTTGGAAGGGGAAGGCAGGAATTCTAGATTACCTTTGACTACTTAGCAAACTCAAGTGTAGCCTGAGCTACATGAGATCCTATGTCAAAAAACAAACAACGGTCTCTTTCTCTTCTGGTCCCAGGTGCTGCTGGAGCCGAGGGTTGCTGTGCTGACATTGGCCAAGTCCAAGAACCACACCACACACAACCAGTCCTGCAAATGGCATCAAGAAACCCCCGTCACAGCGGGAGTGGTGGCGCACCTTTTATCCCAGTGCTTGGGAGGCAGAGGCAGGCGGATCACTGTGAGTTCAAGGCCAGCCTGTCTTGGAAAAAAGAAAAAAAGAAAAAGAAAAAAAAGAAAAATAGAGATTGATTGATTTCGTGATAATTTATGTTACACATGACAGCGTTCAGACCGTTCTGTAAAACTTCACAGCTTTTTTTTTTTTTTAATGATTTATTTATTCTTATTTTATGTACACTGGTTTTTTCTGAAGGTGACAGATCCTCTGGAACTGGAATTACAGACAGTTGTGAGCTGCCATGTGGGTGCTGGGAATTGAACCTGGCTCACTCTGAAAGAACACCCAGTGCTCTTAACCACTGAGCCACCTCTCCAGCCCGAACTTCACAGCTTTATAGAAACTATTTAGCTCATGTTTTTGTGGCTTGGTGGTTTGGCCCTGGCTCAGCTGACTGTTCTAATCTGTTGTTTTTGTTTTTGAGACAGGGTTTCTCTGTGTAGCCCTAGCCATCCTGGATTCACTTTGTAGACCAGGGTGATATTGAACTCACAGAGATCCACCTGCCTCTGCCTCTCCAGTGCTGGGATTAAAGGTGTGTGCTACCGTGCCTGGCAGCTGTTCTAATCTATTTTTCATTTTTACCTTAGTCTCAGCTGGGTTTAATTCCTGTATTTGCCCGGAGGTGGCAGGCCACTCAGGTGCTCTGTGTGGAGGATGGTGATGAGTAAGAAGGCCCTTCATCTCTGTCATTAGACAAGCCCAGTGTCTTCTGCTAGCCTGTCCTCTTGAGACACAGGCTCTGAGTTGGCAGTGCCATGTTTGCTGCTTTGGATTAGCCAAAAAAAAAAAAAAAAAAAAAAAAAAGTCACAGCAGCAGACTTGACCAGAGACCTAGATGGACTGAGGTGCAGTGCAGCAACGGAGTGAGAGCTTAGTGTAGCTAGTAGCAGAGTGTGCAGGGTATGAGGAGGTGGCAAGTGGGGAGGAAGGAGGAACAGCCCTGATCTGGATGGGAGGAGGTACAGATCTCACTATAAAGAGGTACCCTCAATTATAATCCCTGAGCTGGAGATGTGTGGATTTTTTTGGGGGGAGAGGGGGTTTCAAAGACAGGTTTCTCTGTATAGCCTGGAAGTCACTCTGTAGACCAGGCTGGCCTTGAACTTGTAGAGATCCGCCTGCCTCTGCCTCCCAGCTGCTGGGATTGCTTGATGTGTGGATTCCTGATGCTCGATTGACAGCTGGCCTAGACTAATCATTGGGCTTCAAGCAACGAGAGACTGTCTCAAAATAAGGTAGAGGCTCCTGAGTAGCAACGCTTGAGGTTGTCCCCTGCCTTCTATACTCAGGTACACTCACAAACATGCTTAGACAGGAGCACACATTGGGAGGTGTGCTTACTAAGAGGCATGGATGCCTGCAACCATTTTTACAATATCTTCCAAATCCATCTTTTTCTTTCTCTCACTTGGAACAACGTCAATTTGTATCTTGTGCCTATAACTCAACTCTTAGCCAATTTTCATATCTGCCCTTCAAATAACCAGGAGTCACTGCTCTTTATAAAGCATGCAGGGAGCGTCCTCTTTAACCTTAAGAACTTATCAAAATACTTGGGACTGACGAGGTGGCTTAGCGGGCAAAGGTGCTTGCTGTTCAGGCCTGGCTACCTGAGTTCAATGCCTGGTACTCACAGTGAAAGGAGAGAACTGACTTCCAAAACTTGTCCTCTGACTACCCACACACATACTGCGACTGCTTTCCCTTATACACATGTCATACACACACACACACACACACACACACACACACACACACACACACACACAAAGTGTTTGAGCATATTTACTTGAAAAAATTTAGATCTTTTCAGGAAAAGGCAAGAGGCAAGTTGGATAGATTTTACATCAATAAATTTTAAAAATATTTTATTGGCTGGGCATGGTGGCATAGGCCTTAATCCCAGCACTTGGTAGGCAGAGGCAGGTGGATCTCTGTGAGTTCGAGGCCAGCCTGGTCTACACAGTGAGTCTAGGCCATCCATGACTACATAGAGAAACTCTGTTTCAAAAAGAAAAAAGTATCACATTCTACTGAGTAGGTCTAGTTAACTCTGTAGCTCTAATTTTTTTCTTCATGGGATGAGAAAATAAAAAATACAACCAAATTGCTCCAACTTATGAACATGGATCAATCTATGGTTATTATTTCATCTTCATTTCTGTTGGATGTGCTTTTTATTTATTTATTTATTTATTTATTTATTTATTTTTGCTTCATATTTGTTTTGTCCTCAAGAAAAATAATTTTTCCTACTTTGCTCAGTGTTGGGAAAATAGTTTTGTCTTTTTTTTTTTTTTAAGATTTATTTATTATTATGTACACAGTGTTTTGCCTGCATGTACATCTTCAGGCCAGAAGAGGGCACCATATCTCATTATAGATGGTCATGAGCCACCACGTTGCTGGGAATTGAACTCAGGACCTCTGGAAGAGCAGCCAGTGCTTCTAATCTCTGAGCCATTTCTCCAGCCCTTGTCTTAGTTGTTTTCTGGGACAGAGTCTGAGGGTGTAGAAGTTGGCTCAAATGCATCCTTCTGCCTAAGCCCCCAAGTGCTGGAATTATAGGCAGGTACTATATGTATTTTTTTTCTTACACTTGTTTCTTCATTGCATGTGTGTAGGAGTGCACATGTGCATGAAGGTCAGAGGATAATGTGGGGGAGTTCATTCCCTCCTTCAACCACGTGGCTCTTGGGAATTGAACTCAGGTGCTCAGGCTTGGCAGCAAATGCCTTTACCTGCTGAGCCATCTCATAGGCTCCCAGCTTAAAACAAGACATTTTCTCCACCCAGAAAGCTTTACAGAGGCAAATCAGAAAGAAAACGGCTTTAATAGGTCTTAAGCCAGAATGTTTTTGGTTTTTTGTTTTGTTTTATTTTTTCAAGACAGGGTCTTTTTGTAATAGCCTTGGCTGTCCTCCTGGACTTGCTTTGTAGACCAGGCTGGCCTCGAACTTACAGAGATCTGCTTGCCTCTACCTCCTGAGTACTGGGATTAAAGGTGTGGGCCACCACTGTCCTGCTTTAAGCCAGAGTGTAACACACGTCACAAGTAATACAGTACGAGACTGCACAGACAGAGGCCAATCTCATCCTTTTCCGCAGCTATGCAAATACAACCCGCTATGCAGAGTTCTCAAGAGTCACCGTAATTAGTCCTTAATTAGTCCTGCCAGTAAGTGAACTGGACTGCACCATTTGTTTATTCTAAACTCACCTGATAATTAGATCACCATCTGCATCAGATAATTTGTCTTATACAATGGAAAAATAAGCTTTCTATATGAAAGATACAGTTCTGCCAGTGGGAGCCAGGCTTTGAGGGAAGTTAGGCTCCTCGCCATCCAGAGGGAAACAGGGCCCTGTTACAGTTCATCAGAATACAGGTCTCTCTGTCCATATGTAATGAAATATTTTGTAATATAATGATGTATTTCATATTAAAAAGACATTTAATAGAAAAGAATAAATTCGCATATGAGTATTTAATAGGTTTATGCATGCTGTTGTAATAAGATTTCAGAAATAATAAGATTTCAAAAATCAATCTGATTGTCGTCCTCCAAGGACTACCTAGGCAACTAGAATTTTGAGTGAACAGAATAAAGGAACACACACCCATTTTGAGACAGAGAAAGAACCTAAATTTTTTTTTTTCCTGAAGCAATTGCTTAAAGAAAAGGAGGAGAATCTTTCCCTCATTCTTCAGGGTTAGAACTGAGCTCCGTTTTCAGTCCACCCTCACCCTCACCTCGAGGGTAGCTCCTGTGGGTCAGCCATGGTCGTTAGTCACCATGGTAGTTAGCATGCTTATATTCTCATCAGCTTAGGATTTATTGATCCAGCCCCTCATCCACTGGGTCATAATTAAATCTCATGCACCAGAGACAAGTCTGGACTGTGTTAATGCCGCGGTGAGTCAGGGGCAGACGCCTTCCATTAAGGAAATTGTAATGCACAAAAGGAAACATAAACAGACAAATAAATGTACTTAATAATTTATTTACAGTCTAATCACAGGTGCTATTAAGGGTAATGAGGACAAACAAGACAGCACAGAGGCCTGAGCTGGATGGGGGTACTGTAAGGAGGACTGTAGTGTTTGAACTGGGAAAGATTTCGTGGAAGATGGAGGAAGTTAGTGTCACAGCAAAGGACATGGTTGGAGGAAGGGAACAACTGTGAGTGGTATTTTGCTGTAAGTAGGAACATGGAAAAAATTATCTGTGGGGCCTGAGATAATTCTACTTTAAAGCACATAAAGTTTGAGCTTTCTCCTTTTTAAAAGTTTGTCTTCTTTTTTTTTCTTTTGGTTTTTGAGACAATGTTTCTCTGTGTAGTCATGGCTGTCCATGTATTTTAGACCAGGCTGGCCTTGAACTCACAGAGATCCACCTGCTTCTGCCTCCAGAGTGCTGGGATTAAAGGTGTGCACCACCATCGATTGGCCTTATTACTATTCTTATTGAAATTTATTAAAAATAATTAATTTTTAAATTTTTTTTGTGGTTTTTCGAGACAGGGTTTCTCTATGTAGCCTTGGCTGTCCTGGACTCGCTTTGTAGACCAGGCTGGCCTCGAACTCACAGCGATCCGCCTGCCTCTGCCTCCCAAGTGCTGGGATTAAAGGCGTGCGCCACCACGCCCGGCTTAATTTTTAAATTTTATGTGCATTGGTGTGAGGATGTCAGAGATCCCTTGGAACAGGAGTTACAGACAGGTGTGAGCTGCCATGTGGGTGCTGGGAATTGAACCCAATGAACCCAAGTCCTTTGGAAGAGTAGAAAGTGCTCTTAACCACTGAGTCATCTCTCCAGCCTCTCTTAATTAAATATTATATGTATATCTCTGTGTGCGGGTGCCAAGGAGGCAAGAAGAGGGTGTTGGATCTGTTGGAGCTGGAGTTACAGGCAGTTCTGAGCTGTAGGTGCTGGGAACTGAACTCGGGTCCCCTGGCAGTGTGGTGAGTACTCCTAACTACAGAATCATCTCTGCAGCTCCTGAGATACCTCTAAAAACACAAAACAACAAAAAGAAAACCCCCTTTTTCATATTTTATGTAATAAGTGTTTCTGTTGTTACGTATGTCTGTTTTCCTCACAAGTATGTCTGTGTACCACCGGTGTGTCCGCTACCTACTGAGATCAGAAGAGGCTGTCAGATCCCCTGACACTGGGATTGTGAGCTGCCATGTGGGTGCAAGAACAAGTACTCTCAGCTGCGGATCCGCCTCTTCGTATCAGAATACCAGGCTAGCCTGTGACTCCAGCTCCACGTCATTCCAACACCGTCTTCCGTCTGCTGTGGACGTTATTTTTATAAAACTATGTTTGTTTCTCTTAGCTTATTTAAAAAAAAAACATTGATTATTATGTATACAGTGCTCTGCCTGCATGCACACCTGCAGGTCAGAAGAAGGCATCAGATCACATTCTAGATGGTTGTGAGCCACCACTCGGTTGCTGGGAATTGAACTCAGGTCCTCTGGAAGAGCAATCAATGTCCTTAACTGCTGAGCCATCTCTCCAGCCCCTCTCTTAGCTTCTTTCTTAACTTGGCTATCAGACAAATAATTGAGACTCTTATATTTGTTTATAAATAAGCTTTACAACACAATCTTGAGCAGTTTAAGTCTATTTTTTTCTTAAATATTTATTTTATGTGCATTGGTGTTTTGCCTGCATGTATGCCTCTGTGAAGGTGTCAGATCTTGAAGTTACAAAGAGTTGTAAGCTGCCATTTGGGTGCTGAGAATCAAACCTGAGGCCTCTGTGAGAGCAGTCAGTGCTCTTACCACTAAGCCATCTCTCCAGCCCTTAAATCTATTCTTAAGCTTCTCTGTTATTTTGTCTTACTCCCAGCAATACTAGCTTTCCTAGGCTCCAGCCCCTTCCTGCTGATCTTTATCTAACCTCTACCAGAGGCTAAGTCCCCCTACTGAATCCCCTGCTTCCTCTTATAACTCCTCCTCCCCAGGCTGGCAGGAAGTCTAGCCCTATTCTCTTCCCTGCTCATCGATTGGCTGTAAGCTGCTTTATTGACATATCAGGGGGACAATTGGGGAGTAGAGTTTATACAACATTAAGATAGGAGATTCTCCCCCTACCCAGATCTAGCCAATGGTCAGAACATTCTCCATAGTTGAGTGGAGACTGGGATATGACTTTCTCATGTACTCTGGTGCCTCACGTTTGGCCATGTCCCCTGGAGGGGGAGACCTGGTGGCACTCAGAGGAAGGACAGCAGGTTACCAAGAAGAGACTTGATACCCTATGAGCATATACAGGGGAGGGTAGATCCCCCCTCAGGAACAGTCATAGGGGAGGGGAAGAAGGGGAAAATGGGAGGGAGGGAAGAATGGGAGGATACAAGGGATGGGATAACCATTGAGATGTAACAAGAATAAATTAATAAATAAAATAATAATAAATAAATAAATAAAATAAGAAAAAAAAAAAAAAAAAAAAAGGAGATTCTCAGAGCAAGGCTTGCAACCAGATATGGGGGGAGGTACAGAAATCAGCATTTGAATTACACAATAACCTTATATCAACAGTCTCCTTTGGATACCCACTCACAAAAAAACAAAACACAAAAACAAAAACAAAACAAAAATATATGCACACATATAGATGCACACTCGTAAATTTAAAAATAAAAATTTGAGCCAGGTATGGTGGCACACGCCTTTAATCCTAGCAGTAGGAAGGCAGAGGCAGGAGGATCACTGTGAGTTCAGAGGCCAACCTGGTGTACAAAGCTAGTCCAGGACAGCCAAGGCTACACAGAGAAACAAGAAACAACAAACAAACAAACAAACAAAACAAAACAAAAACCAAAAAACAGATGTTGTGGAGACATCTGTTAGTAGTTTTTAATCCATATAAACTGTTCGAGGTAGATGAAATGAGAGGAATCAGGAAGCAGACATGGCTTAATGCCGGGACCCAGACTTCCTTTGCTGAATACTATGGGGTGATTTGTGGGAAAATGCATGCTTCCAGGAAAACAGATTAAAAAGGAAATCAGATTTTCAAAAACGAATCTTTATGACATCTTCAGAGAGCGGCCTAACTAACTAGAATTTGAGTAGGCGGAATATTCAAAGAAGGGAACCAGTGTGGGGAGCCAAAAAATTTTTTTTATCTGATTTCTGCCTTTGGGCAACTGACTGTTAATACAAAGGTGGCTGAAATGCCAGTCTAAGGAGTCTGAGGCTGCTGAGCCACTGGAGAAGAGAACAAAGTAAGTAGCGAGAGTGAAGTGTGGAAGGCAGGACTCTGGGAGACAGCATTGCAGTGAGAGGAGATGGAAGGGGAAACCTGGACATCTGATTTGGGGGTCTCCTTCCCGGGAAGCCTTTCATGCAGTTTACTCCTGCATTACATAGGGGACTAAAACTGTGAGCAAAAGAGCCTCTAATGTGTGCCAGCTCTCAGGGCCAAAGAAGAAAACACATTGTGTTTCAAGACCTAAGCAAAAGGGGGAACCCTTTAATAAACACACTTTTATTTATTATTGTGTTTCATGGGTGGTTTGCCTACATTCATGTCTGTGCACCATAAGCACTTCTGGTGTCAGAGAGGGCCAGAAGAGGGCACTGGGTCCCCTGGGACGGGAGTTACTGTGAGCTGTCATGTGAATGGCGGGAGTTGAACCTGCGACCTCTGAAAGAGCAGCAAGTGCTCTTAACCACTGAGCATCGTAAACACACTTATTTTTTTAATGGGCTGAGACGGCCCAGATTCAAGTAATAAAGTAACATCAAGGTGATGCAGAAGGCCTTAAGAGGTGCACAGCTGGGGGGCGGAGGGATCCCTCAGCAGTTAGGAGCACTTGCTGGCTTTCCAGGGAGGAGTTGATTTCCCAGCACCCACACCAGGCAGCTCATAACCTAATGTAACTTAGCTCCAAAGAATCAGATGCTTTCTTCTACAGTCCTCAACCACCCACACGTATGTACACACACACACACATACAGAGAGAGAGAGAGAGACAGACAGACAGACACAGGCATTCACGCACACACACAAATAAATTTCAGGGCCTAGAGAGATGGCTTGGCGGTTCAGAGCACTTACTGTTCTTGCAGAGGACCCAGGTTTGGTTCCCAGCACGTGTATGACAACTCCCAATTATCTGTAGTCACAGTTCCAGGGTATCCACACCTCATACATACACTCAGGCATTACTCATACACACAAAATAAATAAAATTTAAACATAAAATTAGGAAAAGGAGCCCAATTTGAAGCACTGTAAATTTGCTTGACATTAAGATCCGTCTTGACGAAGACACAAATACGTTTGCTACTGAAATGGGTTACTAATTAGAACATCACAGCGAGCCCTGTGGTGGATCACCTGGTTTCCTATCGAAGCGCTCAGTGCAGTGTGATAAAGAACATACAGTGCCAGATTGGTTGGATGTCCTACAGAAAAATGAATTCATAATGACTCACAGGGTAAAGCGTTGGGAAGGCGCCTCAGTTAAAAGCACTAGCTGCTCTTGCAAAGGACCAGAGTTCCATTCCCGGAATCCACTTTGGGCAGCTCAGAACCTCCTGTAACTCCAGCTCCAGGGGATCCACGGCCCTCTTCTGGCCCTTGTGGGTACCACACACATGGAAACACAAAATAAATCTTTTAAAACTTTTTGTGCCTGGTGTGGTGGCGCACGCCTTTAATCCCAGCACTCGGGAGGCAGAGGCAGGTGGATCGATGTGCGTTCGAGGCCAGCCTGGTCTACAAAGTGAGTCTAGGACAGCGAAGGCTACCCAGAGAACACTGTCTCTAAAAAAAAAAAAAGAGATCTTTGCACTAGATCTCATTACAGATGGTTGTGAGCCACCATGTGGTTGCTGGGAATTGAACTCTGTACCTCTGGAAGAACAGAGGGTGCTCTTAACCTCTGAGCCATCTCTCCAGCCCACATAACTTTTTGTTTTAAGGAGGGTCTCTATGTAGCCCAGGCTGGCCTTGAATTCTTCATCCTCCTGCCTCAGCTGTCCATGTGTTGGGATTATACATATGAGCCACCATGCTTGTTTGTTTGTTTTGTTTTGTTTTGAGAGACAGGGGTTTACTGTGTAGCCTTGGCTGTCGTGGACTTGAACTCACAGAGATCCACCTGCCTCTGCCTCCCAGTGCTGGGATTAAGGCATGCAACACCACACTCAGTTTCCATGCCTTACTTTTGCTTTTTTTTTTTTTTTTCTTTCCCCAAGACAGGGTTTCTCTGTATAGTCCTGGCTGCTCTGGAGCTCACACTGTAGACCAGGCTGGCCTCAAACTCAGAGATTCACCTGCCTCTGCATCCTGAGTGCTGGGATTTAAGGGTGTATGCCACCACTGCCTGGCTGCCTATTTTTAACCACATAGATACTTAGGCTTAATGGAATCATTGTTGAAAAGATTACTGCTGCCCTGTGGAATGAAGCTGGCACCTTTATTGAACCCAGGACCACCAGTCCAGGGATGGCACCAACCGCAATGGTCTGGGCCCTCTCGCACCAATCACTAATTAAGAAAATGCCCTACAGGCTTACCTGGTATTTTGACAACCTTTTCTCAGTTGAGGCTCCCTCCTCTCAGAGGGTGTATAGCTTGTGTCAAGTTGACACAACACAAGCCAGACAGTGTCTAATGTGCTTGTCGTCAAATGGAATCCCTGGCAGCACTCATCGTCTGAGCTTTCTGTATTCTATCTGCTGCCCGGGCGGCAGGATCTAAGTCCCTCGCTACTATTTAAATGGTATTATAGGATCCCCAACCAAATGAACATGCAAATGTGTTTTTATTCGATAACTGCAGTGGATCGACTGGTTTCCTCTTCTAAAAGACACATCCATGCCCCAGTCCCTGGAACTTGTATTACCTTAAGTGTGAAAGTCACTTAATATAAAAAATTTGACTTGGGTGGGATTGGAGTCAGCAATTAAGAGCATATACTAATCTTACAGAAGACCCAGGTTCTGTTCCCAACCTCTACCTGGGGCAGCTCACAACTGACACCTCTAACCTCTGTGGGCACCTGCACTCAAGTTCACACCCACACACTCATACACACAATTAAAAAATTAAAGATGTAATTGAGTTATCAATCCCAAAAGAGAAGCTTATCTTAGTTTACTCGGATGAGCTCTGAATACAATTGGGAGGTGACCTAATAAGAAAGGCATCCTAGCCTGGTGGTGGCGGCACACACCTTTAATCCTAGCACTTGGGAGGGAGAAGCAGGCAGATCTCTGAGTTCAAGGCCAGCCTGGTCTACATGGTGAGACTAGGTCAGCCAGAGTTATGACATAGTGAGGCCCTCTCTCAGAAACAAAACAAAACAAAACAAAACAACAACAAAAAACAAAACAAAACAAAACAGAAAAGAACGTGCACCTGGATAAGAACGCAACTGCTGGCAGGGACAGAGAATAGCATACAGACTCTTCAAGTCCAGGGGTGCCAGGGCTGCTGCCGTGAGCGGGCAGAGACAAGGAGTGGATTGTCTCCTCATGCCCCTGGATAGAGCAGGGCCCTGCCAATTTTAGAAAAGCAGTGTCTAAACCCGGGAGGGAATGTGCTTTTCCCACAGACCCCTCACTTATACTTATTTGTTATATTTTTGGTTGTGAGCCTAGCCTTTATGAGCTGAGCTGTCTCTCCAGCCCTGTACTGACTTGTTGGTGGGCCTCAGAAAGCTAGTTCATCCCACACTGCGTGGTCAGGGCATTCGAAAGGTTTTTCACCTCATCTTTCTACTAGTCACCTGATGGTCACTTAGACAGATAGCACTTTTTGAACCACTGTTTTGTTTTGTTTTGTTTTTTTCCTGAGACAGAGTTTCTCTGTGTAGCCTTGGCTGACCTGGACTCACTCTGTAGACCAGGCTGGCCTCGAACTCACAGTGATCCGACTGCCTCTGCCTCTCAATACGGGGATTAAAGACGTGCACCACCACAGAACTGGTTTCAATATAGCCAGAAGAAATATCTATTTGAGGGGCTAGAGAGATGGCTCAGTGGTTAAAAGTACTGGCTGCTTTTCCAGAGGACCTGGGTTCAATTTTCAGTACCTACATGGTTGCTCACAACTGTCTGTAATCTCAGTACCAGGAAATCCAATACCCTCTTCTGGCTTCTGCAGGCAGGAGGATTTTGTGTTTGAGGCCAGCCTAACCTAACCTACACAGTGAATTGTATACTAGCCTGGACCTTAGGATGATATCCTGCCTCAAACACTCTCTCTCTCTCTCTCTCTCTCTTTCTCTCTCTCTCTCTCTCTCTCTCACACACACACACACACACCTTAAGCAATTATACATTGTAAAAATAAATCAAAATTTCCACATGGATGGGAAATGCCCATTGTTAAAGGGTCTGGGGTAGCCATGCCTCATGCCTGACATAAGGAGTAATGCAATAGCTTTGCATTTGAACATCTAAATCTGTTGCTCAGAGAAAGAGGCCAGGACCACCCACTGCCTCAGTAACCATGCAAATAAAATTCAAAGCCAGGCATGGTGGCACACACTTTTCATCTCAGTACTTGGGAGGCAGAGGCAGACAGATCTCTGAGCTTGAGACCTGGTCTATCAAGTTACAGGCTGGTCAGTCAAGCCTAGATAGTGAGACCTATCTCAAAATAAGACATAAGAGAAAAAGAGAAGAAAAATCAAGAAAACTAGAACAAGGATGTATCTGGGTTCTCTCAGGCCCTGGCCTGTGCCTGTAGACCTTCTTTAGGCTTCTTTAGCTTGGCTGGGCACTTCACATTCTAACCTCCAGCTGACTCAGTGGTAGCAAAGTCAGTGGTGGGATCCGCAGTCCTCAAAACTGTTTTCAGTCTGAATCAGTAGAAAGCATAGTTTAAAAAGTGCGTCCACATGTGCATATATATGTGTGTGTGTGTGTGCACATGTGTATATATGTACATATCCATTGTGTATGTGTGTGCTCTCTAACTTAGTGCTGGATTCCGTGAGTTTTTGTCTTAAAGGATAAAGGGGCACAGTTCCAGAGGGTCCGGATACAAGCGCTATCCTGTGGGTGCACAGGAGAATGTAATTTTGGAACAAAAATGCCTTTTGATTTCTGATTTGTAATATATGCTGGAATAAAACCAGCTTGAGGCTTTTGCTCTTCCTCCCCACCTCCCTCCCTGAGACAGGATTTCCCTGTGTAGCCCTGGCTGTCCTAGATTCACTTTGAAGATCAGGCTGGCCTCAAACTCATAGCAATCTACCTGCCTCTGCCTCGAAAGTGCTGGGATTAAAGGCGTGCTCCATCACGCCTGGCTTTGTCTCATTCTTTAGCCTAGGCTGACCTGGAGTTCATATGCAGTACATGTGTAAGTGCTTATATGCATGAGTGTGTGTGTGTGTGTGTGTGTGTGTGTGCCTGTTGATCTAACTCAGTTCTCAAGACTTCCTACACTAGTAATTTGGGGCAACCTAATGGCTTCCAGCTGAACCTGATGAAGACGAGTGTGCCACTTGGTATTTTCTAGAGAGTTCTGACAAGTGCATCAGCAATCAGGGTTGCCCCAGGAGAGCCAGGAAGGGGTTGTTGAGTTCATCTACATGAACTGTGGAGTGAATTAGGTGTGAGTGCCCTCAGCTGAGTGTATGGAGCCCCGAGATAGGGGGCGGGGCGGGGGCGGGCTGAGTCTACACACCTGCAGCATGCTCCATCCAACCAAAGCCTGATGAGCTGCAGTTGGCGAGGCCGCTAAATGCCGTCGCCATCTTTGGCCAAGCCTTTAAAATCCGAGGATGGGAAGGCGAAAGAGGAGCGAACCTGGACTTAGGTCCCGTAAGATGGCGTTCAACTTGCCTAATGTGCCGCTGTTAAAAGTCTTCTCCTACCTGGATGTCTATAGCTTGCTGCAGGCTGCCCAAGTGAGCAAGGTAAAGACGCTGCCCCTTTCGCCGCTGTCTAATCGACCAGCTTCCTGCCTGGACTCCTCCACTTTGTGCGTTTCCTGCATAAGGCCCTTTCGGCCTTTCTTCCTCAGTCATGGAGTCTTGGGTACCGCAGCATCACACTCACACAGGCTCCCTTCATTCCTTACACACCGCATTCGGACCTGTCTGTTCAGCTCTGACACCTTAATGCCTGGAGGTGGGGCAGGGGCGCTCAGGCGCTTCTCTTGAGCAGCGGGAAGGACAGCCTACTAAGATTAGCAAAGTGCTGCACCGAGGAGGGCTCGTGGGCTGGCGCTATTCACTCTGAAGACCTCAAATCTTGTTAAATGAGCTGGGAGTGGTGTTGCGCGCCTGTACCGGGGGGGGGGGGGGGGGGGGGAGGAAGCGAGAAGATCCAGGAGTTTGGGTCAAAATTCAACCACATGAATTTAGAGCCAGCCCAGGCTACTGGAGACCCTATCTCAGAACACTGCCAACAGCAACAGCAAAAGTCTGTCCCGTGGATGGCACAAGCTGCTATGTGGGGCTCTGCTGCTGCTGTGTGTGGGCTCCTGGAGACTGGTCCCCCTCCTCCTGGGCCTGGAGAGCTGGGATTGGGTTTGAGTAACCTGTGCAGGCCCAGGACAGACCAAGTGAGGGCAAAGGGGAGGCTTTGCTGACTTAAGGATTTTTTTTTTCCTGTCCTGTAGACCTGGAATATGCTTGCAAACAGTGATGCCCTGTGGAGGTAAGGAAAGTGGCAGAGCAGGGTGGGAAGGGAAGAAGAGGCCCCCCCAATTTTGCACCTGGACCTCTGCTGCATGAGGAAAGTGAGTGAATAAAAGGTTCGCGCCAAGTAACGTAATGGCGGCTCTAAGGTGAGCTGCCGCGAGAGTCAACCTGACAGGATCGCAACTGTGCATTGCAGGGACGTGTGTCTAAAGAGATGGTACTGCTCTGACGTCACCCTAGAGTTCCTGGGCGCACAGACGTGGAAGCAGTTCTGCCTTTCCCGAACCAGGCAAGAGCACGCCAAGTCCCGAGCAAAGCCAGAAGACTTCATCTATAGAGAGATTCCTGGAGACTTTGGTATGGGCGTGGGTACTCTAGAAGAGGCGCCCACTAGGTTTTTTCCCCCATTTCATGCAGTCAGCCAGGGGTGGTGGCGCACACTTTTAATCCCAGCACTCCAGGGAGGCAGAAGCAGACGGGTTGCTGTGAGTTCGAGGTCTACAAAGTGAGTCCCGGACAGTAAAGGCAGTCCTGCACTTAATTTAGAGGAAGTGAGTTTCAGTTTGCTGCGCTGATGCTCTGGCCAGCCTAGCCATAGAACCAGTCTGTGTTCTCCTCCTGTGCTGTGCTGAGTGGAAGGCCCAGCAGGATTTGATCAACAGTATAAACCCAGCCCTATCACTCCCTCTCCCCAAAGGCTTCCGACCCTTCCCAGAATATAGAGAGAACGTAATGGGGAAATTACTAAATTGCATTGGCTTTACTATTTATCTTTTCCTAAAAACCCCCATGGGGCAGTTTTCTGGTGGAGAGGTACTTTTTAAATGTTTTACATTATTACTATTTTTTAAAGATTTATTTATTATGTAAACAGTATGCATCAGATCACGTTATAGATGGTTGTGAGCCACTATGTGGTTGCTGGGAATTGAACTCATGACCTCTGGAAGAGCAATCAGTGCCCTTAACCGCTGAGCCATCTCTCCAGCCCATTATTACTATTCTTAGCGTGTGTATGTGACGTATGTACATTACACAACATGTGTGTGTCAGAAGCCAACTTTGTGGAATCCATTCTCCTGATCGGAAAAGGCCTTAATTTTTTTTGTGACAAGGCCTCCCTGTATAGCTATGGCTGGCCTGGAACTCGATATATAGACCAGGCCAGTATCAGACTCAAGTTCTGCCGCTTGCTTTCGCTGGGACTGGAACGTCACCACCCTGGCTTTTTTTTTTTTTTCCTTCTCACTTTTTGTTTCGTTTTTCCAGATAGGGTTTCTCTGTGTAACAGCTCTGGCTGTCCTGGAACTAGCTCTGTAGTTCAGGCTGACCTTGAACTCATAGAGATCTGCCTGCTTCTGCCTCCCTAGTGCTGGGATTAAAAGCCAGGCGGTGGTGGCGCACACCTTTTTTTTTTTCTTTTTTTTTTTTCTTTTTTCTTTTTCTTTTTTTTTAAAGACAGGGTCTTAGTACCATAGGCTGATCTCAGCCTCCCCTTGTAGCAAAGTTCTGGTCCTTCAGCCTCCAAATGAGTGCCTCCAGGCCTACAGTTCATAGGATTCTAGGAACAGAACCTAGCACTCTATGCAGGAGTTTCAGCCCCAAACCCCAGTACCCATGGTGTGTCTATAGAAACAGATTAAAGCGTAAAGGCATCTGACCAGATGGCCAGCCGGCAGCTTGTTTGGCTGTTTTCATCCTTTCCACAGCTGTTGTTCAGGCCTTCCTTGCAAAGGCAGAGGGAAGTGAAAACATAACTTCTTTTGGTTTGAGCCGCCCTTCGACTATCTAGTTTCCAAATATTGTTGGGGTTTCCTTGCAGGATTTAAGGGGCATGCGAGTTACCTCTCAGGGAGCGGCTTAACAAAAACAGGAAAAGGAAAGTCGGTTGTCTGTGTGGTGACCTCCACGACCAGGCTTACCACCTGGGATCTTAAAGAGGTGAGTCGGGCCGGTGAGTTGCAAAAGTCACCTAGACATGAATTCTGACGTCATCTTTTGGTGGTTGTTGATAATGAGACAAGGTTTCCCTGTGAGGTCCTGACTGTCCAGACTCCCTATGAAGATCACATGCCTCTGCCTCCCAAGAGCTTGGGTTTAAGGTGCTATGTGTCACCACTCTCGTCCTCCTTTTTTTTTTTTTTTAATGAGACAGGGTTTCTCTGTGTAGCCTTGGTTGTCCTGGACTCGCTTTGTAGACCAGGCTGGTCTCAAACTCACAGCAATCCGCCTGCCTCTGCCTCCTGATTACAGGCGTGTGCTACCATGTCCGGCCCTACTCTTTTTTTTTTTTTTAACTTATTTTATGAGTGTCTGCCCTGCATATATGTATGTGCACCACATGTGTGCCTAGTGCCTGTGGAGGTCACAAGAGTGTCAGATCCCTGAAAACTGTAAGCAATGGGCACTAGGCATCCAATACAGGTCCTCTGCTGAACCATCTCCAACACCTCTCAGCGTTTAAAGTTTTCATCATAGAGATCTTACACATAATGGGTTAGGTTTACTCTCAGGAATTTAATTAATTAATTAATTTTTATGGTTTTTTTGAGACTGGGTTTCTGTGTGTAGAGGAATCTTTTTTTTAAGATTTATTATTTTTATTTTGTATGTGTGTGTGCCTGTGTGAGTTTACAGTTGGTGCCAGCTGGTAGAGACTAGAGACTATGAGCCGCTGTGTAGGCTCTGGGAAGGCAACTGGCCTCCTCTGCAAGAGCAGTAATTTCTCTCATTGTTTTTTGTTGTTGCGGGTTTTGTTTGTTTGTTGGTTGGTTGGTTTTTTGAGACAGGGTTTCTCAGTGTAGCCTTGGCTGTCCTGGGCTTGCTTTGTAGACCAGGCTGGCCTTGAACTGCCTACCTCTGCCTCCCAGGTGCTAGAGTTAGAGGCATATGCCACCACGACCCAGTTTGGCATATTCTTTATTTTATTATTTTACTTTTTAAAAGGTTTAAAAATTTTTTAAAAGATTTATTTATTTATTATGTATACAGTTCTCTGCCTGCATATATACCTGCAGACCAGAAGAAGGCATCAGATCACATTATAGATGGTTGTGAGCCACCTTGTGGTTACTGAGAATTGAACTCAGGACCTCTGGAAGAGCAGCCAGTGCCCTTAACCTCTGAGCCATCTCTCCAGGCCCTTATTTTATTTTGTTTTTTATTTTTTGGTTTTTCAAGACAGGGTTTCTCTGTTTAGCCCTGGCTATCCTGGACTCCCTTTGTAGACCAGGCTGGCCTCGAACTAAGAGTGATCTGCCTGCCACTGCCTCCCGAGTGCTGGGATTACAGGTATGCGCCACCATGCCCAATTCCCCAGTGTGCGCTTGCATTCAGTTTGCTGGTCCCAGTCAGGGCTACACACAGAAAACCCTGTCTCAAACCCCCTGCCAAATAAAGGGCTTTATCTGGTTTTTGGTATCAGGTAATAACAGCTTCATGGAAAGAGTAAGGTAAATTGGGCATGATGGCACACGCCTTTAATCCCAGCACTTGGGAGGCAGAGGCAGGCAGATCACTCTTAGTTCGAGGCCTGCCTGGTCTACAAAGGGAGTCCAGGATAGCCAAAGCTAAACAGAAAACCCTGTCTCAGAAAAAAAAAAAGAGTAAGGTAATTTCCCTTCCTTCCTTTCCGATGACACGGAGTAGTTTGAGAAGCATTGGTATTAATTTTTCTTTTCTTTTTTTTAAGATTGATTTATTTATTTCATGTATATGACTGCTTTATACCTGGAGGCCAAAGAGGGCCAGAGAGGGCACCAAATCTCATTATAGAGAGTTGTGAGCCACCATGTGGTTGCTGGGAATTGAACTCAGGACCTCTGGAAGAGCAGGTGGTTCTCTTAATCTCTGAGCCATCTCTCCAGCCCTCTTTTGGTTTTCAAGACAGGCTTTCTCTGTGTAACAGCCCTGGCTGACCTGAACTCACTTTGTAGACCAGGCTGGCCTCAAACTCAGAGATCTGTCTACCTCTGTCTCCTGAGTGCTGGGACTTAAGGCATGTGCCACAGTGCCCAGCTGGTATTAATTTTTCTTTGACAGGTTGTTAAATTCAGCAGGGAAGCCTTGGGGTGATGGTTGTACGCCTTCAATTCTAGTACTGGGAAGTAGAGGTAGGCAGATCTCTCTGAATTCAAGGACAGCTTGGTCTGCAGAGTGAGTTCTAGAACAGTCAGGGCTAAACATAGAAACTCTATCTTAAAAAAACCAAAGGCAAAAAAAAAAAAAAAAAAAAATCACCAGGAATTGATCTGGCCCTGGATATTTTTTGTGATGCTTTTGTTTAATTTTCCCTTTTTGCATGTATATGTGTGTGGCATGCATACATTTATACATGCCTGTCTGTTCATGTCTTAATTTTGGTAGGTCATAAACATCTAGAAATGTATCCATTTTTATTTTCCAACTTATTGGAAAATATTTATTTTTAAGGTATAATCTAATAAGTTTCTGAATTTGGCTGATATCTGTCGTAGTGAGTCCCTTCTGTAATTTTATTAATTTAGGCAATTTACTTGGTTCTTTCTTAATTTTTATTTTTATTTAATTAATTTCTAAGCCATCTCTTTATTATACATGAATTTTATGTGTATGTGTACATGCATGAGCACACACTCACGTACCTGCAATATCATGACATGTATGGAAAGGTCAGAGGACAACTTGTGGGAGTCAGTTTCCTCCTCCCGTCATGTGGAGGTCAGGGATCAGACTCAGGCCAAATGAACTTAGATTATCAGTTTTGGTGGCGCGTGCCTTTACCTACTGAGCCATTTCACTGGCCCCTTTGCCCAGATCTTAGTGATTTATTGATGTTGGTGTTTGGTGTGTTTTATTTTCCAGGTATATATTGTTAGGTTATTTATTTGAGATTTTTCTGAAAATTTTTTTCTGTAGCCCTGGTTGGTCTGGAACTCATAGAAATCCACCTGCCCCTGCCTCTACCTCAGGATTTCTGATTTCTCTGGTGCGCTCCAATTTCTTTTCTTTTGTATTGATTCTTCATGAGTTTCATATCATGCACCCCAGTCTTGCTCATCTCTCTGTCCCCTCGTATTTACCCATCACCCTCACAAATAAAAAGTACATAAACAAAAGCATAAACATCTCAGCATAGAAGCTGTAGTAATGTCACAGTGTGTTCCACAGGATGTCTGCCCATCTTCACTTGCAAAAGTTCACTACAGTGAGTCACTGGTCTAGTTCCAGATCAGGACTGGATCCTCACCAGGACTCTTCCTGGTCATCCTGTTGTTTCCCTTTGTCACGGAGACCCTACAGCTTTGGAACCGCAGGATTCCAACTGTTTCCAGATGGTACAGGTTTTAGAGTGAGCCAGCTCAGAGCCCTGAATCTGGGCTGGTCATCTTGGTGGTTCTTCTTCTCTATACCTCCAGCACAACTGCAGCTATGCTACCTAATGCTGTCAGCTCCCCTGCTCTCATGCCCGTGAGTCTGTTTCACCCACATCCACACCTCCAGAGCTAGCTTCGCTGTGCTGCCTTGTCAGAGCACTCCACTGTCTGGAGTGCTACAGCCAGTGATGGGCAGGGCCAGCTCTCCTGACTAGAGTCGGGGAGGGCATCACGCCCATGCCACCTAGAGGCAGACCTAGAGTGGCCATTTCTCCTGCACACTCACCCTCGAGGTAGCTCACCTCTCTACTAGGGCCAGCTCCTACTGTGCTACCTAGGGGAAATATAGAGCTTTTCTGAGTGTTAAAGCCAGGAGAGAGACAGGGGACAGCTCACCAGCTCTCACAACCCCAGGGCCAGCACTCTCAATCTCTCTGATTTCTTTTTATTTATTTACTTATTTATTATATATACAAATCTCGTTATAGATGGTTGTGAGCCAACATGTGGTTGCTGGGAATTGAACTCATGACCTTTGGAAGAGCAGTCAGTGCTCTTAACTTCTGAGCCATCTCTCCAGCCCCTCTCTGATTTCTTAGCATCTGTAAATTTCCCTTAATATCTGTAAACTTCTCTTCTTAGAGCGGCTTTCCTTGTGTCTCATGGATTTTGGTGTGTTGTGGTTTTGTCTTCATTCAATCCTACTGTTACAGACGGGTTCAGGAATAGCCACTGGACACCAGACTCAGATTGATGGAAATTTATTTGAACACTGAACAAAAACTGACCAGTTAGGGACTTAATCTGGGCTTGAGAGCCACACTGTGACACTAGTCTGCTTCTAAGGCATGCTTTTAAATAAGAAAAACCAAACTAGGTAACCAGGGAGGAAGGAAGGGAGAGGGCAGCATCATTTTAACCAGTTAAAGCATTTCCAGGTACGTTGTATCTAGAAAGCTAGACAAAGCATTTTAAGGTGATTGGCTAGGATATAGGCTTGGGGACTTTCCAGTTCTCCACTGGTCTTTTTTTTTTTTTTTTCTTGAGACAAGGTTTCTCTGTGTAGTCTTGGCTGTCCTGGACCCATTTTGTAGACCAGGCTGGTCTCGAACACACAGACATCGCCTGCCTCTGCCTCCCGAGTGCTGGTATTAAGGGCGTGCGCCACCACCGCCCGACTCTTCTCCACTGGTCTTAACTCTATTTTTTTTTTTTTTAACTTTATTTATACAGTGTTCTGCCTGCAGGCCATAAGAGGGCACTAGATCTCACTATAGATGGTTTTGAGCTGCCATGTGGTTAACTGGGAATTGAACTCAGGGCCTTTGGAAGAGCAGCCAATGCTCTTAACCTCTGAGCCATCTCTCCAGCCCCCCTAATTTTTTAAAGATTGATTTATTTATGTATACAGTGCTCTGCCTGAATGTAAACCTGCAGGCCAGAAGAGGGCACCAGATCTCACTATAGATGGTTTTGAGCTGCCATGCAGTTACTGGGAATTAAACTCGGGACCTCTGGAGGAGCAATCAGTGCCCTTAACCTTTGAGCCATCTTTCCAGCCCTCAGTCTTAACTCTAATAGAACATACATTTATCTTTAACTCAAGGAGAATGTTCATTTATCACCAGGTGTTTTATTCTAAGCAGCAAGTGAGCTGTCCTGGTCTCAGGCACTTGGGGCCTGAGGACTTGAACTTAATTTCAGCTTATGATCAAAATGGAGTGTCGGAGGAAAAATGGTTCCAGCAGGTGTTAACAGAGGAGCTACGGTTATGCTAAGAATGGAAGCAGGTTTCAGCGAGGGACTATAGAGGTTAAGCAAGTTAAGCAGGTTACAATACTAGGAAAGTTTTGTCCCTTCTGATTTCTTGTTTTTTTGGTTTTTCGAGACAAGGTTTCTCTGTGTAGCCCTGGCTGTCCTGAAACTCACTCTGTAGACCAAGCTGGCCTTGAACTCAGAGATCCTACTGCCTCTGCCTCCTGAGTGCTGGTTTAAAGGTGTGTGCCACCATTGCCCGGTCCCTTCCTTTTGAATTTTGTTTGTTGTAGTTTTGTTTTTGAGACAAGACTTCTCTGTGTAGCCTTGGCTATCCTGGTCTCGATTTGTAGACTGGGCTGGCCTTAAACTCGTAACAATTCACCTGCCTCTGTCTCCTGAGTGCTGAGATTAAAGGCTTGTGCCACCAGGCTCGGCTCTAGCTCACTTTCTTAATAAAAATGAAGTGACCTTTATCTCTTCTGGCTAGTTTCAGCTTGAAGTCTATTTTCTCAGATATTAAAACAACAGCTGTTTGTTTCCTAGGTCCATTTGATTGGAATTCCATTTTTCTATCATTTTACCCTCAGGTAGTCTGTCTTTTATGGTGAGGTACATCTTGGGAGACATTTTGCTAAGGGCTCAGTTTTGTTATCTGCTCTTGATCTAGTAAGTTTTTTTTTTCATCTCTTGAGTCAATTTTAGTAGGTTTTTGTTACTGTGCTTTGTTTTTGTTTTTCGAGACAGGGTCTCTCTGTGTAGCCTTGGCTGTTCTGGGCTTGATTTGTAGACCAAGCTGACTTTGAACTCACATCTATACACATGCCTCTGCCTCCCAGTGCTGGGATTAAAGGTGTGTGCTACCATGTCCGGCTGTTATTTTTTTTTTTTCAAGATGGGCGTTCTCTGTGTAGCTTTGGCTGTTCTGGAACTTGCTCTGTAGATCAGATGGCCTCAAATTCATAGAGATCCTCTGCCTCCCAAGTGCTGGGATTAAAGGCGTGGGCCACCACACCTGCCTTTTAGTAGGTTTTATTAAAGAAATGTGACCATTTTTTTCTGAATTTATGAGACTGCCTTGGTACTCACACAGTGGTTTGTCAGCAGCATATGATAATCTGTGGCTTGATCAACAACGTAGGGAACATGGTGATAAACACATCAACACATTGTCTTTTACTTACTATGTATACAGTATTCTCCCTGCATGTGTGCCTGCAGGCCAGAAGAGGGCACCAGATCTCATTGTAGATGGTTGTGGTTGCTGGGATTTGAACTCAGGACCTCTGGAAGAGCAGACTGTGCTCTTTAACCACTGACCCATCTCTCCAGCCCCAGGTTGCCTTTCAAAGGAATCAAAGTGAGAGTCACATTTTAGTGAAATGTGTTGACTCAAAAGGGAGATTACATTTAGGGGGAAGGAGAGGTTATTTATAGTTTCCATGCAAATGGGATTAAGGCTTAGAAATGGTTATATTGATCATTGCCTGTAATTTACTAAATTCATGTTAATGTTTATGCTTTTGGCTCTTTGTTGTTGGTGGTTTGTGTGTGTGTGTGCACATGTGCATACACACGCACATTTTAAAGAAAATCCCGGTAGAGAACCTATTTTCATAGCAATGTATAAGAATTGATGATACAATAATAAGTTTTGCAATTGATTCATTGTGAATAAGTTTTGTTTCATGTGTTATAAAACTTAATACTGTGCTGGGCATGGTGGCGCACACCTTTAATCCCAGCACTAGGGAGGCAGAGGCAGAGGCAGGCGGATCACTGTGAGTTCGAGGCCAGCCTGGTCTACAAAGCAACTCCAGGACAGCCTAAGGCTACACAGAGAAACTCTGTCTCGAAAAACAAAAAGAAAAAAACCTTTAATACTGCCAGAACTCTGGTAGCCCAGGCCTTTTAACCTAAGAACTCAGGAGGCAGAGGCAGGTGGATTTCTGTAAGTTTGAAGCCAGCCTTGTTTACGTACTGTGTTCTAGGACAGCTAGGGCTATAGAGAGACCCTGTCTCAGAAAACCAAAAATAGCTGGGTGCCATGGTACACACCTGTAACCCCAGCACTCAGGGATGCAGGGGCAAGCAGATCTGAGTTTGAGGCCAGCCTGGTTTAAAGAGCAAGTTCCAGGACAGCCAAGGCTACACAGAGAAACCCAGTCTCGAAAAACAAAAGCAAAACAACAAAAATAATGTGATAATAGGAAAGTGCTGCCTGTTGGCACTGTTTGTTTGTTTGTTTCAAGGTAGGGTTCTCTGTGTAGCCTTGGCTGTCCTGGACTCACTTAGTAGAGCAGGCTGACTTTGAATTCACAGTGATCCACCTGCCTCAAGTGCTCAGACTATAGGCGTGCACCACTATGCCCAGTTTTTTGGCACTGTTGTTATTGAAAGACTAACTTGATTTGAGCACCTGGCCAGTGAGCGATCTTCACAGACTTTTGTGAGAATCGGTTTTCTCCTTCCACCATGTGGCTCCTGGGGATTGAATTCATGTCATCAGATTTGGTAGCAAGTACCCTTAGCTTCTGAGGCATCTCACCAGCCATGTTCCTTATGCTCCCCTGCCACAAATAATTTAGACCTGTTTTTCTTTTTCTTTCTTTCTTTCTTTCTTTCTGTTTTTTTGGTTTTTCGAGACAATCTCTCTGTGTAGCCTTGGCTGTCCTGGACTCCCTTTGTAGACCAGGCTGGCTTTGAACTCACAGCGATCCACCTGCCTCTGCCTCCCGAGTGCTGGGATTAAAGGCATGCGCCACCACTGCCCGGCTTCTTTTTTCTTTTTCTTTCCTTTTTTTAAAACATAGTCTTGTATCATAGCCCTAACTAGCCTACAGCTTGACATTGTAGACTAGACTGGCCTCAAACTTGCAGCAACTTTCCCATGTCTGCCTTCCTGGACTGGGATTATAGGCATGTGCAACCATGAGTAGGGAGAGATACTTAGAATTTTCATATCCTAGGCCCAGTGTGGTGGCGCATGCCTGTTATCCCAGCACTCAGGAGGCAGAGGCAGGCGGATCCCTGTGAGTTTGAGGCCAGCCTGGTCTACAAAGTGAGTCTAGGACAGCTAGGGCTACTCAGAGAAACCCTTTCTTGAAAAAAGTTCGGTCTGGAAGAGGCTCCCAAATGAGGTTGGTGGTGAAAGCAGTGGAATTAGAGGTCCTTGGACATAATGGTGCTCTTGTGCCCTAGGGTGTTATGCTCTGGATAAGCCCAGTGCAGCCCACCTGCATCTCACAGATGACCACCCTCCCTGAGATGCACCTTGCGATCACTGTGGACGTGGAAGCAACCATCAAACTCTGGAACTGTTGTGACAGGGATGCACAGGCCACCAACTACATGTCCGATTGCTGTCAGATACTGAATGCGGTCATTACAAATGATGGCCCTATTGTCTTGGTAAGTGACCCCCAAATCTAGAATAGGCACACCACACAAAAACACTTCCTAATTTGAGGTTCCATAACCTTCACATCTCAACTTGCCATCTAGGAATCATCTCCGTAACCCTGAGAGTTGGTCACAGTCTACCAACAAATGATGGGCATAAAAATGCCCATTCCAGCTGGGTGTGGTGGCGCACGCCTTTTAATCCCAGCACTTGGGAAGCAGAGGCAGGTGGATCACTGTGAGTTCGAGGCCAGCCTGGTCTACAAAGCGAGTCCAGGACAGCCAAGCCTACACAGAGAAACCCTGTCTCAAAAAAAAAAAAATGCCCATTCCTTGGCCCTTGATCTACCTCATGTATACTTCCTAAGACATTCTTTTAAAAATAACAAAGGGGGGGCGCTGGAGAGATGGCTCAGTGGTTAAGAGCACTGCCTGCTTTTCCAAAGGTCCTGAGTTAAATTTCCAGCAACCACATGGTGGCTCATAACCATCTGTAATGTGATATGGCGCCTTCTTCTGGCATGCAGGGGTACATGCAAGCAGAGCACTGTATACATAATAAATAAATAAATCTTAAAAAAAAAAAAAACAAAGGGATGGTGGTGACGCACGCCTTTAGTCCCAGCCCCAACACTTGGGAGGCAGGGGCAGGTGGATCTATCTCACTTCAGACCAGCCTGGTCTACAAAGTGAGTTCCAGGACAGCCAGGGCTAAAACATAGAAAACCCTGTCTCAAAAACAAAAACACAAAATTTCCTGGGGCCTGGAGAGAGATCGCTCAGTAGGTAGGAGTTTGCTGTGCGAACGTGAGGATCTGAGTTCAAATCCCTGACACTCACATAAAAAGTGGCGTGTGGCTAAAAGTACCCTGTAACCTCAGTGTTGTTGGGGATGGAAGCAAAAGGGTCATTGGAGCTACCTAGCTCCAGTTCAATAAGAGACTATCTCAGGGACTGGAGAGATGGCTCAGTGGCCGAGAGCAGTGACTGCTCTTCCTAAGGTCCTGAGTTCAATTCCCAGCAACCACATGGTAGCTCACAACCACCTATAATGGGATCTGATGCTTTCTTCTTCTTCTTCTTAAAGATTTCTTTATTATGTATAAAATATCCTGCCTGCAAGCCAGAAGAGGGCACCAGATCTCATTATAGATGGTTGTGAGCCACCATGTGAGTGCTGGGAATTGAACTCATGACCTTTGGAAGAGCAGTCGGTACTCTTAATCTCTGAGCCATCTCTCCAGCCCTCTTGATGCCTTCTTCTGACCTGCAGGTGAACATGCAGGTAGAGCACTCATATACATTAAAAAAAAAAAAAAAGACTGTCTCTCAGGATGAGGAGAGACATCTTTATCTGGTTTCCGTGTATGCACAGGTATGCACATACACATATACATACACAATTATACATATAATCCCCATACACAGATTTTTTTCTGAATGATTTCACGTCTTCTCTTCTTTCAAATGTTTATTATTGCTAGTCCATGAATTTTGGGCAGAGACAGTAGAGAGAAAAATGAATTTTATCAGATACTGAGGAAAAAAATGATAATGTTAGTGTTCTATTGAGTCCTTGGGGAGAGTGTTTTAGGGCCTAGAAAATGCCACACACCCCCGAGTGTATTTTAGACAGTCTCATGATGTAGCCCTGGCTGGCCTAGAACTCACAGTGTATATCAGTCTAACTCAGATCTGCACGCCTCTGCCTCCTGAGTGTTGGGATTAGCAACATATGCTCTCATGCCCTGTAAAGGTCTCTTTAAAAAAAATTCCTGCATGGTGGCACAGGCCTTCAAGCCCAGCACTCTGGAGGCAGAGGCAGGTGGATCGCTGTGAGTTCAAGGCCAACCTCGTCTACAAAGTGAATCCAGGGCAGCCAAGGCTACACAGAGAGACCCTGTCTCAAAACAACAAAATTCCTGCTGGGTGTGGTGGCTCACACCTTTAATCCCAACACTTGGGAGGCAGAAGCAGGCAGATCTCTGTGAATTTGGGGCCAGCCTGGTCTACAAAGTAAGTCTGGGACAGTCAAGGCTACACAGAGAAACCCTGTCTGGAAACCCCCCCTCACAAAAAAAATTCCTGCAGGGTATGGTGGCATATGCCTTAAATTCCAGCACTCAGGAGGAGGCAGAGCAGGGGGATTTCTTGAGTTTGAGGCCAGCCTGGTCTATAGAACAAGTTCCAGGACAGCCAGAGGTATACGGAGAAACCTGTCTCAAAAAAGAAAACAAACAAACAAAAACCCAAAACCAAAACAAAAGAGAAAAATCATTTTGTGCGTGGGTATTTTGCCTGCATGTATCTATGCACCAATGCATGCTTAGCTCTCTCTCTCTCTGGAGGCCAGAGACCAGAGGAAGTTGTTGGAGTCCCTGGGATTAGAGTTATAGACAGTTCTGGGTGACCCACCCTGTGGGCACTACATTCTCTCTGCCTCATCTCTCCGACGCTCTTACCCACCGAGCTGCCTTTCCAGGTCTAGACAGGTTTATTACATGGGATCACCATAGCCACTCTGTTAGACAGGCTGGCCAGAGCTTTGGATCTGTTACTGGACTGAAGAAACAGTGGTGCATCTCAGAGCTGACAAGCAACGCTTCAAGCTTGAGGTTTTCCTACTGACAGGGTGCCGGTGCTCTGATTTCAGGCGGCTGATAATACGGGTCTACTCTACACATTTAGGATTCCTGACTTGCACCTTATTTCCAAAATCCGTGTGTTCCAATTCCCTATTACTGAACTCCGCTGCTCTCCTCAGAAGAAATGGGTTTTTCTGAATAAGAAACATCCACATGTTTTGCCAAAGGTAGGTTCATTCTAGCAACTTCCAATATAAAGGTGGGGGAATGTGGGAAGGTCCAGCCCTCGGGGAGGTCAGAGTGGAAGGCTCTTTCACAAGTAAAAGCCGTTCCTACAGTCAGAAAATAAGAGTTCTTGGCAGTAGTCACAGTCCTTGTCATAATGGCAAATGTCTACCAGTGAAAAGTGTCTTTGAAACCTGGCTCAGGCCAAGGACGAAGGCAGGTCAAATAAGGGTCCCTGGAGACCATTGAGCTCACAGCAATCTTTCTGTCGCTGGATGCCACCTCCACCTGCCCTCTGAATCCACCACTAGTGCTGACTTTCAGACACATGCCACTGTACCCAGCGCTCTGTATGTTTCCTTCCCTCTTAACTCCTGCTCTCTGGCACTGACTCATAGTACTGGGAGGCAGATGGTCAGCTCAGACCATGTACTTCCTCAGGGCCCATAGTTGGTTATTTGGTTTTGTAGTATGTCACTGCACTCTCAGAGCCAGCCTGGGTTACAGTAAGACAGTTTCAATGCCTCCTTATTTAAACAAAATCCCGAACAGCTCTGGGCTAGTCTCTTCTGCAAGGGAAAAATCTATTCAGTCCATTGTGGTAGGGTGAGTGAGTCACCCCCCACCCCTTGATCTGGGTCAGGGACCCCATTCTGTCTCTGAGTAAACCGGAAGGAGAGGAACACAGCCGGTTGGTTACTCATTCCCTGAGTGAAGGATGTTGACTGCTCAACCCTCTGGTGAAGAGCAGAGGCAGTCACACCAGGGTTTCTTCCTAAAGCCTCGTGTCTGGAGCTGCACACATGCAGGCTGCTGGAGAGTTCATCTCCATCGCTCACACTGTGTGACACTCTCTGCAGGTGTTTCTCATAAAGAGCTTAATGAAGCCATCAAGATACCCCGACCCTGTGGGTGTCATTCTCTCATTTATGTTATGCCAAAGTGCCTTCTGGACCCCGAGAAGGGAAGACAGACTGATCCTGATGAGCCGGAGAGGCCCTTCCCGGAATGCAAAATTTGTCACGTTTGATATGGAACTGGGAAAGATGGAGAACAAAGTAATTGTTAAAGGTAAGTCTTACCAGCCAGGCAGAGGTGGCTCACGCCTTTAGTCCCAGCACTCGAGAGGCAGAGGCAGGCCTGGTCTACAAAGAGAGTCCAGGACAGTCAAAGCTGAAAAAAAAAAAAAAAAAGGTAAGGTAAGCCTTACCACCTTAGAAATTTCTCAAGCCAGGCATGATAATGCATGCCCAAGATCAGAAGACTGAGTAGCTGTCTCAAAAAAAAAAAAAAAAAAAAAAAAAAAATGGGGCTGGAGAGAAGGCTCAGCAGTTACGAACCCTGTTTGCTCTTCCAGCGGTCCTGAGTTCAATTCCCAGCAACCACATGGTGGCTCATAACCATCGATACTGGAATCTGATGCCCCCTTCTGGCATGTAGGTGCATGTACAGAGGAAAAAAGAGAAAAGATCGGGCTTGTAAAGTGGCTTAGTATATGCATGCACACGCACGCACGCACGCACGCACGCACGCACACACACAAAATGATAAAAATTTCAAAAAAAATTTTAAAAGGCCAAGCATGGTAGTATACACCTTTAACCCCAGCATTCAAGAGGAGAGGTAGGCAGATCTCTTCTGGGTTCCAAGCTAGCCTGGTCTATGTAGTGATACCAGGTTAGCCAGGAATGCATCGTGAGACCTTGTCTCAAAACAAACAATGACAATAAAGAACTATATTTTCATGGGGCTGGCAAAATGGATTAGAGCAACGTTTTTTGTTTTTTTTTTTTTTTTTCAAGACAGGATTTCTCTGTGTAGCCCTGGTTGTCCTAGACTCACTTTGTAGGCCAGGCTGGCCTCAAACTCAGAGATCCTCACGCCTCTGACTCCCTGAGTGCTGGGATTACAGGTGCGTGCCACCATGCCCAGTGGCGCAGTGGTTTTCTACCTACAGGTTGTGACCCCTTGGCAAACCTTATCTCCAAAAATACATTATGATTCATAACAATAGCAAAATTACAGCTATGAAGTAATTCTACCGTGGGGGGGGTCACCATAACATGAGGAACTGTATAAAGGGTCACAGCATTACGAACGTTAAGAACAACTGGCTTAGAGAGCAGGGACACTTAACTGGCAACCTAGTTCAATTCCTGGGGTACTACACAGTGGTGGAAGGAGAGAACCAAGTCCCTCAAGTTGTCCCAACTCTCACATGTGTGCTTGTGGCATGAATACCTACAAACATAATCAATCATGTAAAAACTAATTATTTTTTTCAGTTTTTCGAGACAGGGTTTCTCTGTGTAGCCTTGGCTGTCCTGGACTGGCTTTGTAGACCAGGCTGGCCTTGAACTCATGGAGATCTGCCTGCCTCTGCCTCCCTAGTGCTGGAATTAAAGGCGTGCTCTACCACTGCCTGGCATAAAAACATTTTTAAAAAGAAACCCTGATTTCTCTTTCTCACAAGCTCTCGTATTAAGCCATAAATGCGTGTTTTGGTTTTGTTTTGTTTTGTTTTTTAAGTCTTTCAAGACAAGGTTTCTTTGTGTAGCTATAGCTGACCTGGAACTTGTTCTCTAGCCCAGGCTGGCCTCAAACTCAGAGATCCATCAGACTCTGCTAGGATTAAAGACATGCATCTCCATATGATAATGCAAGTCTTTGTAGAGGAAGTAGAAGGGCTCCTTGGCCAGATGAGAGCGTGTGCCTGTTGGGTGGTCACTCTGCTCTCCCCTGCTCTCTTGGGCAGACATGTTTCCATTTCCATTACCTGTTAGAGACTGGGTTGTAATGTCCTTGGCCAGACACAGGTGCCTTTCCAATGCTTGAGCTGCTTTTGTGTACACTGTCCCTGTGTCATAGCCTGCCTTTCCATGGCCGAGAACATGGATCTGTCAGACCTATGGACTGTCTTCATTGTCTCTACTAAACTAGAGTTGTGGAGTCAGGGGGCATGCTTTTCACTAAGTGTTAAGGATTTTGCTCTGACTTATAAATGATTTGCAAAATTGCCTACATATATTGTGTATGTTTTCTATGGAACAGCAACTGAGGTGGCAAGCTTTGAGTTGCGAGGTCACGTGAGCCCGCTGGAATGCATGGGAGTCGCTGATAATAACATGATTGTGTTTTCAAGTGGGTCATGTCTCTTCGTCTTCAACATGGATGGCTTGCAGATGCAGTCATTCCAGAGCCAAACGCAAGAGATCCTGGAATTACGAGTGGTATGTTCGGGATGTTTCCCCTCCAGTGGGTGTTTTTTTTTTTTAAATAGGTTTTCGTTTTTTAAAGAGTTATTTATTTATTATTTATACAGTATTATGCCTCATGTGTCCCTGCAACCAAAAGAGGGCACCAAATCCCACTATAGATGGTTGTGAGCCACCATGTGGTTGCTGGGAATTGAACTCAGGCCCTATGGAAGAACAGACAGTGCTCTTAACCTCTGAGCCATCTCTCCAGCCCCGATTTACGTTTTTAAACTTAATACTGTTGGAGGTGTACGTGTGCATTTGCACCTGCGCGAACGCTCGCAGAGACCAGAGGACAACTCTCTGGAACTAGTGCTCTGCTTCCAGCTTTATGTGGGTGGTGGGCTGCTAGAGCTCAGAGCTCCAGGCTTGCTCAGCAGGGCCTCTACCTGATGGACCATCTCAATGGCTCTCTTCCTGTATTTTGATCTGCCCTCGACTCCTGTCCACTCACATCTGGGTGTCCTTTGAAGGATCCCATCCATGTCATCGTCACATTTGTTGATGGCTCTTTGGAGGTCTTTGCGTGGGAGGAGAGACGTCCCTTCCTCAAGAGTTGTTATAGTCTGCGACACAGGAAACTTATGGGACAACAAAAGTAAGCTCTGTTTTGTGACTTAAACTTTACCTTCATTTAGAAAAATGTCTGCATAGCGTGCATTTTTAAAAGAAAAATGAACTTTCTTGAAAAAGATGATTACATTTGTGATCTTCAGCATCACATAAAACAGGCATTGTAGCCAGGTGTGGTGGCACATGCCTTTAATCCCAGCACTCTGGAGGCAGAGGCAGGTGGATCTCTGTGAGTTCGAGGCCAGCCTGGTCTACAAAGCAAGTCCAGGGAGGCCAGCCTGGTCTACAAAGCAAGTCCAGGACAGCCAAGGCTACACAGAGAAACCCTGTCTTGAAAAGGAAAAAAAAAAAAAAAAGGCATTATGTATGTAACACTCAGGAAGTAGAGGCAGGAGAATCCAGGAATTCAAGGTCATCTTCAGCTACTTAGGGAGTTTGGGGGCCATGGCCAATCTGTCACAAACAAAAAGAAAACAATAATTGGCTAGGCATAACACACACCTTTTAATCCCAGCACTCGGGAGACAGAGGCAGATGGAGACGGTTGTGTCTCTTGTCAGTTTAAGGCTAGCCTGCTCTACATAACAAACCCGAGGACAGCCAGGGTTACGTATAATAATTTTGTCTTAGGAAGGAAGGAAAAAGAATTGCTAGTTCCATCAGACCTCCGCACATACCGTTCTGTCAGCAGTTCCACAGAAGAAGTGGGGAGACTGTGCCCTCATATCTTGTAGTTAATGGTAAGACGGAGTCTCTTTTGTGTTCAGTACCCACCTGGGTTGCTGCATCAGTGAGTTGTCCTTATCTCCATTTGGCTAATTTTCTCCTTGAGTTTCACTTGCCTTGATCCAAATTCAAATCAGTGAGCAAGGCACGGTGGTTCAGGCCCAGATCCCAGCACCCAAGGGCACTGAGCAAGTGTTAACGACAAGATTAAGGCCAGTTAGTGAAGCGCCTCCACCAGATCTCTAAAAGAAGAGGGAAAAAATGCTTGAGTTTTTCGGGGTTTTTTTTGCTTTTTTCAAGACAGTTGGAATTAAAAGTGTTTGCCATCACCACTTAGCCTGGAGTCCATTTTCAACAAGAGTCAACAGCACATGACAATTTACCAATATAATTTATATTACATGTTTGACTTAAAGATATTTTCTTCTGCTGGACAGTGGTGGTGAATGCCTTTAATCTGAGCACTCAGGAGGCAGAGGCAAGTGGATCTCTGAGTTCGAGGCCAGCCTGGTTGTCTACAGAGTGAGTTCTAGGACAGCCAGACGACACGGAGAAACCCTGTCTCAAAAAAATTAAAAAATTAAAGAATTTATTTTTTTCTCCCTCTGAACATGGTGGCAGACACCTATAATTCCAGCATGCAGGAAACTAAGGCAGAAGGATTATCTCAAGTTTGAGGCTAGCCTATGCTACATTCAAATTCAATGCTAACCTGGGCTATATATAGTAAAACCTTATCTTAGAAAAATTCTTCTCTCCTATGTGGGTTTCTCTTCATTATCTCAGTTTTTTGTTTTGTTTTTCTTCCTCTACTATGCTATGGAAAGGCTTTTCAGCTTGATTTACCTGTACTTGTGAGGTCCTAGCCAAGAACGCCTGCCCAGACCTGAGTGACAGGTTTAATGGAATGAGCTAATGGCGAGACAAAGTTACACATAAATAAATGCAGGTTTGTTGGGAGCATCAGGTGAGGGGAGGGAGAGAGAAAGAGGCATATGCTGGCGGAGAGAGAGAAGAGAGCAAGTAACAGAGAGAGGAGGAAACGGGTAACCAAAATGTCTGGATTATATAGTGAAGACTCTCTGGGAGAGGGAAAACCCCCTGACCCCCAACCTGGGTTAGGGAATCAGAGAAGAGGGCAGGGTATGCCAGCCATGCCCTGCAGCAGGGTAGGAACCTAACATCCCAGTCTTTTGTTGATCATAAATGGATAAAGGGCGAAGAAATTGACTTTGGATGCTTCCTGCTGGCATTGGGGCATTGATACTGGGTAGAGGGGAAAAGCTGGAATGTTGGACCAGTCCAGGAAGAGCAGGCTGTTCTATTTGCTCTCCAGGATCTGTGAGACCGTCTGCGGCTAGGAAACTGCAAGCCCAGCTGGGGCAGTCTGTGCGGTTTAGGCTGGAGCACCTGCATTCTGGGATGCAGATCTTGAGGGAGCACCTGGCAGGATGCTGGATCATGTATTCATATAGGGGCAGAGTATACATTTGAGACTTTTAGGCCAGTGGTCTTGGCAGCTGGAGGCAGGTGGGTCCCAGAACCAGGGGAAAGGGGAGTAGATCCCACCCTCAGCCAAGCAGGCTGTGGTACTTAATCTGGAGTCCACTGATCCTGTGGGAAGTGTATTCCCTGAAGCTTACAAAAATCTTTTTAAGTTTACAAAGAGACAAAATTTAAATGTTAGCATCATCTCCAACCTTCATAACTTGTATTTACCAACCTTAAAACACCTTCTTAGACCCTCAAACACTTTCTCAGAACCTCAGACCTTACATAGACTGTACAGTTTTATGAGAAGGCAGCGGAAGCCTTGGTTTCTGCTGTTAAATTGCCCTTCACAACACATCAGAGACTTGAGAAGGATAAATTACTACAGGAAGCACAGTCCAAGTGGTCTATGTATCCATTAATATGAAAGAGGCTTACCCATTATCCAGACGGACTTCCCATTAGCTTTCGGATGCCAGACCCAACTTCCCTGTGGAGGAGGAACTTGGGAGACTGACGGACCTCCTTTTGTCTAGGCAAAACGGGACAATCAGCTCTCCGGGTGTCATGTTTATCCACAGTTTAGACAGGGCCGTAGCAAAGGAAGAGTTGAGGTGAGGCAGCCTTGTCCAGTGTCACAATCCAGGTAGTCATCTGCCATTGTACCCAAATCTTCTTGGAAGCTTTGGAGTCAGCGTTAGAACAGACGTAGTTTGGAAAAATTCCCACAGACACCCAGTGCTACCCATGTTCCCAGCCTTTGCTGAATCCCAGCATTGGAGTAGGGTCCCAAATCAATCTGGGATCGGACAGTCTTGGGTAGGGGTAACCTACGGTCAGACCTAACACTGAGGCTTTTTCTCTAGATTCTCTTTTAGTCATTTCCAGTCTCAGGTCTAATCTTGTCCTTAATGTGCTGTAAATTGATTATTGAATTATTGAGTAGAGGGCGGGGTAAGACTGTGGTGGCTACACAACCTTCCTGACATTTATTGGAGAGACTATTCCTTTTCCTTAAAAAAAAAAAAAATATCAATTAACCATAAATGTGTAGAGTTTTTTCCCCTAGGTGCTGATGCCTCAGTTTTATAGCAGTCCCATTTTGCTTTGATCACAGTAGCTCTGTATGATTGTTTTTTCAATACAGGGTTTCTCTGTGTAGCCTTGGCTGTCTTGGACTTGTTTTGTAGACCAGGCTGGCCCAGAACTCACAGCGATCTGCCTACCTCTGCCTCCCATGTGTTGGGATTAAAGGCGTGCGCCACCACACCTAGTCAGTTTTGTTGTTTTGCTCAAGAAGACCCTAGCTATGTGAAGTGTGTGCATGCATGCATGTGTGGTGGTGTTTTGAGACCTCTTGTATCGCCCAGGCTGGCTTCGAACTTGCTATGTAGTCAAGGTAAGCCTAGAACTTTATGTAGCCAAGGCTTGCCTGGTCCTCCTGCCTTTCACTTCACTCTTTTAGTTGGTATTAGCTTCTTCTCCTTCAGGATTAAAAAGGACTCAGCTGTGTCCTTCTGGCTTCTATGATGTGCTGAGAGATCTCTTGTCTTTGGAGTCTGTCATTCTAGAGATCAGGTGTAATGCTCCTCTGGATTCAAGTTAGAGTTTTTAATCTGTTTTTAGTATTTTGGTGATGGTGTATCTAGTGTGACTGTCTGGAGTTTAATGTGTTGGGGCGTTAAGCTTTTGACTCGGTAGATTTACCAGTTTGGGGAAGGCATTTTGTCTTTCTTGAGCTGGGGGAGTGAATTCAGGGTCTTTCACATGTAAAGTATGAGCTCTGATAATGAACTGTACTCCAAACTTCATGGAGTTTTGCTGTGTTCTCAATATGCCCCATGGAGAAAACTAGGGGTGCCATTTTTACCACCTCAGTGCAAAGGAGAAGATTGGTACAGATGACAGGTTGGCTAGAGTGTGCAGGGCCAGGGACCGGAAGCTGTGCCCAGGGCAGGCCTGACACTTGTGAGTTCCTCAGTGCCCCTCATTAGTGAAGAACAGAGTGACTGGCAGGTCTGTGCCCCTCCGTCTCCATACCACCAAGTGGGAAGGGGGGATGCACTGCTGATTTTACTATGTTCACTTTGAATAGACTAAGTATTACCGCGAGAGCAGAATTCATCTTTAAATTTATGAATTAAAATATTTTTGTTTTGAGACAAGGTCTCACTATGTAGCTTAGACTAACCTCAAGTGCTGTCAATTCTCTGGCCTCAGTCTCCTAAGCTGAAGTGATTTATGGGTAGTCTACATCATGCCCGGGCCCCTTTCATCATTACTTAAGCTAGATAATCTATCAAAAAAAATTGAGAAATGAGAATTGTGGCAGAGGTCTATCAGAAGGCTGAGATTGGCACCCGTACTGTGAATGGATAGCCTACCTTTGCCAATGCATGTAGTTATTCAAAAATGACCAGAGATGGCTCAGGACTAAGGCAAGTGCCACAAAGCCGGGCAATGAGTTACAGTCTCTGGAGCTGGGCTGGTGAAGAGCGAGCGAGCTGAGTGCCACAGGTCGTGCTGACCCCTTGTTGTAGGCAATTTTGCTATTGACGTTTACTACTGATGCATAGATTATTATCACTGGGGCCCTTATCTAACCACTACGATATCAATAGAAGACACAAGCATCTGTTAGATTTTTAATATGCCTCTACGGTGGAGCCGGGTAGACACTACGCCCTTAAGCTACCTTTACCTTCCAGTCCACAGCCTATGCCAGTTGCCCTAATAATTCCTAGCTGGGCTACTTCCCATCCAATAACCCATAATATTTGTCCATGTTTCTCATCTGAGCGTCCTCTCTCCCTCACCAGCCCTCAGAGGAAACACCTTCTAGCCATGTGGTTCTTTTGCTAACGGTCTCTACTTTCTTCTCTTTCTGCCTCTTGTTTCTCTTTCCTGTGCTCCAAGCCCCAGAACCTTACCTCCACCCACCTCACGGCTGCATGCCCCCGGCGTGCGTGCAACTTTATTTAGCCCATGTGGGGTAATTTTGAGGCAAGGTTACAAAGTATCATTTTGGGTAGGTGAGTGTCTGCTCATAAAAGACAGCAAGCCAACTTCAGGGAGCAAATTAATTAGCATTAGAATACATAGCACCAGACTAACCCCCAACATCTCCCCCCACCCACCCCCTCATCCACACATACACACTCATTCAGAGTCGTACACTCATACACTCTCAGTCACTCACAGACACATTCTTTTTGTTTGTTTTTGGTTTTTCGAGACAGGGTTTCTCTGTGCAGCCTTGACTGTCCAGGACTCACTTTGTAGACTAGGCTGGTCTCGAACTCACAGCGATCCGCCTGCCTCTGCTTCCCGAGTGCTGGGATTAAAGGCATGCGCCACCACCGCTCGGCTTGTTTGTTTTTTGAGACAGGGTTTCTCTGTGTAGCCTTGGCTGTTCTAGACTCGCTTTGTAGGCCAAGCTGGCCTCGAACTCACAGTGACCCACTTGCCTCTGCCTCCCGAGTGCTGGGATTAAAGGTGTGCACCACCACCGTCCAGCCACAGACACATTCTTGGTCACTTAACAGACACATGTGTGTGCACATAAACATGACAAATAAGCCAGCACTCAGGAGGCAGAGACAGGCAGATCACTGTGAGTTGGAGGCCTGGTTTACAGAGTCCAGGGCAGCCAAGATAACACAGAGAAACCCTGTCTCAAAAACAAGAACAAAAACAAAAAATATGACAACTGTTTCAAAGTTTTAAATTTAGGACTATAATTAAAGGACCATTATCATTTAATAAGACTTCACACTCCCATTTGTGTACTGAGATTTTTTTTTTGTTTTTTGTTTTTCCCTTTGGCAGCCAGGTTACCCGAACACTGTGTGATGACGTCAGCATAATGCGTGTGCTATCAAAAGATTTCAGCTGCTGTCTTCTGATTGCATATATATTGAAAACTAATTGAATGGGCTGTGTGCCCTCTTCCTCAACTATAATAAAGCTCTATTTGCAAGCCCAGACTGATAATTTCAGTGTTGCTAAAAAGTAGTTGGGGCTGGGCATCATGGCTCATGCCTTTAATCTCAGTACTTGAGAGGCAGAGGCAGAGGCAGGTGGATCTGAGTTCAAGGCCAGCCTGGTCTACAAAGTGAATCCAGGACAGTCAGAGCTACAAAGAGAGACCCTATCTCGAACCCACCCCACCCCACCCCCCAAAAAAAAAAAATGGTCAGGTAGCTGGGCAGTGGTGGCACGTGCCTTTAATCCTAGTACTTGGGAGGCAGAGGCAGGAGGACCTCTGAGTTCGAGGCCAGAGCAAGTTCCTGAATATCTAGGGCTACACAGAGAAACCCTGTCTCAAACAACAACAAAAAAGTGATAAGGCCAAATATAGTGGCACACACCTTTAATTCTGGCACTGGGGAGGCAGAGGCAGGAGACAGATCTGAGTTTGAGGCCAGCCTGGTTTATATAGCGAGATCCAAGCCAACCAGGGCCACATTGTGAGACTTATCTTTGAAACCAAACCCATGGCTAAATGTACAGGCAGTTTGTCTGTGACACCAGTCCTTCCATTGATACAGAGTTGAATCAGCTGAGCAGGCTATGTGGGCAGCTGGTTTTCACTGTAGAAGCTGTGTGGGCAGATGGTGAGCATCACTTTCCCTAATTTAAGAAAGAGAAAAAACCCAAGCTGGAGAGATGGCTCAGTGGTTAAGAGCACTGTCTGCTCTTCCAGAGGTCCTGAGTTCAATTCCCAGAAACCACATGGTGACTCACGCCCATGTATAATGAGATCTGATGCCATCTTCTAGCATGTAAGTGTATATGCAGATCTCTAGCATTCATATACATAAAATAAAAAAAATTAAATTAGTGGAGCACAGTAGCGCATGCCTGTAATCCCAGCACTCAGTGGGGCAGAGGCAGGCATATCTCCTGAGTTTGAAGCCAGCCTCATCTACAACGCGAGTCCAGGACAGTCAGGGCTAACCAAAACAAAACAAATCTTTACTTTTTTTGAGACTATACTATATACCAGTTCTCCTTCCCTCCGTCAAACCTTCCCATATACCCTTCCTTATTGCTCTTTCAAATTCTCGCCCCCTCCCTTTTTTTTTTTTTTTTTTAATACTACCTTTTAAATCAAGAGTGTTTGGGCTGGAGAGATGGTTCAGCAGGTAAGAGCACTGGCTGTTCTTACAGAGGTCCTGAGTTCAATTCCTAGCACCCACATGGAAGCTCACAACTGTAATTCCAGTTCCAGACCCCTCCCACAGACGTACATGTAGGCAAAACACCAATGCACATAAAAAAGCTGGGTGGTGGTAGAGCACACCTTTAATCCCAGCACTCGGGAGGCAGAGGCAGGCGGATTGTTGTGAGTTCGAGACCAACCTGGTCTACAAAGTGAGTCCAGGACAGTTGAGGCTACATAAAGAGACCCTGTCTCGAAAAACCAAACCAAAACAGCTCCATCAGCTAGGAACCATTCGAGCCTGTGGAGGTTATTCTCATATACCACACCCATACACCACACATGCTGAAAGCAAAACAAAAACAAACCCAAGCTAAGCCACTTGGGTGGTGAAAGCAAAGGGGTCCTCAGTGACATGGTGTGCTCAAGGCTAGGCTGGGTTACATGATGCCCTCTCTCAGAGAAAAGCAAGGGACTGGAGAGAGGCCTTGGCAGTTAAGACCAGAGCTGCTCTCCCAAAGGACCCAACTTCAATTCTTAGTACCCACATGGCCGCTCACAACTGAAAATCCAATTCTAGAGGATCCAGTGCCCTCTTCTGGCCTCTGAGAGAACTACATGCTTCTGGTATGCAGAAGTTCAGACAAAATGTACGTACATACATATGTACACACATTACACACATACAACACACACAGCCAAAACAAGGCCCCTGGCTGTCTAGGGAACGGTGGTATATGCGTGGAATGCTTAGCATGACCACAGGAAGTTCAAGGTAGCCTGGGCCATTTAACAAAACCCTTTCTCAAAGTAAGGTGGCTAAAATAGAAATCTCCTGAGTTGGGGAATGAATATATTACCAACTGAAAAAAGCAGGCAAGACAGACATTGTCTTCATACAATTTTGAGGAATTTCATAATGAAATTCAGTGTTTCTATAACACTGGAGATTGTGTCAGAAATCCAACACCAGTCTCAGAAGTAATACTCCCAAAGGTAAACTGAACAGACTGTGTCCTGGAGGAGGAGGATGGCGATGGCTGGCTCAGAGACACAACAAAGCCAGAGATGACTCTCCAGAAGGTCCAAACAGGACTGACACCCACTCTTGGTACTGGGCTTCCTGTCAGTTGAGGTCTTAGTATGGTAGAGGTGTCACAAATTAATTTGATGAAGGTTTTATGAAAAGATAATTTGAGCCAAGCGGTGGTGGCGCACGCTTGGGAGCTCCCAGCACTCGGGAGGCAGAGGCAGGTGGATCCCTGTGAGTTTGAGGCCAGCCTGGTCTACAAAGTGACTCTAGGACAGCCAGGGCTAACACAGAGAAACCCTGTCTTGAAAACAAAGATGAAAACAAATCCAACACCCTTTTCTGGCTCCTCTGGTGCACATACATACATACATACAGGCAGGATGCACATATATTTCAATTTCAAAATGTTATAAAAACAGAGATGGCTCAGCAGTTAAGAGCACTGTCTGATCTTCCAAAGGTCCTGAGTTCAGTTCCCAGCAACCACATTGTGGCTCACAACCATCTATCTATAATGGGATCTGATTCCCTCTTCTGTTGTGCAGGCATACATGCACATAGAGTGCTCATATACATTTAAAAATAAATCTTTTTTAAAGTTAGAAAAAGCACATACCTATAACTTAAATTTATTTTTAATTTTTTTCATAAAATTAATTTTTAACAAATGATCCTACTTTTTTGTTTTTTTGAGTCAGGGCTTCTCTGTATAGCCTTGGCTGTCCTGGATTCACTTTGTAGACCAGGCTGACTTTGAACTCACAGCGATCTGTCTACCTCTGCCTCCTAAGTGCTGGGTTTATAGGTGTGCGCTACTACACCTGGCAAATGATCCTAATTTTAAAAAGTATTAAGTAACAACAACAAAAGAAAGGATTAAGTAAATGAGTTTTTATTTGTCATTTTTTGAGGCAGGGTTTCTCTGTGTAGCCCTGGCTGTCCTAGAACTCTCTCTGTAGACCAGGCTGGCCTTCAACTCACAGAAATTTGCCTGCCTCCGCCTATGCTGGTGTTAAAGGGAGTGCTCCACCACCTCTCACAACAAAATGAGTTTAAATGACAGCTCTGAGGCCGGAGAGATTAGTATTGGTGTCTTTTTCTCTTTTGCTATACATCTTTAAAAACAATTATTACGAGAGGACCTCAACCCTCTGCTCTGATGTAGTTGATAGGCAGCTCAGTCTCCATATAGGTCCCATAATCTGAGGAGCAGGGACAGTCTGTGATATGGACTCTTGGTCATTTGCCCCTGGCAGGGTGGCCCTTGCCAGGCCACAGAGGAAGAGGATTCAGGCAGTCTGAAGAGACCTGATAGGCTGAGGTCAGATTGTAGGTGGGGAGGGCTCCACCTTTCTGAGGACTGGGGGAGGAGGGAGGAGGGAGAGGGAGGGAGAGTGGGACTGGGAAGCGACAAGAGAGGGAGCTACAATTGGGATGTAAAGTGAATAAAAACTTTTTTTGTTGTTTTTTTTGAACAGGGTTTCTCTGTGTAGCCTTGGCTGTCCTGGACCTGCTTTGTTGACCAGGCTGGCCTCAAACTCACAGCGATCCACCTGTCTCTGCCTCCCGAGTGCTGGGATTATAGGCGTGTGCCACCATGCCTGGCTGAAAGAAAGAACTTTTTTAAAAACCCACTTATTGAGGAGGAGAAGGTACCTGCGTGCCACAGTACACATGTAAAAGTAAGAGGGCAATTTGCAGGAGTATGTTCTCTCCGCCTACCTGTGGGACTCAGGGATCGAACCCAGGGCAAGACAGGGTTTCTCTGTGTAGCCTTAGCTGTCCTAGACTCCCTTTGTAGACCAGGCTGGCCTCGAACTCACAGAGATCTGTCTGCCTCTGCAAGGATTAAAGGCCTGCACCACCATGCCCAGCTAAATTTTAAAAGTTTTATATTGGAGGCTGGAGAGATGGCTTGGCAGTGAAGAGCACAGTCTATAACACCGGTTTCAAGGCTCCAATCCAATACCTGCTTCTGCCCTCCATGGGCACTGCATACATGCAGGGCACAGACATGTATGCGGGGGAAAAATTCATATATGAAATAAAAATAAATCTTAAACCTGCTGGGTATAATAGTACACACCTTTAATTCCAGCGCTTAGGAGACAGAGGCAGGTGGACCTCTAAGTTCAAGGCCATCCTGTTCTACATAGCAAGTTTCAGGACAGCCAAGGCCATGTAGAGGCCTGGTCTCAAAAAACAAAACAAGCCAGGCAGCCAGCCAGAGCTGTTACACAGAGAAACCCTGTCTCGAAAAAGAAAAAAAAACACAAAACAACAACAACAACAAAAAAAAACCCCAAAAGCTGGGCGTGGTGGCTCACCCCTTTAATCCCAGCACTCGGGAGGCAGAGGCAGGTGGATCTCTGTGAGTTCAAGGCCAACATGGTCTACAAAGTGAGTCCAGAACAGCCAAGGCTACAAAGAGAAAGCCTTTCTTGAAAAACAACAAACAAACAAAAACTGGGCTGGTGTAGTAGGACAGCTTTTACTCCCAGCACTTGGGAGGCAGAGACAGGAGCATTTCTAGTCTACAGAGCAAATTCCAGGATAGCCAGGGCTACACAGAGAAACCCTGTCCCAAAACCCCAGAATGAGCAAATATGTAAGGTACCAGTTACTCTTCTCATTGCTGCGAGTTAAATATCTGACAAAAGCAAGTTACTGGACGGTTTATTGGGGCTCACTGGTGTAATTGGAGGCACCCCTTCATCATGGCGCAGGTGGCAATTGGTCACTGTGTGTCTGTGAATGCTCTCTTGCTCCTTTGTCACTTTTTAGTCTGAGGATAACCCCAGTTCAAGGGATTGTGCTGCTTGAATTTGGTGTGGGGGGTCTCCCTCCTCCCTCAGTTAACCGTCTCTGGAGACAGCTTCATAGACTTGCCCAGAAGTGTGTCCCCTAGCTGATCCCAAAGGCCTTGGACGTCAGCCGCCGCCCACATCCTTCTGAGCAGTGTGGTGAAAGCTTCCTCTGCCCCATCCAGGGCATGAACCATCCCTTTGTCCACGATAGTGCCCACTCTATGCACTACCCATTTGTCAGTCTCTTAGTGGCTACCTGCCTTCTGGGACAAACTATCACAGTGTGTCAATCAGTATAGATGAACACGGCAGGTTCATATCTTGGTGAGACCAAAGCACAAACAAAAGTGCCCTCATCAAACAGGAAATGCAAGGATTTATTCAGGGATCCAATACATGCTCATATGGGAAGGTCCCGAGAGACAGAGTGCAGACTGTACTCCTGAAAGAGCTCAGCTCAAGGAACACATATTCAGAGGGTATGAAGGTAGACAAAACGACTTCTGCTCAACCCCAGAGCTTTAGCTGAAACAAAAAGGACATTTTGAAGGCACGTGAAGGTGCCAGCTTGCTTTGTTGCCAACAGCAGGGCTACAGGTGGGCGGCCTCCATTGCATGACGACTTTCCTTGCATTTGTCCGGCTGCATTTTTTTTTTTGTTTATTCATTTGTTTTGATTTGGTTTGAGAATGACTTTGTAGGGGTGTTCGTTTGAGATAGGACTCACTATAAAGTCTGACTTATTGTGTAGCCCAACTCACCAGTGAGTACAAGAATTCTCCTGATTCAGCCTCCTGAATGCTGAGGTGATAGCCAAGAGCCACCATGACCAGGTTGTCTTTCATTTAAAAAAAAAAAAGCCTTAAAACAATTTTAGTTTTAAAATACTTTTAATATGGGAAAGTGGCATATGCCGGAGGGGTGGCATATGCTGAGAGGGGTGGCATATGCTGGAGGGGTGGCATATGCTGAGAGGGGTGGCATATGCTGAGAGGATGGCATATGCTGAGAGGGATGGCATATGCTGAGAGGGGTGGCATATGCTGAGAGGGGTGGCATATGCTGAGAGGGATGGCATATGCTGAGAGGGATGGCATATGCTGAGAGGATGGCATATGCTGAGAGGGGTGGCATATGCTGAGAGGGATGGCATATGCTGAGAGGGGTGGCATATGCTGAGAGGGATGGCATATGGTGGGGAGGTGGTGGCAAATGCTAGGAGTGTTGGCCTATGCTGAGGTTAGCATATGCTGGGTGGCCTATGCTGGATTGGTTGCATATGCATGTGACTCCAGGTGGCCTGAGCTTAGAGGCTGATGCCCATCAGACACAGACCCCACTGGAGCTGTAGTTACATAGTTACAGGTACTTGTAAGGTTTACAGGCAGGTGAACTCATCCTCTAGAATTGGAGTGTACCCTATTTATTTATTTATTTGGCTTTTTTTTTTTTTTTTTTTTTTTTTTTTTTTTTTTTTTTTGGTTTTTCAAGACAGGGTTTCTCTGTGTAGCCTTGGCCAGCCTAGACTCACTTTGTAGACCAGGCTGGCCTCGAACTCACAGCGATCCGCCTGCCTCTGCCTCCCAAGTGCTGGGATTAAAGGCGTGTGCCACCACGCCCGGCTTATTTGGCTTTTTAAAAAAAGATTTATTTATTTATTATTATGTATAAGGTGCTCTGCCTGCATGTACATCTGTAGGCAGGGGAGGACATCACATTATAGATAGGTGTGAGGCACCATGTGGTTGCTGGGGATTGAACTCATGACCTCTGGAAGAGCAGCCAGTGCTCTTAGCCACTGAGCCATCTCTCCAGCCCCTTATTTGGTTTTTTGAGACAGGGTTTTTCTGTGTAGCCCTGGCTGTCCTGGACTCCTTCTGTAGACCAGGCTGGCCTGGAACTCACAGTGATCCTGCCTCTGCCTCCCTGAGTGTGGAGATTAAAGGTATGGGCCACAGTGACTGGCTGGCAGTGTGCACTCTTTTTTTGTTTTTGTTTTTTTTGTTTTTTGAGACAGGGTCTCTTTGTGTAGCCTTGTCCTAGACTCACTTTGTAGACCAGGCCTGCCTCTGCCTCCCATGCCACCATGTCCAGGAGGTCTGTTCTTTATCTGCAAACACACAGTGATCAAAAAAACAAAATAGGGCTGGAAAGATGGCTCAGTGGTTAAGAGCACTGACTGCTCTTCCAGAGGACCTGGATTCAATTCCCAGTGCCACATGACAGCTTGCCACTGTCTGTAACTCCTGCTCCAGGGGATCCAACACACTCTGAAAAACATATATGCAGGCAAGACACCAAAACACATGAAAAAACAAAATATGGGGGCTGGAGAAATAGCTCAGAGGTTAAGAGCACTGACTGCTCTTCCAGAGGTTCTGAGTTCAATTCCCAACAACCACATGGTGGGTCACAACCATCTATAATGTGATCTGATGCCCTCTTCTGGCCTGCAGGCATACATGTAGGCAGAGCACTGTTTACATAATAATAAATAAATCTTAATAGAAAAAAAAATATGCCAGGCATGGTGGTACACCCCTTTAATCCCAGTACTCTGGGAGGCAAAGGCAGAGGCAGGTAAATCTTTTGAGTTCAAGGCCAGCCTGGTCTACAAAGTGAGTACAGGACAGTCAAAGCTACATAGAGAACCCCTGTCTCAAAAAATCAAACCAAAACAAAAAAGAAAAAAAAAAATACAAACAAAAAATGGTGGTGGTACATGACTTTAATCCCAGCAGAGGCAGGGTCTGATCTACAAACTGAGTTCCAGGCCAGCCAAGGCTATACAGAGAAACCCTGTTTTAAAAACAACCAACCAACCACATACTTCACCTGATTACTGTGGAAGAGAAAGGCTGGGTGGAATTAAACATTAAGTCAGGAATACTGAGAGAGATTGTTTTGTTGTTGTTGTTTTGTGTGTGTGCGTGTGCGCGCGCGCGCGCGCGCGCACGCATGCATGAGCAAGCACATATGTCTTGATTTTTTTCAAGACATGGTTTCTCTGTGTAGCTTTGGCTGTCCTGGACTCACTGTGTAAACCAGACTGGCCTCAGACTCACAGAGATCCACCTGCCTCTGCCTCCCGAGTGCTGGGATTAGAGATGTGCACCACCACCTCCCGGCTCTAGCTGAATTCTTCAGCCCCGAGATGAAGCTATAGACTGAGAACTTGTCTTCCACAGATGGAAGCTTGGTATTGTCCTTGGGTCCCAGCCTGGAGAGATGGCATAGGGGCAACCTCTAGCCCTGAGAATTGACATTCCCAGGGTCCTCCAGGTAGACCTCGTGGCTCCTCCAAAGGAGAACCAGGGCATGGGGGAAGGGGAAGGTCCTGAAGCCAGGAGGCTTGGAGCCAATTCTTGCTCTGGCAGGAACCATGATGTTGCACAGAGACCCTGCTGGTCACTTACAGAGTTGGTGAGAGGGATGGCAGTAGGTGCTCAGGTTAGTTGCACCACTTGTCCTGTCTGTTGCTTTGCACCCTGTCCTGTTTTGCAGAGATGACCTCTGTACAAGGAAGACTTCCCCTACCCTTGAGCTTTCAGACAAAGTGAAAGAGTCTGGCCAGTGGGAAGAGCAGCCTGGCTCAGTTTCCTCAGCATCCTTTTTGTAGCAGCCGTCTTCCTCCTCTGTAAGATATAGTGCTGGTGTGTATCCCCTCCTTTGGCTGCAGTCCCCCACTCACCCCAATGGCCTGTCCTTGGCCCCTCAAGGCTGGTGGCAGCTGCTCACCTCAGCCCTGGACTGATGACAGCTCTAATTCACACCATCTGGTAAGTAGGGCTCTGGGCAAACTTGCCTCTTTCACGGTACATGCCATCAAAGCGCTGCCTGGACCTGGACCAACCTGGTACTTAACTGTTTCCTCCTTAAACCCTTCCAGATGCCAGCTTAAGATGTAACCCACCTTAAGATGTCGCCTGCTGTGTGCCAGATGCTTCTTCCTGTCTAAGCTACCAAGCCACTCAGGGAAGTGAAATTAGAACCCAGATCTCTTACCACTGCAGGGCTCCAGTCCACTTTGCAACCCAGGGCTCAGTGGAGATAAGTCCTAAGCAGGAGGGGCTTGGATCCTCCTCCTGGTGACAAATGATCACTGTGGCAGCAAGGCATCCTGGCACCACCAACTTACTAACCACAAGCCTAAGCCGAGAACAGGGTGTCAGCTTCCCTGACCCGTATAGCCACAGCAAGTGACTGCAGGCTGCAAGAACTGTGGCCTCCTTTGTAGCCTCTGGACAGCTTCTCTTTTCTCCCCCTCCCAACACTTTGCAATCTCTACGACTATTGGGAACACCTACAGTGGTTTTCCCTACCAGCCACTCCTTGTCACATTATCATTTTCTGTCCTTAAACGTAGTTCCCTCTCAACCCAGATTTTAGAGCTTGCCTCTGGCAACTAGAGTCCATTATAACAATTGTTAACATTATGTGTAGATGTTTGTGTCTGCATCAGGTGCTCGGAGACCAAAGGTGTCACACCTGGAGTTGGAGTTACAAATGGCTGTAAGCCGCCTAATATGCATGCCGAGGACCACACTGCTTTGGGATAATAGCTAAGTGCTTTTGACTACGGAGCCATCTCACTTTTGCACTGTGACCAGAAGATGGCAGTATAAAGCCAGACGCCAACAGTAGTGACAGCAAGTTCCCTTATCAGCAGAACAAACTGTGGGACTCACTGGTCTCAGGAACAAGTCAGCCAGATAATCCAACCACTTGGGAGAAGGACCCCATCTCACAGCCAAGGAAGAAATTTTCTTTCAAACAGCACGCAGATACATTTTCCTTCAATTTCTGGTAAGTATGGGATGGGATAAACTATTATCACTAAGATGTGTGTGTGTGTTGAGACAGGGTTCCCCTGTGTAGCCTTTGCTGTCCTGGACTTGCTTTGTAGACCAGGCTGGCCTTGAACTCACAGCGATCCGCCTGCCTCTGCCTCCCGAGTGCTGGGATTAAAGGCGTGCGCCACCACGCCAGGCCCATCATTAAGATTTTGTTGTTGAGAATAGATTTCTATCTAGCTCTGGCTGGCCTGGAATTCACTGTATAGACCAGGCTGGCCTTGAACTTGCAATGATCCTCCTCTCTCTGTTCCCAAGTGCCTGGATTACACAGGTGCACCACTGTGTCTAGCAAGAACAGAACTTTTAAAAAATTAACAATGACGGTGCTGGAAAGATGGCTCAGAGGTTAAGAGCACTGCCTGTTCTTCCAAAGGTCCTGAGTTCAACTTTGAGCAACCACATGGTGGCTCACAACCATCTAGAATGAGATCCTCTTCTGGTGTGCAGGTGTATATGCAGGCAGAACACTGTATACATAATACATTAAGCCGGGCATGGTGGCACACGCCTTTAGTCTCAGCATTTGGGAGGCAGAGGCAAGCAGACCTCTGTGAGTTTAAGGCCATCCTGGTCTATAGAATGAGTTCCAGGACAGCCAAGGCTACACTGAGAAACCCTGACTTAAACCAAAACACTAAAAAATTAGTTTTGCCTGCATGTGTGTTTGTACACCATGTGTGTACTTGATGTCCATAAAGGCCAGAGGAGCATGTTGAATCACCTGGGCCTAGTTACAGTTGTGAGCTGCCATACGGGTGGCGGGAACAAAATATGATAAAATATTAGTGCTCTGCAAAAGCAGCCAGTGTTTAACTGATGAGCAGAAAACTGAGATCTGGCCAGGCTTGGTAACCCTGAGCTGTAATCTCAGCACTTGGGAGGCTGAAGCTGCAAAAACCAGGCTAGCCTAGGCAGAGACCCTTCTAACTGCATGCGCTGCCGCCCCCTAGCCTAGAAGAGGCCATCACCACATTCCCGGGACATGGAGTTACAGTTGTGTGCTACTCAATATAGGTGCCTGGGAACTGAACTCTGGTCTCCTGAACTGTCTTCCCAACTCTTTTATTTTTAGTTTTTCTTTTTTCTTTTAAAGTCTCAGGTATGTTTATTTAATGGGTAGTACACTAATCATCTCAGAAATCTTTTTCTTCATCAGATGTTTGAGCCCCTTGCAAACCCTTTGGTTTCTGAGCTTGAACATAGATCTTTACTCCATCAATAATATGACTTTCCTGTTGTAGTGCATTCTGAAGTTCTTCCTGTGAAGACGACTGAACCCAACCTATGCCTCTGTGAAAGCCAGTCTCTCTGTCAAAAGGTACAGTACATTTTTATATGGCCAAACTGAGCGAAATGTTGTCTCAGCTCACTCGACGCTGCAGTCCAAGGAATTTTTCTGATAAAAGCAATTGGCTGACCAGCACGCGAATGTGGCGCCATTGCTCCCCTCACAGCGGAGACTCTATTTTTAGTTTTTCAGGACAGGGTTTCTCTGTGTTATCTTGGCTGCCCTGGACTCTCTGTAGACCACACTGGCCTTGGCCTGGAACTCACATCTATCTGCCTGCCTCCGCCTCTCAAGTGCTGGGATTGAAGGCATGTGCCATCACACCTGGCCCAACTCCTTCTCTTTGAGACAGGGCCTCGGGAGGGACGAAGCCATGAGCCTATGCACTGGCTGGCCTGGCTGGCTCGGATGTGTGCTTTTGAATGTGTTGTCCTACAGGAGCCTGATGACGCGGCAGCGATTAGTGCCAACACAGAAGACAGGTGGATGGTTGCTGTGGCCCTGGCACAGGGCAGACTCCCTGGACCTCTCACTCCCAGGGTTCCATGTGACTTCCAAAGTGGTCTCAGAAACAATGAGCACAAACCCAATGTGGCAACATATGCACCATTCTTCCAAGTTTCTTTTTGTTTTGAAGACAGGCTTTCTGTGTAGCCTTGGCTGTCCTGGACTCACTTTCTAGACCAGGCTGGCCTCAAACTCACATTAATCTGCCTGCCTCCTGAGTGCTGGGGTTACAGGTGTGCACTACCATGCCTGGCTCATTCTTCCGTTTAAAAAAAAAAAAAGTAATAAAATATATAGGCCAGGCATGGTGGCGCATGCCTTTAATCCCAGCACTCGGGAGGCAGGGGGATCTCTGTGAGTTCGAGGCCAGCCTGATGCATAAAGTGAGTCCAGGACACCCAAGGCTACAGAGAAAAGCCCTGTCTAGGGGGTAAAATATATTATGGATAGATATAGGTATATAGATATACGCCTTTAGTCCCAGCACTCAGGAGATAGAAAAAGGGTGCAACTCTGAATTCAAGGCCAGACTTGTCTACACAGCAAGTTCCAGGCCAGCCAAAGAGAAATAGTCTGTCTCAGAGAATTAAAAAAAAATATATATAAGGCCGGTCGTGGTGGGGCACGCCTTTAATCCCAGCACTGGGGAGGCAGAGGCAGGCGGATCGCAGTGAGTTCGAGGCCAGCCTGGTCTACAAAGTGAGTCCAGGATGGCCAAGGCTACACAGAGAAACCCTGTCTCTAAAAACCAAAAAAAAAAAAAAAAAAAAAAAAAAAGATTAAAAAAATAAAATAAAATCTGGACATTAGGTTGGTGGGAAAAGTAAAAAACAACGAGCCTTTGTATACTCACAAGTTTTGTGGAAAATAATGAGGGCACACCTTTGCAAACTCAGAGAAAAAAGGGAAAAGATGGATCAAACCGTATTATAAACACTATACTGAAACTGACCTAGACCCAAGTGAGAGTCATCACCAAGTCCTGTTGGTATTCTTGGCTGCAGTGTTCGAGTGAAGACTTAGTTTCCTACCTTACGTGGCAAGATCTTGTTTTTTGTTTTTTATTATTTTCATAACATCTTTTATCACAATGTTCTGTGAGGGTGAGACATGAGTGACTCAGCGCACATTCAGCACTCGCCGTTCCCAGGAACCCGTCCACCCGGGCATGCAGGTACTTGGCCTTCCGTCTCCAGGAACCCTTACCTCCTCACAGGACTCCTAAAGACTGCAGAAGCCCAAGCCTGGAGCAGAGGTGTGGTTGTGGCCATCCCTGCCTTGTTGACTTTAGCTCCCTCCCTCCCTGTGCCTGTTTGAAGTCTAGCCAAGACCACATTCCCCTGTCAGCCAACGCCATGGTTAGCTGGAGCAGCCCCTGGGGGGGTGGGGGGGTGGCGCAGAAACATTCCGAGTGAGGATAAAATCTGGACTAAGACAACTATTATTAGTACTAAAGTTCAGAGGCTCCCAAATGAGGGCCTGACTGCTGACCCCTCTGTGACTGTGGCTCCCCACATCTGGTAGGCGTGGGCAAGATAGGATGTCAGAGCTGACAGAAACAGCAGCTGTGATTACCCCTGGCATGAAAACCAACATGGCTCCTGCTATCTTGAGGACAAGGGCTGCTTTAAAGATGGCAAGAACTGCATCAGCCCATCTCTTCAAAGCCTCGGGGAAGACCCCAAAGGTGGCTGGATCACTGGTTATGCACAGTAAGAGAGCTGAGGGGAGCCCTCACATGGTAAGCTGTTCTGCACAGGACACCTCAGTACCATGGTCTTGAAGCTCACCTGCAGCTTCAGACAGGAAATGCCACGCAACGTGGCCACCACTCACGCAGGTGGTTAGCTCTGAGCCCCTGCCCTAAGCTACCTCGTCATGGACAAGCAATATGAAAATGGAGTCCAGAAAACAAGGCTGTGGACAAGAGCCCTTGAGACCCACACTGCTTGGAGTCATCTTAAATGATGCCACACATTTCCAATTCATGGAACATGACCTGTGAGCAAGGTGGGCCCCGTGAAGACAAAGGACAGAACCTCACATGGTCCCCAACTCTCCCTGAACCGTACTGGGCTTCAAGTTCTCCTTTTTGGGAAGTGTTGCCCCTGCCAGCCCTGGGGATCAGGAGACCACGTCCCCCAACAGCTGCCAGTTATGCCTTAGTAGAGGGGCCGGTGAGTCCACGTGTTATCCTTTAATGAAGAGCCGCTGCTCTCTCCGAGGCTCCCCTGAAGCAGCTGTCCCTCCCACCAGCCATTTGGAAGGCAGGGTGGTCCTGAGGCACCAACCCTGCTGAGGCAGCAGCAGCCTAGAAAGGCATTTTTTCTTTTCTCTCTCTCAGGCCTTGGAACTGGCAACAGGGAACAAGGACAGAGGAAGCTACACCGAGGTCAAAGCGGATGGATGAAGAGGACAGGAAGTGGGAGGGCTCTTTTCCTTCCACTGATTCCCAATGGGACACAAGCCAGCACTCAAGACAGTACAGTTTCCCCAGGGGCCAGGAGGCCATACTGGACATTCTCTGGAAACCTAAGTCTCCCAGCTCCCTGCAGGCTGGTGTCACCCAAGAAGTAGGTCACAGAGTCACCAGGCTTGGCACAGGCCTGGCACTACCCACTGAGCCACTAGGTCCCAGGCCTACAAGGTGGGCCTTAACAGGGCCAAGGCTGGTGCGACCAGGGGGCTGGGAGCCACCTTTCATTAAACTCTGCTTGTCAGTCACTACAGGCATCTACGAAGGTGGCTTCTCCCTTGAGATTCCAGGGCTGCCCAGGAGGTGCTGAGACAACAGCAGGCCAGGTCTCCCAGTCCCTATAGATCCGTGACCTTGTTTTCCACAGCAGCAGCGATCTGCTGGAGCCGGTAGCCCAGCTGCATCTTCTGGGCAGTGCCATCCTCCTCCAGGGCAGTGATGATCTGAAAGGCAAAAACAACAGGATTGGGGCGACGTCTCTGGACCCCTCGATCACCGCAGGTGAACCTCAGCAGGCCTCCTAAGGGGCCAGGTAAGCAATGGAGATTCAGTGAGCCATATCACTTGGTTGGGTTGACTATGGGTCTCACCAGTGAACAAAGTCACCTGGGTTGCATTTCTAAAGTTTCTGGTTTTAAGACAGGATCTCAGTATAGCCTCAAAGTTCCTGCCTCCACAGCGGTGAGGGTCCAGCCCCGCAGCACCCCCCTTGCCAAGCTCCTTTGGTGTAAAAGCTAGCCTTACACACATCTACTGGCCTTATTTATGTTTTGTTTTATTTTGTCTTGTTTTGTTTTTTGAGACAGGTTTCTCTGTTACACAGAACCCTGGCTGGCCTGGACTCACTTTGTAGACCACGCTGGCCTGGAACTCAGAGATCCACCTGCCTCTGCCTCCCAAGGGCCAGGTTTAAAGGTGTGCGCCACCATGCTCGGCTTCCACTGGCCTGACAAGGTCTGCTGTAGCCACCCCCATCGTGTCTGCCAGCTGCTCACATTTCATGATTCTACGCACCAAGACCAAGAGGAAAAGGTGTGGGAGACAGATACTGAGGCAAAAGAGCAACCCTAAAAGTCACAAATGGGTTTGCTTCAAAGAAAAGAGGTGGCAGGCAGAGCGTGTGGAGAGCAACGGCCCCCTCTTTCTCCAACAGGGAGACTGCATCACCTCTGCCGGCCCATGTTGGAATTTACATCAAACTGAAGTAGGCTGTACATCCACTGGCTGTTGTTACTAGACCACTGAGCTGTAGGCCGTCACGCAGGTTCCTGAGCTTTCAACAGTGACCCATGAATGTGGTAATTCTAGTAGGCACTCAGATTGCCTAACAGGGTACTTAGAACATCGAGCCTGGTCAAGAGAGGCCCAGAAGACCCCTCCCTGGCTTTGCTGGACCCTCACCCATCCTCATCCTGTGCTTACCACCTCACCCCCTGCTCCTCTGGTTTACAAAGCCCTGCCCAGTCTGTATGCATATAAGTGATCATGTCCAGGACAGAGCCAACCTTGGGATCTGGGAGGAATGGCAGCTGGGTGGTCTCCCTGCACATCCCATGTACCAACTCCAGATCCTGGCAGGTTGTCTAGGGACTCCCAACCACAGCTGCCATGCCTGGGAAGCCCTGGTGAAGGAGGAGAATGGGGAATCGTGGGACACCGAGAGCAGAGCCAACATCACTAACGGAGCCTAGGGGACCCTCACTCAGCTTCCCAAGGAGCTCAGTGAATTCAGGGTCAGCCCTGCCGCAGTCAGGGCCCAGGCTGTGCTCACCTGGTCGTAGTATTTGTTGATATACTTGTAGAGTTCGTGCAGAGCTACTCGTGCCCCGAGGTCACCAGAGTAGTTCTAGGGAAGAGGGCAGATCAAAGGTGAGAGAAAGGACCCCATTGAAGGACAGGCCCTGCAGTGGGTGGGAAGCAGAGCCTCCCTATAGGGCGGGGACCCAAGGCAAAGCACAACTACAGCTCAGGAGAGGACAAAACCAAAGGCCTCCATGGCAGGAAGAAACTCCAGGAGTAGCTTCAGCAGGCTGGAGTTTCCACCGGAGGCCTGCCCGCCTCTCCCGTGCAAAGCTGTAGCTACAAATCACTCCTATTCATTCACGTGGCTACAGGGCCACGGGGCTAGGGACTGGCTGGGAAATCAGCACAACTTTGGTCTGACCTTACTCAACCGTTTTCTGAGAGCATTCCAAGGCTTCCCAGGGGGACACTGGACCCTCAGCCTCCTCCCTCTAGATAGTAGCGCTGATGCAGCCTGAGCAACTCATGGAGCTCTCAGATGTACCAAATGCAGAGGCACACCCCAAGAAGGGTTTGACACAGCTGCTATGGGTAGCGCGGGTGTCCTTGTGAGCACCTAAGTGACAACTTCAGGAATCATGACAGTGTCCCTTAGGTGCTAAACATGCAGCGTGGCAGCAGAACAGTGGCTAGCATGAGCGCATAGACCCCCAAAGGCCCAGAGCTTAACCATTCACTCTGCAGACCCAGCAAGGGCTGCAATCATGTAAGCACCTGGTAGGGCACGTAGGTCGAAAAGTATAAAAAACGAGAGCCCTGATCGCTCTGACAAGATGCCAGGAGGATGCTGGGACACTCTGCCTATATGGTGACAGGGTTGTGTGTCCTCTCCCAGGCAGATCAGAGAGACATTGGGGTAACAAGGCCTTCTCTACAAATGAGACACATGAAGCAGAGGCCTTACCCGGGACAGCTCCGCCAAGGCTGAGTTCATCTCCTGGTCGCTGGCTGGGACGGCCTGTCTGATGTCTGCATAGTAACTGCCAAAAAGCCCGGGACAGGACATGCTAAGTCATCAGAGCCCACTTCCTCGGTGCCAGCAGGGCCCGCCTAGGACCTCAGCTGCACGCACGCCTCTCCAGACCCACCCCCTCTCGTACCTTTCCACCATCTGTTTGTAACGGGGAATATCTCGAGCATATAGAAGCTTGTTGATGGGAGAATCCTGCACAGCAGAGAAGGGTCAAAGTTCAGTAAGGTGATCAGTTCCATGTGTGGCAGTCAGAGGACAACTCACAGGAACTGGCTCTCCTTTCACATCATGGGTCCCAGGATTAAACCCAGGGTTGGCAGGGGGTGCCCGCCTCCTCTGTGCTCATATCTTAAGACTGACCATGACCATCTTCTGGGGAGCCCTTGGGATGAGGCCTGGGACAGGAATGCCTTAGGTCACAGGCTGCCCCCTGATCGTCTCCTCTTTGCTGAGGAAAGCCTGAAGGTCGGTGCACCTGACACTCCCCACACCCACTATCTACCTGGGTGACACCATCCTCCCTGTCATATCCCTCCCAGCCTGCTCACCCGGCCCAGTTTGTGGTCAGCCAGGGTGCAGGCATCCATGAAGGTCTGTGCAATGACCAGGAGCACTGCGTCCATGTTATCAGATGTCTGCACATCGAACACAAACTGGGGGTTTTTGATGATGTTGATCCAGAACCTCAGTGGCAGGCTGCAAATTTGGGGGGGGGGGAACAGGGATTAATAAATGTGCTGGGGAGGCAGGAGGCACCCAGGCATGTCCTGAGCCCCATTCCTCCCATACCTGTTGGTCTTCCAGATGTGGATGGTATCCTGATCGGAGATGCCGTGCTGCTGAGCCTGTTCATCCAGCAGGTCAAAGAAGTACTTGACAGCCAGAGGCACAGGGCGGCTGGTGCTGAGAATCACCTGGAACAGGTCGTCCACAAACTTCTGCAGTGTGCCCTTGGGAAAGAGAAGGAAGCCACGAGCCAGTGAGGATGGAGACCTTAGCACCAGGCACTCCCCTGTGCAAGCCCCACACTAACCCCGTGTCCCATGGGTAGCCATTCTTCCTAATAGGCCAGACTCACTTTCATGGACAACAAGCGAGTCAGGTAGATCTCAGGGATAGCCTTGGCTCGCTCGCGTTCCCCGCCCCGAAGGCTCCCCCTCCGCGGCCTGGGAGGCTCTGGTTCATCACTTGGCTTTACCAGGTGCCAGGGCCGGATGCCCCCTTCGTCTACATCCTCCAGCATTGGAGTCCCTGTGACAAGATGTAAGAATTTGGTGGCGCCTCCTCTTAGGACCCCAAGTCCAGTTAACTGCTCCAGGAGAGGGAGCACCTGGCGGAGGCTCCTCTGAGAAGAGAAAATGGCACTAGCTCCTCCTCAGTCCAAAGGACCTTCCCTGCTCCCCAGAACTGGGCAACCCAGGTGCAGAAAACCACGAGGAAGAGGAGGGAGGAAGGGGGGGGGAGAAGGCACTCACGTTCTCCAGGGACGTAGTCCTGGTTTTCCCTAAGAACGTGCTTGGTGAGGCAAGGAACAAGGGCCACCGTTGCTCCATCTGGAACCTGCTAACCATAGCTGGTGACACTTCCATCAGTCTTTGCCCACCCTACCCGCCCTCCAGCTCCCATCCCACCCACCTTGTAATGCTGCAGTGTATTCAGACGTCTCCACAGACCCTGGATCTCAGAAGTCACGTCCTCATCAGAAAGGATGAGGTGCCCAGCCACTCCAGACCGCCATTCTGCAAGGACAAGAGAGGACTTGGCTCAGGACTTCCAGGATCGATTCCTGGCATGCAGCTCAGCTCATCCTAGGTAGAGACGTGACCGCTCCACCTGGAAAGAGCTTCACCCATGCTCTCCAAAGAGTAAGAAGAGAACCCTCCCTAGGTCAAAGGTCATCTGCTAAGTGTTCCAGAGCCAGCCTTTGTAGCAACTTCCAACATCCCACCTTGTATAAGACTAATCTTGGGCTAGCTCAGGTCTAACACGGTCTCAGGGTCCTTAAGACACTGTGCTTCCTCACCAACATCCAAAGTACGCGAGTCTGGCCGTTGGGCAAGAGGCACTCCCTTATAAAGCTGGTCTAGCATCTTCTCCTTGGCCTGCGAGATGGTGTCACAGTCCAGGACTTTCACAGGTACGCTCTGGGCCTCTCCTGCCCCAGGCCCCACAGCCAGAAGAGCATTCAAGGTCTATACAGAAAATGTAAGAGATTTCAGGATTGGCCCCACATGCAGGGTGACCAAGACACAAGTCAAAGGCAGGGACAACCCACGAGAAAGGCACTGCCATTGAGCCCACCCCGGCACCAAGTAGTCCTTAATTCTTGCCTCTTCACCTGTCTGCCGCCCCCTAGATGAATTCACTTGTGGGGTGAATGAGAGAACCCCAACATGAGCACACAACCCTCGTTTAGGCCTGAGGGAAGTCTGTGTGGGCCAGGACTCCTCATGCAACCTGACTGAAAAGTGGGTTTAGCAGAGACTAGCTGGGCCCTCAAAGGAACCCTCCTGTGTAACTGAGATGAGCCACAGGCTTAGGGGAAAAGACTGCAGCATCCCTGGTGAGATGGCAAGAAAGATACTCCCACTCAATCTGGTTCCCCCCTAAGCCGGGGACCCTATGTGCCTCCCAACTGTCAATCCAAGCCAGGGCTGCAGCTCAGGGGCGGAAGCCTGTGGGAAGCCATGGGTTCCTACCACAAAAGGATAAACAGCCTCTCTCCAGGCAGAGGTCAGGTGGTTCTATGTCCAGGTACAGACATGCAGACCAGACAGTGCAGTGTACAGCTGCCCAGAGCGCACACTTACTAGGGGACGGTACTCCACATCCTCTCTGAGCAGGCGGTTGTCATTCAGGGTGTATTTGGCTTTGCCTGTCACACTGTCCACAGGACCCTTGTCCACTTGATGTTTAATCCCCCGGAAGAGCATGTACAGAGGCTCTCCTACAGAGTCCTGTGAAGGTGAGGGCAGTCAGGCCTCTAGCAGGAAGTGAAGGCACATGGGGCACGCTTTGTTGGGTGAGGTCTTTGCTCTGGCATGGGGTGGGCAGTCTCCGAACTGCGGGGGGCTTAGGGCTCTACAGGGCCTGACCCTCCCCCTAAGGAAGAGCTGCTGGCCCCTCCCTCACCCTCACAAAGGTGTAGAGGCAGATGGACATCCAGTTGGTGAGCAGCTTCTCCACCACAGTCTCTGTCCTGAGATAGCAGCAAACGGAAAGCCAGGGTCAGCAGGGGCTAGAGGGCACTATTGCACAGAGCCGCCACGCCCAAGGCCCCGGCTCAACCCCTGCCTCCCGCTGTCTGCCACCCTGAGAGCCACTTGTACCTGCGCAGCATCAGCTTGGGGTTCTTGGCCACATACTGAGCCACCAGGTCACCGAGCAGAGTGCGGAGGATGTCAGTGAAGTACTCAAGCTTCCCGTGCAGGGCCACCGTGAGCAGGGATGCCACATAGGCACGGTCCCGAGCAGAGAAGGTGCGCTGACTCTCCAGGGTGTGGATGAACTAAGTGAAGCCAGGGAGAGAGTAAGAGGGAGCAGAGGGGTTCAGAGCCAGGTGGGCAGGAGTAGGGCAGCCCCGCCAGGAGCAAGAAGGAACGGGGAAGCCTGGCTGGGGAGTGTACCTTGGTGAGGAAGAGCTTGCTGTTGAGCAGGTTGGAGAGCTGGCCAAGGCCCTGTTCCACAGTGGGTCGCCTGCTGTCAGGCACACCGAGGTCCCTGTGCAAGGGTGACTCCCGGTGCCCAGGGAAGAAGACCCTCTCTGCATACACCTTGTAGTCCAGGAAGGGGATGCCACTGCCAAGGAGGTCACTGGTGAGATCAGTCATCTCTGTCATGAGGTCTGTTGAGCACAAGAGTGTCAGTGGAGGCCATGTGACCAGAGCAGCCTTAGGCAGAGCCCCGGGGGCCCCTCCCACTCTCACCTGTAAACTCCTTCTTACAGCGGTCCCGCACACTGCTCTCCAGATTCTCCAACTGAATCTGCACTTTCTTATAGTCCCTCAGGGCCTGCTTGCTCTTCCTCCTACTCAGCACCAAGGGCAGAAGGGAAAGGTTAGCAGGCCAGAGGCCTTGCTAAGCTCGACTTGGTTCAGGCCTGCCTAATTCTACTCCAGGCCAACCCCAACCTTGTCTACCAGTCTAACCTGACCATAGTCAAGCAAGTCAAGGCCTCACCCAAACCAATCCATCCTCTCCGGTTCCCATCACACACATCTACCCATCACTCGGCCTGAGGCTCAGCAAACTGACCATGCCACACAGGGCCCACAAGCTATTTTTATAAACGCAGGTTTGTTAGAACTCAGCAACACTCAACGGCCGAGACCACAGGGCCATTCCCAGAGGTCTGATCCCTTATGTAAAATATTTGCGGAGGTAAGAGGGAGGCTGGTGAGATGGCTCAGTGGTTAACAGCACTGGCTTCAGCTCTTCCAGAGGGCCCAGGTTCAATTCTCAGCACCCACATGGCAGTTCACAACTGCCTATGACTCCAGTTCCTAGGGATTGGCATCCTTACACATAAACATGTGGAGGCAAAATACCACTAAAAGAAAAACAAAACACACACACACACACACACACACACACACACACACACACACACACACACACATATGATTTTTTTTTTGGCAGATCCCTGCTCTAGTCTGTGCCTTCTCCCTCCAGCCACCAATTGGCTTCACCTACCTATATATGAGGACAGTGACGATGACACCCAGAGCCACGAGAGATGTGCCCACTCCCAAGCCCACCTGGGCTGCCACAGGAAAAGCCACGGGGCTCTCGCCATCGTACTGCACATGGCCCAGGGAGAAGAGCAGGTTCCCCATCTGTACCTACACGGGAAGCTACCTGTGAGCCAGGGCCCCAGATGTCATGACGCCCAGCCCTGCCCAGGTCCCGCCCACTGACCGACCGTGAACTTAGGAAGAGCATCCAGTCCCTCCCGGAGGGCATGGTGCTGTGGCAGAGGCTGTTCCACAGGGGGCTCACAGTACAGGTGGTGCCGGGTCAGTGTCTTCACCACACAGGGGCCGTCTCCTATCATGGCCACCACCTCCTCCTTAGACATGGCGAGGTCTAGATTTTCCCCCTGGAACATTGGGGCACTGATTTGTTACTCAGAACACGCGCCACCTGAAGCCTATCTCCCCAAATATGAGCGGGATGGTGCTGAGAGCATCCTCTGCATGTGGAACCCACGGTCCCAGAGCAGTCCTGTCAACTGCTCGCCATAACCTTCTGTGCTTTCCCACGTTTCTTCTCACAGCTGAAACCCTGGAGAATCTAAAACAGTTCCTCACACCCTGGGCAGTTTAACTGAGTTACTGTTGGCTAGGTGATGACAGACTGTCCATGTGTCCATACACTGCTTACCATGTGTCACAAAAACGGTCTAATGTCACCCATGTAAGCCCAGTTGCCAATGAGGATGTGTACTACCAATTACTCAATACGCCAAACCATTTACTTAAGCAAACACAGACACCTTTGTGGAGCGTGGGGACCCAGGACCTAGGCTGACTCATATGCTGTGCCAAGCACTTCAGGCTCTTTCAACCCTGACCTCTCTAGCATACACTGTTCTCCTATAGAAGAGCCCGAGGAGAAGGTATGTTACCTCCACAGAGAACACGCTCCCTGGCTTGTGCCGGAATGGTGTGGCAGGATCCTCAGGGTTGAGGGAACGCAAAGTGGGGTCTGCCTCATAGGAGAAAGGGGTGGGGCTCAGCGTAGCGAAGTCCAAGACTATGTTGTCGAGGATAAAGTCCACCTGGACCCAAGGGTCCTCTGGCGGGTCCCGGAGAGCAGGTGTGCGGCACATGATGAGGTGGGAGGAGTTTATGAGACACGTCTCCTCAAACTGCAGAGGAAGATGAGGGCAGACCAACTAAGTGAGGCACCTCATGAGATATGCGGCTGAGCAAAGGTAGAAAGCACCTCCTTTGGTACCAATTACCCACAGCCGCCCACAGGTTGTGCTATGGGTCAGGGGAGAGATGGACATCCTGGTGCGTACAGGAGAGGCTCATGGGTAGGCTACATAATGATGGCTCCAGACCAACATACTTCCTCAGGGGCCACATGGTGCTGCTGTCCAAGCCCCTGGCCAGGCTGTAGCATTCTTGGGACCACAGTCACTCGGATTCTTGGCATCTGTACCACATCCAGATTCTGGCCACGGACCCATATCTCACGTCCTCCACTGAAACACAACCCGGGAGCCACTCATGATTGATACAAAAGCTGGACCCGAAGCCCAGCCCAGGCCCAACCAGCTCAGGCCCAGCCCCATTTTGTCATTGTGAAGGGGTCATTCCTAGAACCCCACCTCCCCCCCCCCCCCCTGCCACTGTGAGAACTGCAAAGACCTTCCACACATGCTTTCGGCCCCACACCTGAAGAAGCTCTTGGTGGGGCCCACAGAGGTGATGTTGGGGTCTGATGTGTACTTGAATTGGCCGTGCTGAAGCCTCCGCTCAGTGTCCCCAAACCAAACAGTCACTGGGAGCTCGGCAGGCACAGGGGATGGGCTAGTCTCACAGCACAACTGTTCAGGCTGCTGCTCCGGGAGCCTGGGTCAGGGTACAAGATAGGTCAGATCCAGGAGCTAGACACCACCTGCTAAAATCTTGGCTCACTTCGCCGCCTCTTCGCCAACCGTGGGCTCCACCAAGCATCCCTGGAAAGTACACTTCTACCACAGCCCCAGCTTCTGGGGGCCCGGGCAGAACTCAACCCAATTCGCACTGGCTTTTCCCGACACCCCCACCTCCTCCCTAGAGCGTGTGGATTTTGTAGAATAAGGAAGCAAACTCTTACAAGTGACAAGGCTGGCCTCCAACTACCACACGGATATCCTCTGGCCGCCCAGTCAGGAGCTTAGAACCATGGAGGGTGAGGCGGGTGCCTCCGGCTCTGGGGCCATGGGCTGGGAAGATGGAATGTACTTTTGGATCCTGTGGGAAAAGAAGATGGGGAAGGACGGGCAAAATCAGGACAACGAGGCCGGGGGCGCCTCAGACAAATAAGAAAGCCTCAGGGCTGGGAGCTCTATCTATGAAGGCAAAACCAGAAGGGAGGTGACTTCCACAGAGGGAGAGACCCACTGGAGGCTGGGAGCAGCTTAGCATTCAGACACCTGGTAGGCAAAGTTGAACTCTGAGACATCGTGTCCTCTTCCAGGGACCTCCACTGCCACAGCGCCAGTCACTTCTTCCCCGCTGGCCCCAGTGACGCACACAAGACTGGAGGCACAAGACAGGTGGGGAGACCAGGCTGTACAGATGTCCCTCAAAGCGACCTGGCAGATCCTTTTCCTGCCGCACTGCCAGGTGGCCTGTCTTCCCAGTCACCCCCATAGGACAAAGCCAGCATCCGCTCTAGCTTTGACAGGGATTCCCTGTGACACACTAGCAAGCCTTGGCATCACAGAAGTCAGATTCCTGGTTTAGTTGTTCAGGTACACCCTCCAACAAGGAGGAGCATATCTCCCTAACGTGGCAAGTATTTATAAAGGAGCACTGGAGAGCTGATTTGTGGTGAATGCAGCTGAGCAAGTAACAAGGCCTCACTAGCCACCCCAAGTCCCCTCCCCACCCCCCTGCCCATCGCCATGGCCAGCACCCACTTGCAAAGGGATGGGGACTTGATCTGCTCTTAAACAAAAGGTCCCTAGAAGTCTCTAGTCAGAACTGCGGATGTGAGCAGTCGAAGAAAATGCTGGTTCTTAGCCAGAAAACAGAAGCCCGGGGCACGTGAACTTCCAGAATGTTAAGCCAACAGTGGTTAACATTGTCACGGTCACCACAAACACTGGCAAAACAGAACAAGTGGTATGAACTAGCCAGGGAGGCTCCAACCACATTTTATACTTTGTAAGCCACTTCATAAATTACCCAGGTCTGATGATCCTAGAATTATTAATAGTCTAGGGGCTCTGGAAGTTCTCAGTTACCAAATATCTGGAGGAAAAGTGCATGCTCCTGCAGAGTGACCTCTTGTTTAAAATATAAATTATGGGGCTTTAGCCAGGCGGTGGTGGTGCACGCCTTTAATCCCAGCACTTGGGAGGCAGAGGCAGGATGATCACTGTGAGTCCAGGACGGCCAAGATAACATAGAGAAACCCTGCCTCAAAAAAACCAAAACAAACAAACAAAATGGGGCTCTGCAATACTCCTTCTGAGGGTGCACTGGGGGGGAGTCAACCCTGATATTCTGCCAGGTTTGGGCCCTGTTGCTCATGGGCATCTCTTGGAGAATGTTCTGTGTGCCTCTGTGGCACTCTGAAGACATGCTGCAGGAGCCCCACCTAAAGACCCAGGCCAGGGTAGGCCCGGGGGGTGGGGGTGGGGGTGGGTAGGTGGGGTGGGGGAGGAGAAGGCTGGCCCTTGAGGAGCCTGCTGCGATGGTATCCTAGGCCACAGAGAAAGCCAGTAAGTCACCTAAGCAGAGCCACCCACAGCTCCAGCTGTGACTCTGCCCAACACAGTAGAATGATCCCGAGCTGACTGCGGCAAGTACCTGCAGGCCTGCACAGGAAGCCAGAGCTCCAGGCCATGATAACCCACCACTTACGGCACTGATACCATAATCAGAGACGGGAGAAAGGCAGGCAAAGAGCGGAAGGAGGGCCCGGGCAGGAAGCCATCTAGCCACAGTGCCCTCCCTCCCGTGTTGGGGCCAATCAGCTCACCTACTGGAGACCTCGTATTCGCCAGCAACAACAGCACAGGGCACTCCAGCCACTCTGACCATGTCCAGAACGTCCTGCACATCCTGGCCCAGGTTGGAGCCCCTGATAGTGACACGGGTGCCCCCGTCTATCGGTCCAGTTAGTGGCTCCACCTGTTCCAGGACAAGGACAGTCACCTCTACTTATCGCCCGACCGCTTCCGTCTGAGGCAGCCCCAGCCTCCTATTTTGAGTCCCGTGTGTCCATGACACAGACATCCTCCCTCCAAGGGCAGCAGTGACGATAGCAGTCCAACATACCGAGTGGATGAGCGGTGCAGGGCACTGCGTGGCCACAGTCTCAGCCTCATTACAGGCTTCCCGGGCCACGCAACGTGGACGCTCCCCCTCACACCACACACAGCCGTACTGGGGCGTGGCAGTTTGGCAGCGGCTGCAGTCCCCATGTCCCACGGAGCAATCGTACACCACCACTAGAGATAAGAGGAATGAAACGTGACAGGGAGGCCTAGAGGGGCCCTGACACCACCGGCCTGCCCTGTGGTCCCTAGGCAGCTCACCGTGAAGCCCGTCAGCACTGTCCACACGCAGAACACCTGCCCAACGCAGGAACAGTCTCACCTGGAGTTCTGGCTTCAAAGCCTCATAGCTGAACTGCAGAAAGTGAAGTCAAGAGCCTAGAGTTTGGGCCAGGCCTGGGGAGGGTGTGGCTCAGAGAAAGAACTAAAATCACAAGTATAGGAAGACAGTGTCGGGTCAGAATTGGAAGTCAAGGACCCCCATGAGGCATGTGGCACGGTTGGAGTCCACCTGTCGTCCCGTGTCAAAGGCTGGGCTGTGGCAGGTACAACGTAACCGGCTGAGGTTAACAGCCAGCCTGTGGCCAGTACATCTGTGCCCACTCGGGGTCTTGTGGGGTCTATACCTGGTGCCGCTGGCACTTGATGTGGCACCAAGTGTCTGGAGGGGGCTCACACTCCACCTGGGCCTCAAGTACCACCTCGAGGCCCTCCAGCTCCATCACACATTCACTGTTCCTCGGGACATCCTGGGGACAGAGGACATGTTCGAGTAGTTGTAGAAACCGGGCCCCGCAGGCTGCAGGACAGGTCCTACCCCAATACAGCCTAGGTTGGGAGGGAAAGCTGGGGCTGCCGATGCCCTCTTCCTGCTTTCTAAGACTCTGGGTAGAATCTGTCAGTAGCCAAGCAGTCTGAAGGGAAAGTTGTTAGCTGGATAGACAAACACACCTGGTAGAGCCACAGGTTCCTGCCTCGAAGCTGGATTTCTCGCTCCACGTGCACCGGTATCAGCAAGGAGCCTTGGACGGTCTCCACACAGGGACAGGAGCTCACCCTCGGATTTGCCTCTCCCTGCAGGCGCCAAGAGCAAGGCAGTCTGTGGCTCCCACCCTGCCCGCCTCGGTCATATACCTTGCTTGGCTCCATGGCAACACTCTGTCCCCACCCTCCCAAAGGAGAATCACAGGCTGAGCAAATGGCTGTGTCTTCCCATCCCCTCCCGAGGCCTCCTTCCTGGGCTGGACCTCACCAGCTCCCAGAGCCCGGGGGTGTCGTACTGGTAGTCGAGGCTGGACAGGAGGATGAGGGGGGCAGGAGGGCCCTCGTGCTCTGCTGAGTCTCCGTCACCTGAGAGGAGTGTGGAAGTGGAGAAGGCGGGTGTGTCACCCCCCATCCACTCGTCCGCCGCGGGCAGCTCGCCGCCTCCTTTCATGAGCCAATCCAGAATGGGCTTCATGGAGCCAGTGGCCCCTGGGAAAGTGGTGGCAGGAGCAGTGCCAGGGGGCTGGTCCAGGGCCACCGTGGAAGGCAGGGCCTCAGGGCCAGGCTCTGCAGGGGACAATGTGGCTGCATCTGAGGGCAATGGGCTGGAGGCTAAGAGGTCCTCAGGTGTGGTCACTTGTCCCAAGTCAGTGGGGGCAGGGATAGTGGTTCCAGGTGTGGTAGGAAGGTCAGGATGGAGGGGCTTCTCATGGAAAGGTGACTCTGTGGAGGTAGGGGAAAGTATGGGGCCAGGACCTGCCCACGGGCCCCAGAGGTTGAGCTGGGAAGGCTTAGCCTCAGGTAGGACATCCAAGGCTGTAGAAGGAACCCTAGGCTCTACTGGGAAGGTGTTGGGAGTAGGGGTGACAGTGGCTTTGGGGACTGTAGGTGGGAAAGGGGTGAGTATATCCCTTGCAGGAGGGACTAGGGGGAGAAGTGGGCTCTGAGGGGGAAGGCCAAGAAAGACAGAAAGGGCCACTCAGCAGGCAGGTGCAGGAGCAGGCAGGCGAGGGTATGTTAAGAGGGAAGAAGACCAAGGAAAAGAGAAACAAAAACATCCCATTAATTCTCTAAAGCAGGAACACAGAGGGCAGGCTCCAGAGGGTCTGTGCTGAGGTGGGAAACCAAGGCCACACCTCTTGCCTCTTAGCTTAAGTGTCCTCTCCCAAAACAGGTGGGATGGACAAGTAGCCATTCTCCTGTGAGTCTGTCACACAAAGCATCTGGGGTGCTCAGGACGAAGCTTCACAGGAGACAGGCAGGCACACAGACCCCAGGCCATTAGAAAACCCTCACCCTGGTCCCCAGGGGACCCCATGCCCAACCCCCAACATGCATCATTGTGGAGTCCCACTCACCTGCTGGCTTGCCACCATGGGCCCAGCGTCACAGGAGGCCTTGTGCGTGCACAGGTGCTGCCATACACACCAGTTACACCCCCAGCGGCTGCTCACACAGGCCCGGCACCTGCACACAGGGCAGTCATGGATTAGAGAGCTTCATAAGGGAGCCCCAGGGCTCGGGCAGGCCCGGTAAGGAACTCACGGTGAAGATGGGAAAAACTCAGTAACCGCCACGCAGTCATAGAAGGAGAGCGAAGTGTTGGCGATCACCACAGCACCGAACCTGAGCTCCACATTCACGGAGACGTGGTCTGAAAAATGGGGGAAAAAGCCGAACTGAAGAGACGGGAGGGCATGGGGTCCATGTGGAATGAGGCTGGAACCCCAAATGGAGACAAGAACTAGGGTCAGAGTACAAAGTCCACAGGACACAGCACGTACACTGTGGGGTCCTGGAGCCAGTAAGGGGGCTCAGGAGCACAGCCAGGGCTATTTCTGGATTCACTTCTCATCCCAATGAGACCCCTTAGGGCAAGATGGAAGCAGGATGGGGCTCCCAGGTCAGGTCCGGGGCTGGCCCCTTCTCTCACCCACCGGCTCCTCTCTGCAGCACTGGAGCCTCACTAGGGTCTGGGGAGAGACACATCACACCAGGACCGGTCAGTAGAGCAGGACTCTGAAGGTCTCCAAAGTAGCAGAAATACGACTCCCCTGGCCAAAGAGATGGCAGGCTTGGCACCGACAGGAAAACCTACCAAGAAAGCCAAGGGCACACTTTGGGACCACTCTCATTTAAGGAGCATCCTGTAGCCCTTGATACAAACACTCGCTGACCTCGGTTGATAACAGAAATCTAAGGACCAAGAGAAGTGGCTGAGCAAGGCCATGTGGTATTGGATGAAATGACAAAGAAAAAAAAAAAAAAAAAAAAAAAAAAAAGGAAAAGAAAAAAATCCAAGGTCTCCACCCATCCCCAGAGCTTTCCCCACAGCGGCCCCGCCTCCTATGGTCACTCACCTCCCTCCTCTCCTCCAGACTGATATTGGCAGGGCTCACGTGCACTACACGAAGACAGCCCAGTTCCGACTGGAAGCTCCATAGCCATTGCTCTGGGCCCTGGCCCCTTGAGCATTCGGACCGGCGACTGCACCTAAGAAGAACCAGCATGTGACTGTGACCCTCCAGTAGCCAGCCATGTCTCTAGTCCTGAGGCCCTGGTCATAGCCCTCACGTGGACAGGCCGTGGCTACCCGGAGGTTAGAGGCAGAGTCGGTGGGCAAGGTCAAGTATCTTACAGAAAAGCTTACAGAGGCACAAGCCCAGGTCAGGAGTTGGTGGAGCACTGACCTGCCCAGGAGCACGCACCATCCACAGTAAGGATCCCTGTGGGCAAGGCAGGACTCACAGTCCAGATGCTGAGCACAAGGGGCCACAGGAACCTTCACAAGCTGTGACAGCAAAGAGGACCAAAGAGGTTTTGGCAGTCCAAAAACCAGTGGCTCACACACCTTTGGCTCCCTGTCCCTTCCCAGAGACCCCCTCCCAGTGGCCGCTCCCTGGCCTGGTTCCAGGACTCACAGTAGTCTGGGTTGCTACATACAGATGCTCAAAGTCACTATCGAAGGTGAGATCTCTGCTCACAACAGACCCCGGCTGGATGCTCTGCTTTGAGTACGGGGAAGCCCTTCTTCCAGGGCCTAGGTAAACCTACGGTGAAAGAACAAAGTCTGGCACCACACCCAAGGTGGGGCACGGGCGGGAAGCATGTGTGTAGCATGTCACACATCTCAGCCTCAGCATTCCCTAAGGACATACCCTATGCAACTGTCCTTGACTGTCACCCAGGAAAGCAATGGTGTGTCCGTCCTCCATGGTGACTGCCACAGCTGTTAGATGAACCCCTGGCAGCTCCAGAATTGGTGTGGCTTCCAAAGGGACACAGCTGACCATGGGGCTGGGTGTGTGGTCTGAGCCACAGGGAAAAACATCCGGGGTGTCCTACAGGTAGCAAAAAGCATCACTAAGACACGGCCTGGATAACGTCCCAGGACAACCATCCCCTAGGCCCTCCCAACAGTCCTGCTCGGGGCAGCACACTCCATCCTTAGCGCCACCTCAGCGTGCTTCCATCCTCTGAGTTTCTAGTGGTTCTTCCCCCTCTTCTCCACCTGCACCTTGTCTGTGGCCTCATCTTCTCAGATCCTTTTCCTGGAAGCCATTTCCTCCAGCTGCCATATTCAATACCAACGTTCTCACCGCTTGGCTCTTCCTTGGTTCCTAGCCCACTTGCCTGGGCTCCTTGCACCTCACTGACTTGGTGAACAATCTCTCCATCCTGGTACCCTCCCACGGCTAGAGCCACACGAGTCCCAATCTTTACCTTTTCCTTTTGCCCCAGAACCTAAAACAAGAGAGTCCATTCCTCCCCACCTTCCACCCTCACCCTAGAGGCCCAACACCCTCTTAGCTGACTTCTACAAAGTCACCCCTTTAGCATCCTGACACCGGGCACCGCTAATGTGATAAGGTACTCTTTCTGCTCAGGCCTCCACCTGTTGTGAGAGCCACTGTACCCACTCCCAGCTCCCCTCAGCCTTTCTGGACAGGTGCTTGGTGGCAAACGCCTGAACTCACCACTGGCAGCCGTGCACAGTCAGAAAGGACATCATATGCAATGTCAGCCACCTTGGTCCCGTTCTCAGCACGGCCTTCCCGGGTGTAACAGGCATCTCGAGTGTAATTAGCGAGCTGGTCTACCTCATCCAGGGGGAAGGCACAGAGCACAGAGGTTCCAGAGGTTCCAGTAGATGCTGACAGGGGCCAATCCACAGTAGGAGGAGCCACTGAGGAAAAGGCTGCAAAGAGGACTTCACCACGGGCCACCTCCTTGGATGTGGCTACAGCTGCAGCCTGGATCAAACCATAGCGGCCTCCTTGGCAGGCCAGGGGCAATTCCACATAAGAGTAGTAGTGCTGGTCCTGAAGGCACACTCGAGACACATAGGCACGGAAAGCCCTAGAAGGGGCCTTCAGGTCTCGCCGCAAGAACAGGAAGTAGGCGCTGGTCCCACGTACAAAGGCGCTCACAAAGTGGTGGCTGTACTCAGAGAGGCGGCCCACTGCCAGCTTGGCTGTCTCTTCATAAGAGAAGGCAGCTTGGGGGTCCGGTGGTCGCAAGGCCCGAGTTGTAATGGGAGGAATGCCGCCACCAACGCCCCTGCTGGTGTATCCCCGCCCCACAAACAGGAGGGGCTCCCCTGCAGATCCCTGGGCTACCAGCCCCACTGTGCTGACTGCAGGGTCATTTGCAGCCACATACTGGGTGTCCCCAGGCCGTTCTGGCCGGAGCAGCAGCTGTCTGATCTGCCCCAGGCTCCGTAGCTCACAAATGCCCTGGTGTACACTCCCACACACCACCAGAGCCTCTGGGCTCACCAGCAGCAGCTGGTTAGGGTTGTTAGTAGGTTGGGCTTGGGGACATTCATCAGGTATCACAGGTGGCAGGCAATCCCGGCTGTCATTCACGGGGCCTGTGGACACCACGGCTTCCAGCTGCAACTCAGGACTCAGCTGGAACAGGAAGTTGGTGGCCCCTACATAGAGGGTCCCCGAGGCGGGGTCCCTTGCCAAGTGCTGTAGATGTGTGCCATTGGCAGTAAAAGCAGCTGGTAGAGGGGACTGTTGGGTGAGGACACACCCAGCCCAGAGCACCTGGAGAAGAACTGGGCCGAGGACAGGCATGGTCACCTGGCAGAGAAAAGGGTCGGGTGAGGCTCAAATGGCCAGCGAGGTACTCAGAAGCCACTGATAAGGGATTGGACTGTGTTATTGCCAAGACATTCCTCCTAACCTGGGCTGCTCAGAGACTCCTAGTATTCACTAGGCCCGGATACCCAGGGTGACTCCAGGACTACACACCCGGGCAGAAACAGGAGATAGACACTGCCCATGGAAACCTCAACACCACCTCTTCGCTCTCAGGGGACCTGCACCCACCCATTCTCCACCCTGGCTCCATGCTTGATCTCCTTGTTCCTTCTAGACCTTGCTCTCTGATTTCAAGTGAGATGCCAAGGTCTCAGAGGAGAGAGAGGGCCCCCTCTATATGGATGCTGGGTTTCTGGTAGGAGGAGAGATGAGGAGGTCTTATAGGCCACCAGCATGTCATAATACTGCAAGAACTGGACGCAGAGATGGGTGTGGTGGCGCACACCTTCCATCCCAATCACTTCAAAAGCAAGTGGACCTCGGTGAGTTTGGGACCAGCCTCATCTGTATGTAGATTTTCAGGACAGCCACATAGGGAGCCCTCATCTCAAAACAACAAAGTAAATAAATAAAAGAACTGGATGCAGGGCGTTCGAAGCTAGGGATCTAGAGGGGTTATAACCACAGGACCAACAGGCCATGCTGGGATGGGTGAAGGCTGAAGGACAGGGCCACATCTTGGGGAGCCTTGGGCAACAATGAGAGTCACACTGCTCCCTGCCCCACCACATCAGGGTAAAGTCTGGCTCACCTGGCAGGGCCGGCTGGATCGGGAGATAGCAGCATGACCTGAGCAGAAGTCACCTGGCCAGTGGGGGGAAGGGGGGAAGCAGAGTATGAAACTAGGGGCTGGGCTGCAGGCATGTGGGAGCCCTGGACACCCCTCCCCACTACCCAGTCGGCCTGTGGAGTCCAGCCCAGCCTGGCCCTCAGCCACCAAACACATTCCACAGAGGACGCCTCCTCAGAGCCCACACGGGGAGGGGGAGGGCAGCAGAGCCAGGGACTGGAGGGGCCTGGGAAAGGTCAACTAGAAAGGAGCCCCGTGGCCATCTAGGCCCAGAAAGGACCCCAGCACTGAGGTCCCTTCTCAGCATTCTCCCCATGCCACCCTTTGCTCTGACTCTGTTCTGTCACGGCACTTAGCTATATATTGCCCATACAAGCCGGGGCCACCCTAACCCAAGGTAGCAGCACACTGGCAAACACACACACACACACACACACACACACACACACACACACACGATCTACGCATACCATCTACCCTGAAGCATATACACCTGCACATAAACACAGGAGCACTTGCACAGATACACACACAACGACACATGCACATATGACCTACGCACAAGGTAGACGCACACACACAAACATAAACATACCACCCAGGGCCCAGGGTAGCTATGCTCATACACCACATAAAAACAGTCATATAAAACTCGGCCCCCTACAGATGTTGCCTAGATACGTCACACCCACCCACCAGAGACAGACACATCACCCACATTAGACTCCTGCACACTTCCCCGGTTGTAAGTCCTAGAAAGCTGTGGAAGGCAAGCCATCTCCTGAATTTTCCCTCCTGTAGGTTGTAGAATCAGAACCCAGAGTGCAGTGTGAGTGGTGGGCTGGGTATTCTGAGGAAGTGGTCATGCCTGGTGGTGCCCTGCAACCCCGGGTCCAACCCTAGGACCCCCCACCCAGACTTTGAGTGCCTGCTTTCTCACTCTACGCCCTCCACCCCCAGCTAAGACTCCTAAATCCCATACCTAGGTAACTATGGCAACACTACCTTTCCCATTCTCCAGTGGACCTCAAGCAGGAGCACAGAGTTTGGTTAGGGTATGGGATAAACTATTCCACACTGAGAGACACTTTCCCCTCCTTGTGCCCAGGCCACACTGCCCAGCCCCTCCCACAACCTAGCTGCCAGGCTCTCTATGTGGAATGTTCCCGAAGTTCCTTTTCTTGTGCCTGGATTGGCCCATCTATCCTAGGCCTCAGCAGGGCTCCTGAGACTTGCCCTATCATAAGCAGGGCTGGGCACAAGGCTAAGAGAGAAAGGTCCAGCAGCCTGGTGGGAGCAAGGACGCTGTGGTCACAGCCCAGTGGGAGCAGGGGGCCATGGCCACAGTCTGGCTGGGCACTGCTCCCAAAATAGCTTGGGGGTTTCCATTTTTAGTGTGCAGAGAACAGGGCAGCCCTATGCGAGCAGGAACAAGGCTGCCTCTGTTTGCCACCCAAGGGGGTGGGGGGCGTGGAGGCAGGAGGGAAAGTCTCGAACTTAGCCAGAAGCCAGGACTGTGGCAAGGCCAGGCTACTAAAGAGCCCCCCCCCACACCTTGTTTCCAAGGGATAGAGAGACCAAGTTTCTTCCACTGGAAGGACAGAAGCCACCTCTCACTCTCGACTACTGTCCAACTCTCCCACCACCTTGGGCCACAGATGGGCCTTGGGCACAGGGTCCTATAGTGAGACCAGCATTTGCTGTTTCATTAGCTTGTAAATATTTGCTCAGAGCCTGCCACATGCCAAAGTTTCTCAGCCCTCAAGGGTCAGTAGCAAAACCGCTCCCTAAACTGAAATTACAATTGTGTCGAGCGGAACATACAGAGAAATGTAAGGGCTCTGGAATAGCTCAGTGTACAGGTCAAAGGTTGACTCATGCGTTGGAACTACTCCAACAGGCCTCCATACCACAGACGGAGGAAGGACAATGGGTAGTGACATTTTTCTCCTCCATGCTAACAGACAGACTTTACTTCAGCTACATACCACGGAGGCATCTCTAGTCCCTCCATTCTATGAGGACCTCACTAAATTTCCTTTAAACAAAAAATGGAGTGCACACACTCCTTAAGCTTCTGGGGGGGGGGGTAACCTTAGGGCTGGAGGAATAAAGGTCAAGCTCCTCTCCCCCACACATGCTCCTCGTTCCTGCCAAAACTGCAGGCTTGTTCTACCCCTCCCTGCCATCACAAGGGCAGTTCCCTCAGCCTGGAATGCCCACTCCCTCTCTCTCCCATTACCTCCCACGCCCAGCCATCACCTCTCTGGGGAGCCTTCCTAGGCCTCCCAGGCTCCTGAGGAGGTGACCTCGTGTGGTAGATGAAGTGGACACGCCCAGTCACCAGCCTGACCTAGCTGTCCTGCCTGCTCTTCCTTGGGCTTTGGGCCTAAGATTTCCCACTGGTGGGAGGGGAGGAAGAACTGCTCTGACCAGTAAGCCTACTGAGTGTCACCAGCATGGACCATTTCCTTCCTTTGCTGACAAGAGCTCTTCAAAGGCTGGGAGTACCCGCCTTTAATTAGGAGGCCCGGCAACCCGCAGGTGTTCCCTACATGGAAAACAAGGCCCCATTTTCACCCTCAAGGAGATGGGAGCATACTATGGCGCTCACACACTGCTTTCCAAGCCCCTTAGCCTCTCAAAAGGCAAGGAATTGACCCAGTTTTATTAATGATCAGACGAGAGCAGACTGAAAAAACGCTTACTTGGAGCCAAGCCTCACGTCCCTAACTTGCACTGCCAGTATCTCCTCCCAACTCCCCACATCTCAGGCTCTGTCCAGGCTCCTAGCCAAAGTCTAACTAACTCTGCCTGTGCCCAGGCCTGCCCCACAGGCCTCTTTGGAGCTTACACTCCCTGAAACCCTGCGGCAGGGCCCAAGACTACTTGCCTGACTTCTGCAAAGAGGAAGCACCACCACACCTGCGCATGTCTCGTCTGCTCTGCGAGGTGGGAAAACTGGCTTTCCCTTTCTGAGCGACCCCCGCCCCCGCCCCGTGCCAGTATCCACTTAAAAGGGAAAGTTACTTATTGACAATGAAGTGGTGCGCACTGCACACCTGCTTTCTAGGGGTTGAGTAGGGTAGAGGGAAGCCATCATTTATCAGGCACCGGCGATAAATTAAGGCGCCCACCAAGCACCTAGCTGTGTCGGAACTGAGACGGAGTCCCAGTGTTAGAAGGCTCATGGTCCTTTGTCAGTCTCAGTCTTAAGGGTCTGTTATCCCATAGAGAAGCCTCCACCTCCCAGCTACGGCTCATCCTTGGCCCTCCTCCCTCCACCGCGCCACGGGACAAAGACCCCAGCAGTGTGGCCCTGGGAGGGCGGGGAAGGGGCCGGCCGGTCTCGACAGCGGCGGTGGCGGCAGCGAGGAGGGGGCGCGGAGGAGCAGCTCCACCTCCTCTATCTCCCAATCGCGTTACAGGCGGTGCCGCCAGAGTTTGCCTTCGCGCGCACGAGTGTGGTCCCAACTCTCAGGACCGCAGTCGCCCACCAATCCACTCGGGCTGCCCGTGCCCAGCAGGATCAAGGCCTCTGGCCTTTCCACCTGGGTGCGCGCGACTTTCGCCTCGGCCCCGCCTTCCCTCCCCAAACCCCGCAACTCACCGCCCGACCCGCCTGCGGGATGCGCGCGGCGGAGCGTCCGCCGGCAGCTCCGGGCTCGCTCGGGATCTGCGCGCGGCGGCCTTCCCTCCCCCCCGGAGGTGGGTCTGGCGGCGGAGCCGCAGCTGTTACCCGGAGACCGAGGGGCGGAAAAACTGCGCCCGCTGCCCGCCCCTCCCGCCGCGGCGCTGCCACCGCTGGGAACAAAGGAGACAAAGCCGCGTCGGCCGGCCCGGGCTCCGCTCCTTCCACCTCCCCCCCCCCCAACCTCCCGCCCGTCGGGCCGCCCTCCCCACCCCCACCCCCCGCGCGCAGCCCGGGCTAGGCCGGAAGCAGCCGGGAGAGCGGGGTGCTCAGCCCCAGCCACCCGGGACCCCGTATTCCGGTCCCGCGGGACCCGAGTTTATGAAGGGCCTGGGGGGTGATCAGCCCCTCTCATTAAGTGGGGGCTGTTGCACCCGGGCGGTGGCCATGGCAACACGGACGTGTAGCGAGAGGAGCTTAGCCCGGAGCGTGGGCGGTCCGCCCCGCCCAGCCGGGCCTCACCTGCGTGCTGCTTAGGACCAAGCAGCTGGCCCCACTCCCCGAAAGCCAAAGGCTGCGGCCATGGTTGCTAGCCTTACTCCTGGCTGTTGAGATAACAGCACCGGAGCCTCTTTCCGACCTGCCAGAGTTCGATGGGACCTGTACCCCACACCTGCTCGGCCTGTTCCCTAACCACCATCTTCACTACCCACAACGCGCCTCGCCCAGCGCCCGGAGCGTCCTCATTACATTCTCGTTCCCGGCCCTCGTGGCCATCCTCCGCCAACTTTCTTCACCTGAACTTCTAGGCGCCAGCTTTCTCGAAACTCTTCTCACCTGGCCCTGCCCACCTTTCCTTTTCCCGGTACTCCACAATACCAACCTCTCCTTCCGGCCCCCACCCCTGGCTGTTTGAGGAGAGCCCGGGCTTTGGACCCGAGTTTGCGCCATCACTAAGCCATGTAACCTGACACCCCTCCCCCAACCTATTTGCTCACGGACCTGTGGGCGGGTGGGGTGTGATACCACCCACAGCTGGGCTGTGAAAGCAGGCCCCACTAGCTGCGAGGTACCTAGGTAGGGTCTCTTTTTCCTTCCTTTCCTCTAAAGCCTGTACCTGGTGCCATCCAAAACTCAGAAGCTTTGAACAAGTCTGGACTCCGTCCTTGGAAAACACCTGGGTCTTCCTGGGAAAGAAACGCTGGGCAGAAGTTCTCTGCCTTATGTAGGGCCCTTCACACTCAGGCTTGCCAATGGCAATCTGTGGAGCCAGGACCTGGCCCATCCTGAAGGCTTTTGGAGGACTTTGGCTCAAGGCCATTGGCATAGCGTCCAGAAAGGCAAAAATCTGCCATTTCACCGGAAAGCCTCAAAGGTTAGAGGCCTCTAAAGCGGGGAAGACCTAGTCTTCCCCATCTGCCGCGTCCCTCAGAGCTGAGGCCAGGCTACACTATTACCACACCCACCCACCCCCATCTCAAGGAGGGGACTGTGCTGGCTCATTTTATGCCAACTTGGCACAAGCATGAGTTATCTGAAAGGAGGGAACCTCAGTTGAGAAAATCCCTCCATAATATCTGACTGTGGGGCATTTTCTTAATTAGTGATTGATTGGGGTGGGGTTGGGGAGTCCAGCCAATTGTGGGTGGGGCCACCCCTGGGCTGGTGGCCCTGGGTTCTATTAAGAAACCATGCTGAGCAAACCAATGAGCAGTGTAAGAGCTAAACAAAAGCCACCTTGCACCAAGCCCCTGTCTTGCCCCCAGAGTGAACTCCCTCTCTTGCCATGTGTTCCCCAAGTTCTCAGAAAGCCCAGAAAAGTAAGCCTGGTGACACCTGGGGGTCAACTCATAAGGTGAAAAACCCACAATGTTACAGAGGATAAAAAAATTAGAGAAGATGCCCCTTGTGAGGCGTGGCACGGTAGCGCGCACGCCTTTAATCCCAGCACTTGGGAGGCAGAGGCAGGCAGATCATTGTGAGTTCGAGGCCAGCCTGGTCTACAGAGTGAGTCCAGGACACCCAGAGCTACTCAGAGAAACCCTATCTCGAAAAACAAAAAAACACAAACAAAAATTCCCTTTGGGGCTTGGCCCAACTCCCCTACCCTATTCTACTCTATCAGTGTTAAGGCCAACTTCCCTATAACCCCCATACCCAATTATGAACCGCCAAGGCTTAGAAAGCCCCCACTTACGGTTTTTGCCTTTATAAACCCTGTACCCTAAGGAGTCGAGGCTGCTACCTTCCTCTAGTTACTGGGGAACTGACAGTCCTTGCTCTGGAGCTTGCTCAATAAAAGACCCTGTGTATCTTGCATCCAGTTGGTCTCTGGTGGTCTACGGGGGCTCTGCGACTTGGACATAGCAGCAGCACCCCTCCATGGCCTCTAGATCAGCTCCTGCCTGGCCCTGTTTGAGTTCCTGTCCTGTCCTGTCCTGTTTGAAGAACAGTGTTGGACGCTTAAGCCAAACGAACCCTTTCCTCCCCAACTTGCTTCTGGTCATGGTGTCTCACTGCAGCAATAGAAACTGTAACGGGGACAGAAGACAGGGGGGTCCTCACACTCATCTGCCTACTTTCCAAAATATCCTTCCCTCCCCTAGGTCTCAGATCACCCCCTCTCTTTCCTCCACCCCCACTTTCAGCACCTGATTTCTGGTCACCTAGCACCTTGTCAACACCTTTGGGACAACTCAAACTCTCTCATGCCTGCCCTGACTCCAGCTGCCAGCCCTGTACACCCCCTCCCGACCCTCTAACTTTATGTATGGCCCACAACTCTCCGAAGCCATCCCCACCTTGGCTAGGACAGTCTGCACGGACTCCCTCACTTATGTTGACCTTCCTACTTCTGCAACTCATAGGAGCCCCTTTCACGTGTAGCGAGTCCTCTTCCCCCCAAATCCACTTATTCAAACACATGCCCAATGGAACTAACTTCCTCCTAGCGGGGAGCCTGGCCTCAGCTCTGCAGCTTCTCATCTGTACAGCTATGGCACCTCCTGACCCTTCAGGGGTATGAACAAACACTAAACCAACACCCTTAGGTGCTGGGGTTGTTTTGTTTCTGGGGGACTATTATATGCTGACAATGAAGTGACCAAATGACCAAGAGATTAGGTTCTCAAACGTTCAAAGAACTTAGGAGCCATTTTGGGCCCGTGGTTGCCATATTTAGGAATGAGCACAGTGGCTCCTTATGAGAAAGAAACACTTCTGGCTCCACCAGCACAAACAAGCTCCCACAGGAAGCGTGAGGTTGTGACCACTCCAGGGTCGGGGTGCACTCTGGGGGAGGCTGTTAGACTGACTCTTCACTGTAGGTCTAGACCTCTAATACTCAGGCACAGAGCAACAGCCTACAAATTCTGTTTACTCAGGCCACCCACACCATTTAGCAGAGGAGGTCATGGGTTACTGTTCCCTTTGTAAAGAGAGAGAGAGATCAAGGTACTCAGGGTAATCTGCTTCCAAGGTTCTCACTGTACCTTTCCTTTAACTACCAGCATGAACTACGTATGCCCATCCTTTCAAGGGTCCTAGCTTGCATGGGAGTGCTGTGCAGCAGGGATGCAGGCCAGCCATGGATCTTCTCTTCTTCCTCTTCTTCTGAGCACTCTTCCAGCATCAGAAACCTATCTCCAGATCCCATGGCAGAAAGCCACACACTGGGCTAGGTTCTACCTGTCTGGATCCCAAGACAGAAAGGCCCAACAAGCAGGGGGCAAGTCAGGAATATTCATCGTGAGAATCCAGACCTCAGGGCTAGCTTCATCCAATACAGTCCTCAGCTAGGACCAAGAGGGGATGAAGAGAGGGACTAAAAGGGGTGAGCCCTCACTCCGAGATAGACCCCAAGTCCCAGACTTCTGAAGTCAATGATAAAACTGAGCCTGATGTAAGAGTCTTTAAAATAATACAAATTTTTAGATATTTTAATTGGACATTTGCACAAAGTTTTGATACATGATGTAAATAAACATTACCTACAAAATAAATACCTGCCGGTGAGCCCCTCACATGGTACTCAGAGTTAGGCTGAGGTCCTGTGCACCTCAAGATTCATTATATGACCAATCAAGGCCACGTTCCCCCTTCTGTCCCTTTGAAGAAGGATTCCGGGGCTAACTGGCCTTGAATAGCATGTAGAGCACAGGCAATGTGGCCACGAAAGTCACACAGGTGACCAGCGTGCTGCAGATGGTATTCCTGTTGACTTGAGCTTCTAACTTCCGCTCCACATCAGACAGGGCCAAGATCACGCTCCCCTGTTCTAGCAAAGAGCTGGGCAGGGCCCCATCCTCCTGCTCCGCCAGGCCTGCATGCGCTGTAGCCTTTGCAAGCTGAACCACCCCAGCCATCTGGCTGCAAGTCTTTTCCAGCCCATCGAGCCGCTCTCGTAAACCCTCGAGGCAGGAATGGACCTGCCGAGAATGACTGAGCTGCTCTCTCATGGCAGCAGAGAGGACATCTATGTCTTTTCCTGGGGTAGAAGAAGTTCCTGTGGGTGACCTGGAGCCCTGGCCCTGCCCAGCATGCACCAGGCCCCTCAGATCCACCATAAGGTCCTGGAGGTCTCTCTGTTGGAGGGAGTAGCTAGTAGCCTGTTCACGGATGGCCTCCTGGAGACTAACAGGCCCTTTCTGGGCCTCTAGGAGTAAGGCCTTCAGTTCTTGCAGCCGGACCCGGTTAACATAGGTGGAGCCAGCCACACCGATCAGGGCTCCTAGAACTGACCCAATGAGGGACCAGTTCTTGGTCCTCTCAGCCCTTGTGCGCTCCTTCTCATGACTCTCCCGCACAGCTGCAGAGAAGAGGGAGAACTTCTCCCGCTCCGCGTCTTCTGCACGCACATACGCTGTTCGGAGCCTCTTTTCCTCCTGTGGGAAGCAAAGTGGTATCAGACAGCAGCAAGGAGCCTTGGGACTACAGCCTAGGGCACAGAGGCCACTCCCCTGCCCCTGGCTCCACAAACACCAGCTGCAAGAATGAAGTCAATATGTTTGGCTGAGTGTGGGAGCAGAGCTTGGGGAAAAATGTGAAAGGTAGCCATGTGATCTTCCCACTGGGCAGTCATGCAGAACAAGTACCTAGTAGTCCCTGAGCCAATACCTCCACACTCTTCAACAGTTTGGGCGCCAGGCCACACTTTGCTGCACTGTCAGTCCAGTACTCAGGAAAGAGCAGGCAGACAGGCTTTGGAAGCCTCGGGCTGAGACTACCATAGAAGCTTCTGGTTTACCTCCTCCAAGGCCTCGGACTCAACAGCCAGGGTTACCACCTCTACCCCCTGCCATGCTCGGGCCCTTGTGCAGGTGAAGGAGGGCTGTTGCCTCCCGAGGGACCCACCTGTAGCATCCTGTGCTCCAGAGTCGCCAGTTCCAGGTACTGGTTGTCCTCCCTGGAGACTCGGTCCAAGCGGTCCCTTACCTCCTTCAGCTTAGCCTGCTGAGTTTCTAGATCCCCCCGAGCCTCTCGGACAAGGCCCCGAGCCACCATGAACACCTTCTCCGCCTGCAGAGAGACCGGCAGAGGCATTAGCCTTTTCTGCCTGTCCCCACTCAGGCTCTGCTCCAGAGCTAAGAGGGCAGCAGCAGCTGGGAAGGGGTCACTGCGGTGTCACTGTGAGAGGTACAAACAGCGCCTTGGACGTTAATGTTAATCCCAGCTTACTCTGGCATGCTCAACCTGCAGCTGTAGGCGACACCCACGCGAAGCACTGGATTTGCTCATTCAAGCAGAAATAACATGCCCCTGAGAAACTCGCAAAAAGCAAACAGTGACACAATCTCTGTCTACTAAATCCAGCCAACTCTTGTCTGATGGGAACCACCATGAGAAACGCATGTCCTTACACTGTTTCCAGTGTGCTACTGAGGCCTACCCCACCACCATCCGCCATTGCTACAGCCTCCAGTTTATGGCCCTGGAAATTTCAACTCAGCCAAACTCATGGGCACAAATATTTTTCCAAGGAGAAGAGATGCCTCAGATCCTGAGGCAACCCTCTCCTCCTGACCCCCCGCATCCCGTCTTTTCTTACCTTGCTACACTGCTCTGTATCTGAGTGGAGACAAGGGACTGAATGCATTTCTGCAGCCACCAGGGACTTGAAAACCACATGCAGCTCTGTCCACCACCCAATACGATATTTCCCAGTGCCCTCTGCCTTCATACCACAAAGTAAAAACATCCACGAAGGACAATTTGCTGGCCTAATATAAGGGGAGTCATTAGTTAAGGACGTTTGGGTATTTGAGTATTTTCACAGAGAACAATGGGTGTAATTACATGGAAACCTTCACCTCAGTAGAATAAACCCATATTTCCACATGAGAAAGAGTCAAATATTTATTTCTACCAATGATGTGTATTTAAGAAAAGCCAAGTCTGGGGGCTGGAGAGATAGCTCAGTGGTTAAGAGTATTGCCTGTTCTTCCAGAGGACCCAGGTTCAATTCCCAGCACCCATGTGGCAGTTCACAACCATCTGTAGCTTCAACTCTAGGGAATCTGGTACCTTCCCAGACATGCATGCAGAAAAAAACACCAATGCACATAAAATAAAAATAAATAATCTTAAAAGAAAGAAAGAAAGAAAAAGCTGGGTGTGGTAGGTGTTACTCCATGCCTATAATCTCAGCGCTGAGGCAAGAAGATCACAGCGAGACTAGAAAATATTCTAAGTTCAGGCAAAGCCTGGACTTCCAGACAAAGCCTTGTCTGGGGGCAGTTATGTGGCACATACCAAAATCCCAACACTCAGGAGGTCGACATGGGAACCTCAGGAGTTTGGCCACCTAGGGATTCCAGGGCCAGCCTAGAATACATAGGACTCTGACTCAAACAAAAAAGACATAAGGCTCCACCCAGCTTCCCAGCTGCCATCACACATGCAGCCACTAATGTTTCTGTTAGGAGCCCAAGCCATATTTCCTAAATCCAAAGGCCAAGTCAGCCATCCTGGCTGCCCCCTCACCTCTGCCACATTTCCTTGGGCCTCTCGCACTTCATTGAGTCCCACAAACTCTTCATATCTGTCCCACCATGCCTTGGCTGTGGAGGCTGCTTGTTGCTGAATGGTGTGTCCCAGCGTTCTTCCCAAGGCTGGGAGGCGCTGATACAGCCCTAACGCTGCCGCAGCCTCGGGTCGCTTCTCTCTGGGCTGGCTGGGACCTGGACTGCACAGAGTCCTTGTCACAAGGAGGTCCTTTCCAAGGAAGGTTCTTCTCGCCAGTACATGAGGCACACCTACCATGTGTTGCATTGCAAACATAGGGCTGCACCCCGTCATCGAAAACGCTGTGAGGAAAACATCAGACACATTAGCTCCTGACTGAGGAAACCTGGATATAAGTCAGGTCTCAAAACCTATAGGCTAAACAGACTAATTGCTGTAGGGGCGTACAGCAAGAAAAAGGCCAGGAGCCTGGTATGGTGGCTCACACCTGTAATCCCAGCACTCAGGGAGGCAGAGGCAGGTGGATCTCTGTGAGTTTGAGGCCAGCCTGGTCTACAAAGTGAGTCCAAGACAGCCAAGGCTACACAGAGAATCCCTCTCTTGAAAAATAAAAAAAAATAAAAAATAAAAAAAAGAAGAAAAAGAAAAAAGAAAAAAGAGGAGGAGGAGACCAGGCTTTCCCGTGGGTCTGCAGGACGAGGGGACATGTATGGGAAAGCTTATCAGGGTGTTTGCCGTCCCTTCCTTAGGAGGATGTCATGCAGACCAGCTCCCCAACTGTATACACACCATCCCCTAGGTCCCTCTGACAGGTCCTAGAAGAGAATCTTGGTGCTTCCTTTTTCTGCTAATGCCAGAGAAAATCCTCAAATCTGTTGCCCATGAAGACAAAAAGATTCGCAGAGGCCATGTAGACTAGGCCTGATGATATAGGTTTGTAATCCCAGATACCTGGAGGGATCCAGGAGGGCTGTTCAAGAACAGCATGATCGAGCAGGTGTGGTGGCGCACACCTTTAATCCCAGCACTCGGGAGGCAGAGGCAGGCGGGTCGCTGTGAGTTCGAGGCCAGCCTGATCTACAAAGGGAGTCCAGGACAGCCAAGGCTACACAGAGAAACCTTGTCTTGAAAAACCAAACCAAAACAAACCAAACCAAACAAACAAAAAAACCATGGTCGGGTTAAGAGCATTGGCTACTCTTGTAAAGGTCCTGCGTTCACTTCCCAGCAACCACATGGTGGCTCACAACCAGCTTTAGTGAGATTTGATGCCCTCTTCTGGACTGCAGGTGTACATGCAGGCAGAGCATTGTATACATAATAATAAATAAATAAATGTTAAAAAAAAAAAAAAAAAAAAAAAAGAATAGCATGGTCTATATAGTAAGCTGCAATCTAGCCAGCAGTAGAGAGTGAGACCCTGGCTCAAATAACAGCAACAAGAAAATAACAAGAAGTAAAAAATGTTTTGTTGTTGCTGTGTTTTCTTTTTTTGTTTGTTTGTTTTTTGTTGTTGTTGTTTGTTGTTTTTCAAGACAGGGTCTCTCTGTGTATCCTTGACTGTCCTGGACTCACTTTGTAGACCAGGCTGGCCTCGAACTCACAGTGATCCTGCCTGCCTCTGCCTCCTGAGTGCTGGGATTAAAGGCATGCGCCACCAAACCCGGCATGGTTCAAGGGTCTTTTATAGGAATGAATCTGAAAGTTAACTTTCCCTCACTCATCCTTAGTTCTATCATTTCCAGGGAATTATTGTGTGTGTGTGTGTGTGTGTGTGTGTGTGTGTGTGTGTGTGTGTGTTTGCAGTAACGGGGATGGAACCTAGAGCCATAGGCATACTGGGCAAGTGCTCTGTCACTGAACTATATTCCCAGTCCCTTAAAAACATTTTTACAGGCTGGAGAGATGGCTCAGAGGTTAAGAGCACTGACTGTCCTTCCGAAGGTACTAAATTCAATTCCCAGAAACCATATGATGGCTCACAAACATCTATAATGTGATCTGATGCCTTCTTCTGGCCTGTGGGTGTATATGCAGGCAGAGCATTGTATACATAATAAAAAAAAAATCTTTAAAAAAACAAAAAACATTTTTTATTTTTTGGTTTTTCGAGACAGGGTTCCTCTGTGTAGCCTTGGCCATCCTGGACTTACTTTGTAGACCAGGCTGGCCTCGAACTCACAGCGATCCACCTGTCTCTGCCTCCCGAGTGCTGGGATTAAAGGCGTGCGCCACCACGTCCAGCTCACAAAAAACATTTTTACATCTGGGTGTGGTGGCGCATGCCTGTAGTTACTAGGGACTAGAGTCTAGGACAGCCAAGGCTACACAGAGAAACCTTGCCTTGGGGAGGGGAAGACCCTTGCACCATTATTATTATTATTATTTTGGTTTTTTGAGATGGAGTTTCTCTATGTAACAAGAGCCCTGGCTGTACTGGACTCACTCTGTAGACAGACCAGACTGGCCTCAAACTCACAGAGATCCGCCTGCCCGAATGCTGGGCTGGAGAGATGGCCTAATGGTTAAGAGCACTGACTGCTCTTCCAGGGGTCCTGAGTTCAATTCCCAGCAACCACATGGTGGATCTGATGCTCTTTCCTAGCAAGCAGGTGTACATGCAGATAGAACACTCATATATATAAAATAAATAAAACCGTAAAAAAAGATCTTGCACCTAACATCCAGGCTCCCTGAGACTGCCACTAGCTTGCCTTTGAAAGGACAATTCCAGGAGAGGAAAAAACAAACAAACAAACAAACCTGTTTTCCTCGCTTTCCTTAGGTTAAAATCACACCACCCTTCTGCCCTCCCACTTGACTTTTCAGGTCAGGCGTCTCTGCTCCCTTTTGGCCCTGCTTGGATGTTTGGGCCCTAACAACACCTATTTCCTCTGAACTGCACAGGACAGGGAGTATACAGAGTCAGGCACCGCACAGCCCAAGAACAGAGGGGCTCAGAACCCTGAGGGAAGGGCCGGGTAACCCGGAATCCCAGAAAAACCTGCGAACTTCCTCTGGTCAAAACAGCATTAAGCTTGGCACACGCACTTTAAACCCAGCACTCGGGAGGCAGAGGCAGGTGGATCACTGTCAGTTCGAGGCCAGCCTGGTCTACAAAGCAAGTCCAGGACAGTCAAGGCTACACAGAGAAACCCTGTCTCGAAAAAAACAACCCCCCCAAAACAAAAAACAAACAAACAAAAAATAACAAACACACAAACAAACAACCCAACCCAAACCAACAACAAAAACCCAGCGTTAAACCCCATAGCATTGATCAGAGCGACACCTGGTGGCCAACAAGAGAAAGGGACGGGAGTGGGGAAAGAGGAAGAAGGGCCAAGAGAACACAAAAGTGCTTCCTCAAACTATTATTGGAATTTCTTTCCTTAGTTTCAAGGCATAAAACTTCTCACAGGTAGAAGCTAGGAGACAGCAGGATCAGCTTGACAATTTCTCTCTATATATTAACTTGATCATTAATTTGATATGTAAATAAACATATCCTCACGTAGACTTGCTTACAGCTTCCCAGTCTCTTCCCCATCAGTGGAACTTGTGGGTCCTTCTGAAAACAAAGCTGGATAGACAGGACATGCCTCCTGTCGAAGTGGGCTCAAGCTGAGAGCCACAAAAGAGGGCTCCTCCGTGACACTGGTTCCAAGCTAGTACCCCACCTGAAATCCTTAGTCCCATTCATAAAGCTGAGGACAACGTTCACACCCCCGTGGTTGGCTGAACATCCCAAGCCTCAACAGCAGGGCCCAGAGAACACAGGTCACCACAGTCCCTCAACAGTGCTACAACCAACACCCTCTCCTTCCAGCAACGTGTGACAGAAATGAGTTGGCCATTGACCACTCCCTCACACCTCCCTCTATCTCAAACCTAGCAGGGCCTGACACACGCACCAGTCCCTCTCTGTACCTGTACTGGCACAGGCCCAGTTGCTTCCCTTCTCTCTGGACCCTACTGTATGACCCAGAGACCCTGACTACCCGCCGCTCTGACACCTCCCATCTCCCTATAGCTTTCAGAAGCCCATCTCTTCCTGAAGTCACTGCTTCCTCTCAGTCCCCTCCACCCTTTTCTGCCCAGTTCCTGCCTTGTCCTCTGCTAGCTGTCTGCCCTCCATTCCCTGGAACATGACCTATACCTGGTGGAGGTGAGACCTACAGTTTATTTCTGACAGAGCAGCGCAAAGGCCAGCTGACACAGGAGTAAGAGCATAGCTTGTCATTCCCAACTCACCTGGCATAATGAGAGCTGGCAGAAGCCAGTAAGCTCCCAGCCCTCAACTCTCCCTTCTTTCCATGGCCACACCCTGCTCCAACCATCCTGACACACTAAGCATGATCTGCACAATCCTGCGCTCTGCCACCTCCCCCAAATACATCCTTCTTCCTCCACAAGTCTGTGCCACCCATCTACATTGACTTCAATTGTCCCCTCAGGAAGGGGACACTCCCTTACTTGCCACCCTTTTCTTGGGAGGGAGGTTTCAAGACAGGGTTTCTCTGTGTAGCCTTGGCTGTCCTAGACTCACTTTGTAGACCAGGCTGGCCTCGAACTCACAGCGATCTGCCTGCCTCTGCTTCCTGAGTGCTGGGATTAAAGATGTGCGCCACCACACCAGGCTCTCACCACCTTTTTTGCTTCTGCATCACATACAATTTCCTAGCAAGAACATGCCCTGGTCCATCACTGAAACCTCACAGAGAAAAGTGTCAATAACTCTCAGCTTCTTTTCCTGTTCTACCCTCTCCGTTCAGCCTCTCCTTGCCATCCCATCATGCAGTGGCCTGTCTCTCCATCCCAGTGACATGCACACACAGGTGTCTCACAAGCCCTTCCACCCGTGAGGGGAGAATGATGCTGGCAGAGAGAAACACTAGGAGGCTCTCAGAGTAATCTAAAACATGGAAGCAGTCAGTGCAGATGGAAAATAAGGGAGAGATGGGTTGAAGGGGAAAGGCTGGACAAATGGACAGAGGCCATATTAGGACCCAAGGACCAAGCTCAAAATCTTGCCTTTTCACATCAGTTCTCCCACTGCTGCGAGATGGTGTCTCTTACCCCGCTCTTCTCACACTTTCCCATCTTTTCTTGCCCTCACTTGCAGTTGATAATTTCCTTGCTTCTCACCAAGAAAACTGAAAGTGGAGGAGGGGGGGAACTTCTACAAATTCCTGGCATACTTTCTCAGTTGCCAGTGTCTGCCCAGCCCAGCACTGCCCAGTGCTGGGGGTAAAAACACATCACCTTGTACATGCTAGGAAAGCGTTCTACCAGAGGCCAGCATATCTGTCTGCTCAGTGCTGCTCAGCGCTGCCCAGTGCTGGGGGTAAGAACCCATCACCTTGTACACGCTAGGCAAGCATCCCACCAGAGGCCGGCATATCCAGTTCTCACCTTCTGTCTTGATTTTTTTTTTTTTTTTTTTTTTTTTTGGTTTTTTGGAGACAGGGTTTGTAGACCAGGCTGGCCTCGAACTCACAGCGATCCGCCTGCCTCTACCTCCCGAGTGCTGGGATTAAAGGCGTGCGCCACCACGCCTGGCCTGTCTTGATTTTAAAAATTAAAAAAAAAAAAAAAAAAAAGCATGCTTCTTAGGAAGAGTCACACTCGTCCTCTGGTGCTGCTCAGTAGCTGAGGAGACACCTCATCCAGCAATGCTCCTGTGCAGCATACACCCGGTGACAGAGCGCCAAACCCCCTGTGCAGCATCACACCCCATGACAGAGCGCCAACCCCCCTGTGCAGCATCACACCCGGTGACAGAGCGCCAAACTCCCTGTGCAGCATCACACCCCATGATAGAGCGCCAACCCCCCTGTGCAGCATCACACCCGGTGACAGAGCGCCAAACCCCCTGTGCAGCATCACACCCCGTGACAGAGCGCCAAACCCCCTGTGCAGCATCACACCCCGTGACAGAGCGCCAAACCCCCTGTGCAGCATCACACCCGGTGACAGAGCACCAAACCCCCTGTGCAGCATCACACCCGGTGACAGAGCGCCAAACCCCCTGTGCAGCATCACACCCCGTGACAGAGCGCCAAACCCCCTGTGCAGCATCACACCCGGTGACAGAGCGCCAAACCCCCTGTGCAGCACCACACCCCGTGACAGAGCGCCAAACCCCCTGTGCAGCATCACACCCGGTGACAGAGCGCCAAACCCCCTGTGCAGCACCACACCCGGTGACAGAGCGCCAAACCCCCTGTGCAGCACCACACCCGGTGACAGAGTGCCAAACTCCCTGCCCTCTCCTGTTGTCTTCTGAACCCTCTCAGCAGTGCCCTCCACTCCCACCCTTGTCCAGATGTGTATCTGCTCACATGTCCCCTGGTTCTTGTCCTGGTCACCTCCACCTCTGCCAGTCCTTCATCCTCGGCTCACCTGTCCTTCATCAGCCTGTGCCTTGTGACAGTTCCCACTTTCTTCAAGGGCCATTTTCACTTGGCTTCCATTTGCCCTCTCTCCAAAATTGCTAGACACTTTTGCAGCCCAAAGTACAGTGCTCACATTCCCCTCTCATATGGTTTTCTGGATTTAAACTGCTAGAGGGGGGTTGGCTGGAGAGATGGCTCAGTGGTTAAGAGCACCACTTGCTCTTTCAGAGGTCCTGAGTTCAATTCCCAGCAACTACATGGTGGCTCACATCCATCTGTAATGTGATCTGATGCCCTCTCCTACAGATAAAGCACTCATATACAATAAATAAAATAACTTTAAAAAAATTAAAAATAAGCCAGGCGGTGGTGACACACGCCTTTAAACCCAGTACTTGGAAGGCAGAGGCAGGCAGATCTCTGAGTTCAAGGCCAGCCTAGTCTACAAAGTGAGTCCAGGACAGCTAAGGCTATACAGAGAAACCCTGTCTTGAACAATAAATAAATAAATTAATTAAAAAAATAAAAAATAAAATGCTAGGGAGGCTGGGATGGCTTCCTGGTGGAGAGAGCACATTGTTCTTGCTCTGGTTCTCAGGATGCAGATCAGTGCTTATACCACTCTAGCCATAGGGAATCAACGCCCTCTTCTGGCCTTCACGGGCACCTGCAGTTACATGCACATTCCTCCAAACAGACACACATATGTACAAGTAATTAAAATAAAATATAATAGGGCTAAGTAGTGATGGAATTAGAGGCAGGTGGACCTCTGTGATTTTCAAGGCCAGCCTGCTCTACATAGCGAGTTCCAGCTCAGCTAAGGCTACATAGTGAGACCCTGCCCCAAAAATAAATTTAAAAATAGAAAATATTTATTTTTTGAAATAGGGTCTCTCTGTGTAGCCCTGGCTGTCCTGAACTCGCTTTGTAGACCAAGCTGGCCTCAAACTCACAGCCTCTGCTCTGCCTCCCAAGTGCTGGGATTAAAGTGTGCACCACCACTCCGGCTCAAAAATATTTTAAAATAACTAACTTTATAATTGAGTGTGATGGCACATGTCTTTAACCCGTATTCAGAAGGCAGATCTTTGTGAATTCTAGGCTAGCCAGGCTTACACAGTAAGTCATTGTCTCAAAAACAAACTTTAAAACCTGGTTTGGGGTATGGGGGGAGGAGGGAAATATTCTGACAGACTAGTTAGGGCAACTGCAGTTCTTCCAGGAGTTCAGGTTTAGTTCCCAGGACCTATAAGCCGTGGCTCAAAACCACCAGCTTCGAACTCACAGCAATCTGCCTGCTTCTGCTTCCCGAGTGCTGGGATTACAGGCATACGTCACCACGAGGCCAGCCTGGTCTACAAAGTGAGTCCAGGATAGCCAAGGCTAACAGAGAGAGACTTTGTCTCGGAAAAAACCAAAAACAAAACAAAACCTACCAGCTTCAGTGGATCCAGCTCCCTCTTCTGGCTTCCACAGGTACTGTATACATATGGTGCATGAATGGACAAGCAGGCATACATAAAAATTAAAATTAACAAAACAAAAAAACCCCAAGGGGCTAGGGATGTATCTAAGTGGTAAATTTTGGGGGAGCCCTGGCCTTGATCCCAGCACTGGAAAGAAAATAAAATTTCTTTTTGGAGTATTTGTCTCAGCATACTCAACATGATGCTCATACCTGCAATCCCAACACTAATATTTGCATAATCTTTGGTATACCAAAAACCACTGAATTGTACAAATTAAATAGCAAGCTTTATATCAGTAAAAATGCTGTTAAAAATAACTGGGCTGGAAAGATGGGTTAAGAGGGCATATCAAGCCGGGTGTGGTGGCGCACGCCTTTAATCCCAGCACTCAGGAGGCAGAGGCAGGCGGATCGTTGTGAGTTCGAGGCCAGCCTGGTCTACAAAGTGAGTCCAGGATGGCCAAGGCTACACAGAGAAACCCTGTCTCGGAAAAAAAAAAAAAAAAAAAAAAAAAGAGCATATCAGCTAGACTTTGGTTCCTAGCACTCAGTCATACTGGGCAGCTCACAGCAGCCTGTAACTCCAGTTTTATGGTACCAGATGACTCTGGCCTCTAAGCGCTCTCTCTCTCTCTCTCTCTCTCTCTCTCTCTCTCTCTCTCTCTCTCATACTCTTAATTAGAAACAAAACAAAACAAAACACTACTGGAAGTACAGTTCAATTGTACAGCACTTTCTAACCTGTATATGGCCCTGGAATCAACCCCTAGTGTACATGAGCACACACATTCATTCACACACACACACACACACACACACACACACACACACACACGCACACACACGCACGTAACTTTTTCAGCCAAAACTTCTCCTTGGGATTTTATATTATCTTAACTGTCCAATCCATATAAGGGCTTGACAATCTAACAGGAAGCTATCTTTCCCTCCACCATGGTCAATGGTAACTCAAGCACAAACTCTAGGCTGACCGCCTTAAATCACTCTAACCCCTCTCTTTTTGTATCTCAAATCTAATCTATCAGCAAACTCCCACTGACTTTCTAAAGCTGGGTGCCCCTCCCCCTATTTCTGCCAGGGCTACAAAGTGGTCTCAGTGACTAAGCACCCCATGGCCGGGCTAGCTCTCACTGGTCTGACAGGTCCCCCTGCCTCTCTGCTCCAGTTCTGAGGTGAACTATCAACAGAAAGCCAGCAGTCTTTTCAAATACAGGCAGCTCCTTGTCCCTGCTCAAACTCTGCAACAGTCCTGCATCTCTTTCGAGGCAAAAGTCTTCTTCACAGCTTAGAGGAGGTCAGACTCTCATTCCTCTCTGACTACACTTGCCTCTGGTTTCTCTCTGCCTCCAGTCATATGAAAAACCGGAACACATGAGGCATCCCTCACTCAGCGCCGGGGCACTTTAGCTGTCCCGTTTATAGTCGGCTCCATGGCCTTCCTCAAGTCCCGATCAAACAGCCCCTGGAGTGGTCTTTTCTAATCACCCTATCAAAAATCGACATCCCACCCAGGGTGCAGTCCTTAACCTTGTTCTTTTTTCTCCCCACACAGGTCGCATAGGTGATACATAGTTTATTTATTTACTTTGCTGTAGCTTTGTCTTGCTACAATGTCAGCTTTGCTCAATCCCCAGCCCAGGGTACTATCTATTTATCCAGTACATACTCAACAAAACGAACGAGAAGAATTTGCAGACAGTTGTACTCATTATTTCATAAAGTCCGAACTTTTTCCCGCGGCTTCTGAAGCTGAGGACCGGGTGATATTGGCCACTACCCACTTCTGTCACTCCCATCCTATCTCGTTCCAGCCAGCTGTACTTTCCTCGGTTCAGGAAAGGCGCTTTGCATTTGCCCTCCCCTCCACCTGCAATTCTTTCTTTCTGTGCACGATTACAGGTCTTATAGCTAGATGCCCTCCCCACAACCCCCACCACAGGCATTCGTCTGGACCGTCCCCACGCCAAATGAGCCTTCCACCCTGTACCTGAAGAGCTTAAGCCTATTACGCTCCAGCCGTAAGCCCCGCGTCTGCCACTCAATTGACCCCTGACCGGCTAGCACCCGCCCCTGGAGATCGCGTCATTTAAAACACACGAGGGAAACTTCCTGCCTAGAAGCCAATCAGGAGCCCTCCGCGCGGCATAGGCGCAGGCTGTAAGCACCGTTTCCGGCTTAGGATCAGGGTCTGGTTAAGGGGCCGTAGGCACCATGTCGGGCCGCGAAGGTAAGGGTATTTGGGGACCCCGGCACGGATGGACCGGGAATAAGGAGGAGGGCGTTGGATGGCGGGGACAGGCCGATCATGCCACGTGTCGCCCACAGGTGGCAAAAAGAAGCCCTTGAAACAGCCCAAGAAGCAGGCCAAGGAGATGGACGAGGTGAGGACGGGAGCGGAGGCGCGGGCGGGCGCTAAGGGAAGGGGCGACTGGTCTGCAGTGAACCTGCTATGCCTCTCCGCAGGAAGATAAGGCTTTCAAGCAGAAACAGAAAGAGGAGCAGAAGAAACTCGAGGAGCTAAAAGCCAAGGCCGCGGGGAAGGGCCCCCTGGGTAAGTGGTGGCCGATATGCATACGAGGACCGGACAGTCTGTTCCCGCGGTCGCTGGTGAACTGCAGCCTCTTGGTGCTCTGGACAAGCTACCTGGCCTGTCTTGGGTTTGCAGCAGTACGAGGGGTGGGAGTGGAAACGTGGCTCTCAGACAGTCCTGGGCATCCAGTTCGTAGAGAAGCTACAAAAATGGAAAAACGAAGATGAGCCCCGGACAAATGCATAGGGCTACGTTTCTGAACATCGTCCAGTTTCTGGGCTCCAAACTAGTAGTTCACTGATTCTTTTTAATTTGTTAACGTTAGAACACAGAACCCGGGGCCCGGTGCAAGTGGCGCACACCTGTAATCCCAGCACTGAGAAACAGAGGCAGCCGGATCTCTGTGAGTGCGAGGGCAGCCAGGGCTACACAGAGAACCCCTGCCTCGAGAAAAGAAACGAAACATAGAACTCTTACCTGCTGTTCACATTATCTGAAATGGCATTGAGTCTTGAGCCACCTTTGGGTGTCTAGACTAAAAGATAAAGTCCAGGCTCCCTAACATGTACTTTGCGCTGGGTGCTATTTTTGTTTTTATTTGTGGCTATGCTGGGGAGCAAACTCGTGTGTGCAAGGCAGACACTCCTACCTGAGCTGTACCCGCGGCCTCATGCTATCCCTGTGCCTTGCTACCCGAATCTCCCCCTAGTCTCTGCCTCTTTGGAGTGAATCAGACCCAGGAGTGCAAATGCCACATTTATTAATCGTTTTTATTTTTGTATTATTTTATGTGTATAGGTTTTGTTTTGCTTGTATGTATGTATCTAAGTACGTTTGTTTCTCTGTGTAGCCTTGGCTGTCCTGGACTTGCTTTGTAGACCAGGCTGACCTCCGACTCACAGAGTTCGCTGCCCCTGCTTCCCCAAGTGCTGGGATTATAGATGTGTGACGTCACGCCCGGCATGTGTATGGGCGCAGTGCTCTTGGATACCAGATCCCCTGAAGACTAGTCATAGATGATTGTGAGCTGGGAATCAAATGCAGGTCTCCTGGAAGAGCAGCCACTGCTCTTAACTATTGCTCTTAACTTAAAATTACAGCTACCACGCACGGCACTACCATTATTATTTTTGAGACATGTTTTTGCTAAGTTTCTCGGGCTGGCCTTGAACTTATGATCCTCCTGCTTTCACCTCTTAGCTAGCTGAGATTAGAGCCTGTGACACCAGCCTGGCTTTGTGTGCATTTCCTAACTGGCAATTATTTCTGTGTGCTATCAGTGTGACACAGATGGGGAACTGTCACGCTGAGACCTAGCTGTTGAGACTGTCTTTTAGAATGTGGTCAGGTATCTGGTGCCTTTCTTTAATCTGTGATTATGTATAAGGAGGTCAGACCTTGGTGGAATCCTATACAGATTGAGCAGTTATAATCTGTAAATCCAAGCTGCTCCAGATCTGAAAGCTAACAGAAGTAGGAACCTCCACTCCTGGCCTTGGGTGATGGGTGGTAGTCAAAATGCTGAGGCACTGAACACTTGTGGTCCCAGAAATTTCTTTTGTTGTTGTTGTTGTTTTTAATATTTTTTCAAGATTTATTTATTATGTATACAGTGCTTGCCTGCATAACAGAAAGGGCATTAGATCACATTATAGACGGTTGTGAGGCACCATATGGTTGCTGAGAATTGAACTCAGGACCTCTGAATGAGCAGTCAGTGCTCTTAACCCCTGAGCCGTCTCTCCAGCCCCCCAGGAATTTCTGACAGGGAAATCCAGCTGGTACTACAGCTCGCTGAACAGCATCTATTTTGGGTTTGTTTGTTTGTTTGTTTGTTTTAAACAAGGTCTCCTTAATCCAACCTGAACTTACCTGGTATTCCTTATCCTGCTGCCTTCGCCTCTACATGCTGGGATGTGCCTCTGTGCCTAGCTTATTAAAATATTTATTTTGTTGCAGTTCTTTTGTGCTCTGATTCCTTTTTTTAAAGACAGGATGTGTGGCCTTGGCTATACGGGAACTTACTATGTAGCCCCAAACTCAGTTGGCCTTGAACTCGGAGAGAACCACGTGCCTGTTTGCCAAGTGCTGGGATTAAAAGTGTGCGCCATCCCCATGCCTCATTCTTTTCTTTTTTTTTTTTTTTTAAGATTTATTTATTATGTATATAGTATGCATCAGATCACATTTATAGATGGTTGTGAGCCACCATGTGGTTGCTGGGAATTGAACTCAGGACCTCTGGAAGCACAGTCAGTGCTCTTAACCGCTGAGCCATCTCTCCAGCCCCTCATTCTTTTTTTTTTTTAAAGATGTATTTATTATTATGTATACAGTGCTCTGCCTGCATGTACACCTGCATGCCAGAAGAGGGCATCAAATCACATTATAGATGGTTGCTGGGGATTAAATTTAGGGCCTCTGGAAGAGCAGTCAGTGCACTTAACCTCTGAGCCATCGCTCCAGTATGTGCCCACCCCAGTTCTTTTTTTGTTTTTGTTTTTTTTGAGACAGGTTTCTCTGTTTAGCCTTGGCTGTATTAGAGTCCCTTTGTAGACCAGGCTGGCCTCGAACTCACAGAGATCTGCCTGCCTCTGCCTCTCAAGTGCTGTGATTACAGGCATGGTCAGCCATCATGCCCGGCCTAAAAAGAATTTTTAAAAGAAAAATTATTTTTAAAATATGCACTAAGGGGCTAGCAAGATGGCTCATTTGGTAAAGTGCTTGCCTAATAAGCCTGAGAGCCTGAGGGGGATACCTAGCACGCACAGGGGGAGGCAGAGGTAGGCAGATACCAGGGGATCTGACCACCCAGTCTAGCTACTTGGCCAGTGAGATACCCTGTGTCAAAAACAAGGCTGATGGGGAATACTACGGGGGGGCGGGGGGGTTCTGGCCCAAACATGCACACATAAAATATGAAGGAGAAAAAAAGTATGCAATTAGAAGTTAGACTTCCTAGGTAGGCATGGTGTGTCTACTAGTAATCCTAGTACCTGGGAGGCTGAGGCAGGAGAATGAATTTTTTGAGACAGCGTTGCTATCAGTGGTTCTCAACTTATGGGTTGCAGCCCCTTGGGGGTCAAATGACCCTTTCACAGGGGTTGCCTAAGAACATTGGAAAACACAGATATGTACATTACAATTAATAACAGTAGCAAAATTACAGTTATGAAGTAGTAATGAATATTCTATGGCTGGGGTCACCACACATGAGGAACTTTATTAAAGGGTCACAGTATTAGGAAGGTTGAGAAGCACTGCTGTGTATAGTCCTGGATGCTGGAACTCAGTGTGTAGACCAGGCTGGCCTAAAACTTATGGAGAGCCTCCTGCCTCTGCCTCTCTAGTGCTGGGATGAATCGCATGCACCACCACTTCTGGCTAAATCTGTTTCATACAATACACTTGATTATGCTTTCTCTTCCCCAGACTTTCTCCACCTCCTACCTACCAGCTACTGTAGTCTCTTTTTAAAAAGAAAAGAAAAAAAAAAAGCCGGCCATGGTGGCTCACACCTTTAATCCCAGCACTCTGGGAGGCAGAAGCAGACAGATCTCTGAGATCGAGGCCAGCCAGGTCTATAGAATGAGTTCCAGGACAGCCAGGGCTACACAGAGAAACCCTGTCTTGAGAACAAACAGACAAAACTAAAAGCCGCCCCCCTCAAAAAAGGGCAGATTTGAAGCCCACCTGTGCTGTTTAATAGATTTGGCCTTAAACAGAAAGTCAGACTCCCAGATTAGAAGAGGCTTCTCACATGCTAGCCTATAACCCTGAGGAACACCACCATCAAGACATACTTACCTGTAGGGTATGGGGGCAGGATGTGGCTGTAGAGCAGTGCAGTTGTTGCCTTGCCTTACCTGAACCTGCCCTGCCTTTCTGTAGAAGAGTTGGTATTGATGAAGGAACTGTGGTGGATTTGTGTCAAACTTAAAACCCAGTACAAGAGTCAAGTGGTACTAGGACCCATAAGACTTCTTAGCCACAACTCTTATTTTTCCCTAACTGACTTTTATTTTTGCAGCCACAGGCGGAATTAAGAAATCCGGCAAAAAGTAAGCTGTTCCTCATCTGAGGTGATGGTGACCCTCTTCCATTCCTACTTAAACATCTGGATTCCCTGCCGTAACATCTTTGCCACCTACAGCTAGAATGAAGTGTTATCCTGGAGCCTATTGTACATTGTAATAAACTTTTGTAATAAAATAAATTCAATGGCTCATTGTCTCTAGTGTTCAGCAATTCCTACCTCAGCTGTGAATTTCAAGTAAGCCCAGTCTGGAATCCTGCCAGAGTCTGCTGTTTCCTCTTTGTTGGACTCTGAATTCTGTATCACTTTGAATTAAGCCAACCCATTTAAAAGGCTATCATTCTTGTGTGGTTGTTTATCTAAAGGGATACTTTTTCAGAGACTAGTAAAAGAAAAATAAACTTTGTAAAGAAAACCACCTGCCTTTTGTGATATCCTGCTTGCCATATGTTTGTGTGTTTAAAGACAAACGATTTGGGGCAGAGGGAGACAAGCTGGGTGTCAGGAGGAAAAACAGTGATCTTGATAAACCGCAACTCAACTCATACTCCCCCTGCCCCTTTAGCTTAGCATTTTTCAGTGCTTTAAAAAAAAAAAGGACAGGGTTTTCTGTGTAGCTTTGGCTGTCCTGGACTCGCTTTGTAGACCAGGCTGACCTTGAACTCATAGAGACCCGCCTGCCTCTGCCTCTCCAGTGCTGGGATTAAAGGCATGCACCACCACGCCTGGCCCAAAGTTCTTAAACTCAGGCTCTAAGGCAGTGTTTCCTAACCTTCTAACACTGTGACCCTCTCATACAGTTCCTCATGTTGTGACCTCACCATAAAATTACTTTCATCGCCATTTCATAACTACTTTTGCTACTGTTAAGAATCTCACACCAGCCGGGCGTGGTGGCGATTTTTACTTGTTTTTACTAGGCCTTTTCTTAGTGGTGAGGAGATACACATACAGTAAGCCCACACAGAGAAAGACCCTCGCGCAAGGTAGTGAGGAAAGCCAAGCCCTGTATTCACCAACTCGATTCCTTCTGTCTCACCTTTAGAAAATCCTAACTACCTGGGAAGATGAGCAAGGAGGATCTCTCTCTCTCTCTCTCTCTCTCTCTCTCTCTCTCTCTCTCTCTCTCTCTCTCTCTCTCACACACACACACACACACACACACACACACACACGACTGGGCTGTAGCTCAGTGATAATCTAATATCCCTGTTCTGAAAGAAAAAAATCATGATGATTCTTCCCTGATCATACTTCGTAAAGTCACAGTTTTTGCCAGATGTTATCTGCCACTAACTACCAAGTAAAAAAGAAAAACAAAACACTCCAGAATAGCAATTAATCTTGTTAGGGAAGGAGGGGGTTGAGACAGGCACTACATCACCAGCTGACCTAGCACTCTGTAGACTGGACAGGCCTTGGCTTTGGATCTTGCCTCAGCCTCCCTCGGGCTGTGATTACAGGTTCGTGCCATCATGCCCAGCGCACTGTGATCCTACTTTATGGGAGACAGAATGCTAGAAATCAAATCCAGACCCCTGAACATGGGAAGCAAATATTTCACGCTGTCCAACCGCCATGTGTATTTACCGAAAAACCTAACTGAGAGGCACAAGATTTCAGATTTGCCCTCTAGACCATTCATACAACTGGAAATGATAGTAAGCTTTTCCTGAGGACTTTATCCCCCCCCCCTTTTTTTTTAAGACAGGCTCTCGCTTTGCTCAGGCTGACTGATCTAGTTCAGGGCCAGCTAGGCCTTGAATTTGTGAGTCTTCATTACAGGCCTGAACCACCAAACCCAGCTGGCGTTCCTGTAGTCCCAGCATGCAGGCAGCCGGTGCAGGAGAATCAAAATTCTAAAACACTTCCTTGTGGGCTAGAGAGATGGCTCAACAATTAAGAGCACTGACTGCACCGGGCATGGGGGGGAGGGGGCAGCAGCAGGCGGATCTCTGTGAGTTCGAGGCCAGTCTGGTCTACAAAGGGAGTCCAGGACAGCCAGGGCTACACAGAGAAACCCTGTCTCGAAAAACCAAAACCACCAAAACAAAACAAAAAAAGAGCACTGACTGCTCTTCTAGAGAGTCTGGATCCACATGGTGGCTCACTTAATTCCAGTTCCAGGGAGCTGATACTCTCTTCTGGCCTCAGACATACACGCAAGCAAAACACCCAAACACAATCAGCTTGTTTTGGTGATCTCCAAAAAGCAGCTTCTTTGGGCTTTAGGCCCATAGGCCTTGTCAGCTGTCACCCAGCCCCATGCTGCTGGAAATAACTTGTCAGCAGTCCAGCAGTCACAGCCTCCTGTCCACAAACTCTCTCTCTCTCTCTCTCTCTCTCTCTCTCTCTCTCTCTCTCTCGCTTTCTCCCTTCCTCCCTCCCTCCCTCTTTCTCTCTGGTTTTTCAAGACAGCATTTCTCTCTGTAGCCTTGGGTGCACTGGACCAGGGGCATTTCTCTTTTATTTGGTGGAATCCCATCCCTCCTGACAATGAACAGTCTTGTCTCTTTTCAGAGCCAGAGATCTTAGTTATTAAGACTGGGGAATTTAAGCAGGGCGTGCTAGTGCACGCTTTTAATCCCAGCATTCAGGAGGCAGAGGCAGTCTGTGAGTTCGAGGCCAGCCTGGTCTACAAAGCAAGTCCCGGACAATCAACGCTATACAGAGGAAATGTCTCAAACAAAACAAACAACAACAAAAACTGGGGAATTCAGCCAGGCATGGTAGCCCACACCTATAATTCTAGCACTTAAGAGACTGAGACAGGAGGATTGAAAGTTTGAGGCCATCTCAAAAAGCAAAAACAGCTGGCCATGGTGGCTCATGTCTAAAATCCTAGCACTAGGTGATGGTGTAGGGGGGTGAGGGTGGGGAGACATGGGACATGGACATTTTGGAGTTCCAGGCCAGCTTTCATTACATGTCCAGACACTATCTAAAAGGGGGTGGGAGGCTTAAGCATTCAACACCTGCAGCAGAGAGAGGAGGTAGGGCAGCTAGCAGAAACTACCAGCAGCTGAATCAAAAAATTAAGGTAATACTAAGTGATCCAATGCTTTCTGACCTCTACAGGCACCAGGCGTGCATGTGGTGCACATACATACATGTAGGCAAAACACTCATACATAAAAATAGTCTTAAGACAGGAGCAGGCATGATGTGAGCCTTTAATCCCAGCACTCGGGAGGCAGAGGCAGGCGGATCTCTGTGAGTTTAAAGCCAGCCTGGTCTACAAAGAGAGTCCAGAACAGCCAAGGCTACACAGAGAGACCTTGTCTTGAAAAAAACAAAACAAAAATCCTAGAGATTTATGACATTCTACACCTGAGCGCTCTCCTTTTCACTAAATGCCTTTGCAAACATCGACAGCTCAAAAGCTAAGTCTGACACTGAGCAAGTGGAGTAGAAAAAAATCTTGATCCATGCGAGGCGTGGTGGAGGTAAGAGAGTTCGAGGCCAGCCTGGTCTACAAAAGCCAAGTCCAGGACAGCCAGGGCTACACAGAGAAACCCCGTCTCACAAAACAAACAAACAAACAAACAAAAAAGGGTTGTCTTGTTGTTCTCCAACGCTAAGCCCTTACTTCTGCTAACTGTTCTGCCCACCACTTCTGCTCATAAAAGCCTGTCGTCCACCCAAACCCAACTCAAATCTTGCTCCTCTCTTAAGTTTTACCTCCTCTCTCTGCTGCAGTAACTTCCACGTAGCATCCTTGTCGAAGTTGAATTTTTCTCAGTAACATGCGTCAGCCTCCTACCCATTTTGCTTGCTAATTTCCCCTCAACCTGTTGGACAATTCAAGGATTACTCCCAGGGAGTCTTCCTTGACCTCTTGAGCTTCATTCATCTCTATACAACCAGCCCTCAAGACATACTCTCCAGAAAATAAAGGAAAGTTAACGGAGCAGTTCTGAAGAGGCCCACCCTTCTCAATACCACCCTTCCCAAACTTTTCTCAAATACACACACACACACACACACACACACACACACACACTTAAATGAAAGTGGGTCAGGCTCTATGAGTGAGGTCAAAGAGAGCTGACGCCTGAACGAGCCTGCCTCGATTCAAGGTGAACTGTTCCTGTACCTACGCAGCGCCAGAGGGGACAGCCACAGGTGTAGTCGGGCAGTTGTTCCTGGATCCTGCAACCGGGGTGACCCTACACAGCACAGAGACCTGGCACTATCGGGGACCTACGGGTACTGAGCCTAGGGAGGCAGGACCGGCGCCCTCTGTATACGTCATCCATCCGTGCCCGCTAGCTGGCAGCTGATTGGCCCGTAGGCTTAGCTGAAGGGATCGGCGGCGCGTGGGCGGTTGAGCCAACTCCGACTTTCTGTGGACAAGGGTTGCGCTTGGCGGGCGTCCTCGGATGCTGCGGGCAGAAGGAAGTCATGGCTGGGATACCCGCACCGAACAGCTACAGAAAACAGAGTGGCGGCCCGGCGGCTCTCCCTGGTCTGTCCCGGGCCACGGAGAACCCTCCGAGCAAGCGGGCCCGGAGCTTCTCTGAGACCACAGTCCCGGACCCTGAAGACCCATTTGGCGCGCACGCGGAATTTACCGCGGACGACCTAGAGGAGCTCGACATCCTCGCGTCACAGGCCCTGAGCCAGTGTCCAGTCGCGCCTCGGAACCTGCCCAGTGAGTGCCTGTAGGGCCTGTCCCCCGGCGGCCGGGTGGTGCGGACCTCGATACAGTATATGTATGTTGAAGACAGGGTCTCTCTGTGTAGCCTTGGCCGTCCTAGACTCACTTTGTAGACCAGGCTGGCCTCCAACTCACAGAGATCCGCCTGCCTCTGCCTCCCGAGTGCTGGGATTAAAGGCGTGCGCCACCACGCCCGGCCATTATATTTTTCTTGAAACATGGCTATGACCACCTTAGCACTGTCACTGCCCATGTGAAAGGATTTAGATGTTACGCAGCCCACTGTAACCCTTGCGCAGGAGGAGCATAGAAAATGCCCGACAGAGGCAAGAGATGAAAGAGTTTCTTACACACCCAAAAATGTCTGCTAGTTGCCCATAGATTAGGAGTGGCCACAGGCACTAGGCAAGAAGTGCCAACTCTTCTTTCCTACTTCGAGCTTACAGTCTACTTGGGGAAATAAATGAAATGTTGTGAACTGTCAGAAGAGTTTGGTGGGCACCTTGCATCCGTACTCAGCACGGAAAGCATCTGAAAGAATAGGACTATTCCTGGAAATGTGGTCCTCTCTCTCTCCAGGCATTATAAAACACTGATTGCTGACCAGATGTTTTATATGGCAGTGGTTAGGCGCTACTCTCCACCCACTGGCACAAGGCAACTCCTCTCTCTTTGGCGGTACAGCACATATCATCCACTTTACCTTAGTCCATCCCTTCGGTCTCACCTCCCCCATGGAATGTATTCATTTTGTTCCCCATTGGTCTTTAAGGACTAGCAGATCCTATGCCTAGCATATTGCAGTAAATAATATTTATGGTAGATGATAGTCAAAGCCAGTGAAATCTCCTTTCAGCCGTTAGCTGAGACTCTTGGTATTGGGTGAGGATATAAAGGGTATATATTGGGTGAGGTAAGTATAAAGATAGGCTACCAATAAGGATTCTTTATGAGTTTATATCATGTTCTGAGATTGAAAATACTGATTAAAAATTGTTCCCTGAAGCCGGGCGTGGTGGCGCATGCCTTTAATCCCAGCACTCGGGAGGCAGAGACAGGCGGAGACAGGCGGATCGCTGTGAGTTCGAGGCCAGCCTGGTCTACAAAAGTGAGTCCAGGATGGCCAAGGCTACACAGAGAAACCCTGTCTCGAAAAAAACCAAAAATAAATAAATAAATAAATAAATAAAAATAAAAAATTGTTCCCTGGTCTTTCTCACCTTGGCTTTCAGGAGTGATTCCTTTAGCAGTTTATGACAGAGTTGGGTACATACTGAATCCTGAAGTATATATGTATGTATGTATATATTTGTATATATGTATATATGAAATATGTGTGTGTGTGTGTATATATATATATATATATATATATATATATATATATATTTTTTTTTTTTTTTTTTTTTTTTTTTTTTTTTTTTTTTTTACTCCCCAGACAGGTTCTTGCTCTATAACCAGGCTACTCTCTTAAATGTGGGGTTACAATTCTGTGCCACCATTCTCAACTTAATGGGAACTACTTTTTACACAGGTGCTCCTCATAAGGTCTGCCGATTAGATGGGTTATCAAATAGTCCTGTAAGGAAAAACAGAGAAAATGCTCCAGTTAAAGAGGATTTTGAACTAGAAGTACTTCAGGCACAATACAAAGAACTTAAAGAAAAGGTATGTCACTTTTGGGCTTCTTTTGTTTTTGCTAATTGGTTCTAATGCTGAGAGTTAAACCTGGAACTTTACCTTCACAGATGTACACATGGACACTCTACTGCTAAGCCATACTTCCAGCCCTAACTTGTTGTTTGTAGCTAATGCATTCACTTAGGTAGTAAAAAGCATTATATAAAATATATAAAAGTTTTAAAACAAGCATCTAGGTCCTTTGCCTCCCGAGGGACCCTGACACATCAACAGCTGGGACTTCTGGTGTGTCAGTAATAAATTTTACCTATACCTCTCAAAAAAAAAACCAAACAAACAAACAAAACAACAACAACAAAAAAACCAAGCACCTAGCTTCATTCCTCTGAAATGAAAGGCTAGAAAAAGAATGGCTGAAACTTTTTAAAAAAAGTATTTATTTTATTTGCATTGGTGTTTTGCTTGCATGTATATCTGTGAGAGGGTGTTGGATCTTCTGAACTGGAGTTACAGACAGTTGTGAACTGCCATGTGGGTGCTGGGAATTGAACTCAGGACCTCTGGAAGAGCAAGCAGTGCTCTTAACCGCTGAGCCATCTCTCCAGTCCCATAAATGGCTGAAATTTTATTTACTCTGTGTATGTTATGTGAGCCTGTGTGAGTTTATATGCACCACATGCATGCATATGTCTGAAGGCCGAGGGTGTTGGATCCTTTGGAACTAGAGTTACATCTGGTTGTGAGCCACCTGATATGGGCACTGGGAAAGCACCCTGAGTGCACTGTAAGAGCAGGAAGTGCTTTTAGCTGCTAAGCCATCTCTCCAGCATCCACAGCCTATATCTTTATATGAGTAATATGTCTTCATAG